>NC_136656.1:659760-704760 GCF_949748355.1 Melanostigma gelatinosum
GAGTCTACAGAGACTTCAAGTAGCGTACAATGACGCCATGAGAATACTGTTAAAGAGACAAAGATGGAGTAGTGCCAGTGAAATGTTTGTGGCTGCACGAGTCAACACTTTCCAAACAGTTTTAAGAAATCTCATGTACAAATTCATCTGTCGACTGAATGACTCTGTAAATGGGATCATACTTGTTTTAACCAACATCAGGTTTAGCACCACACGCTACCAGTCCAGCTGTGGAGACATTGGTACAGCTGTCTCTCTGGCACTCCTAGGCCTCCGTACTTTTATTGTTCGTGTCTGTTTTTTTATGTATCTGTCTGTATGGACCCAGAGTCTGAAATAAAGTCTATCTATCTACTAACCTCTTTATTCTTCTTCTCTCTCCGTCCGTCTGTCAGCTTCTCCTCAATGTGTGTGTATGTGTGTGTGTGTGAGAACTTTGGACAGTCCAATCAGAAGCACCTGCTTGTGTCACCTGACCTGCTGTCACAGAGACGGAGCTGATACGAACAGTCACACACACACTGAACACCAATCAGCTCTCAGTCCGTCAAGTCATCCACACGGTTTACTTTGTCTGCTGGTGTGTGTACATGTGTGTTCAGGCTCCTTCCCAGAGTTCTATTTTATTAGCCTCTTCGTTATCGGGCTCTTCGTTATCAGGCTCTTCGTTATCGGGCTCTTCGTTATCGGGCTCTTCGTTATCTATCAGTGCAACAGGGATGTTGAGGCTTTAGCATTACCGCAGCAGTTTAGACAAAGGGTGATGGATCTTGGGCACACAGTACCATGGGCAGGACATATGGCCTTTCAAAATACTTTGCGTAGGATTGCCAGTCCTTTTGTGTGGCCAGGTATGTACAGTCAGGTTCTGTAGTTCTTGTGAGACGTGTCAGCTGACTTCAGAGTAAGGGTGCACAGGCCCAGCTACGGCCATTGCCGATTATTGAGACACCTTTTGAAAGAATAGGCATGGATGTAGTGGGACCATTAGAGAGGACTTCTTCTGGTAACCGGTACATCTTGGTAATCTGTGATTATGCAACTCGCTATCCTGAAGTTTTTCCCCTAAAGTCTGTAAAAGCCAGACATGTTGCTAATTGCCTTTTACAGCTGTTCTTTATACGTCGTGTATTTATAACATGTATTTATAACGTCGTGTATTTATAACGTTGTGTATTTATAACGTGTATTTATAACGTGTATTTATAACATGTATTTATAACGTCGTGTATTTATAACGTTGTGTATTTATAACGTGTATTTATAACATGTATTTATAACGTCGTGTATTTATAACGTTGTGTATTTATAACGTGTATTTATAACATGTATTTATAACGTTGTGTATTTATAACGTGTATTTATAACATGTATTTATAACATGTATTTATAACATGTATATATAACATGTATATATCATATATGACGAGATGAGACACTTCCTCTGTATTTACATTTGATCAATAAATCCACTGAGTCAGTTTGTCAGTTTTCTGAAGTTTATTGTTAGAAAACGTTTCACTTCAGTAAAAATATATAAATCGAACAATCACACAACCTACGAGCCCCAAATCATTCAAATAACTCGATTATATCTGATTTCAAAGCAGTTATTGAGTCCTTCTGTGGATATAAGTGGCTGCGAAATATTATATATATCATATTTATATATATGTGTATGTGTATATATATATATATATATGTATATTTATATATATATATATACATATATATATATATATGTATATATATATATATATGTATATTTATATACGTGTCTATATATGTATATTTATATGTATATTTGTAATATTTCACAGAGTAGAGCATCAAATCACATGTAGACGAAGCAGAGTCCACATACAGCTGTGATACACCAGAGTCCAGACTAAACCTGATCCAGCACTGTCCAGTCCTGCATCAGGTGTAGACCAGCTGAGTATCAGAGTCCAGATCAAGAGAGAATCAGGTGTTGATCCAGTCCAGCAGGGGGCAGCACTCACAGTGTGCTCGGCTGAAAACACAAGCGGGTTGAAGCAGCTGCTGCTTTTCCTTCCATCTGACAAACAGCAGGACCAGGACCAGGACCAGGACCAGAACCAAGTCCAGGACCAGGACCAGGCTCAGTTACTGGGAACCAGAATCCGTCCTGGTTCAAAGAAAGAACAGAAGGGGACGGGGTCAACCTCAAATCCAGATACCTCATCATTCAAACTGGACTGAACTGGTCTGAAGCAACACAATGAACTGGTTCCAGACTCTGATGGACCTGGTCTGCCACTCTTAGTCTGGACTAAAGTAAACCATCACTGAACTAAAGTGAGCCCTGTTCTGACCTCGGGCCTTCCTCTTGTAGTAGATGAATCCAGCCAGAGATAAGGTCAGACCCAGGATCAGTCCCGAGGCTCCGATGGCGATCTTGTTTCTCTCAGACTCGGGCATGGACGGGTCTGAGGACAGACAGAGAGACGGGTTAGCAGAGAGACGGGTTAACAGAGAGACGGGTTAGCAGGGAGACTGGTTAGCAGAGAGACTGGTTAGCAGAGAGACGGGTTAGCAGGGAGACTGGTTAGCAGAGAGACTGGTTAGCAGAGAGACGGGTTAGCAGGGAGACTGGTTAGCAGAGAGACTGGTTAGCAGAGAGACGGGTTAGCAGGGAGACGGGTTAGCAGGGAGACGGGTTAGCAGAGAGACGGGTTAGCAGAGAGACGGGTTAGCAGAGAGACGGGTTAGCAGAGAGACTGGTTAGCAGAGAGACGGGTTAGCAGAGAGACGGGTTAGCAGGAAGACGGGTTAGCAGAGAGACGGGTTAGCAGAGAGACGGGTTAGCAGAGAGACGGGTTAGCAGAGAGACTGGTTAGCAGAGAGACGGGTTAGCAGGGAGACGGGTTAGCAGAGAGACGGGTTAGCAGGAAGACGGGTTAGCAGAGAGACGGGTTAGCAGAGAGACGGGTTAGCAGAGAGACTGGTTAGCAGAGAGACGGGTTAGCAGGAAGACGGGTTAGCAGAGAGACGGGTTAGCAGAGAGACGGGTTAGCAGAGAGACGGGTTAGCAGAGACGGGTTAGCAGAGAGACGGGTTAGCAGAGACGGGTTAACAGAGAGACGGGTTAGCAGGGAGACGGGTTAGCAGAGAGACGGGTTAGCAGAGAGATGGGTTAGCAGGGAGACGGGTTAGCAGAGAGACGGGTTAACAGAGAGACGGGTTAGCAGAGTGACGGGTTAACAGAGAGACGGGTTAGCAGAGACGGGTTAACAGAGAGACGGGTTAGCAGGGAGACGGGTTAGCAGAGAGACGGGTTAGCAGGGAGACGGGTTAGCAGGGAGACAGGTTAGCAGAGAGACGGGTTAACAGAGAGACGGGTTAGCAGAGAGACGGGTTAACAGAGAGACGGGTTAGCAGAGACGGGTTAACAGAGAGACGGGTTAGCAGGGAGACGGGTTAGCAGAGAGACGGGTTAGCAGGGAGACGGGTTAGCAGAGAGACGGGTTAGCAGGGAGACGGGTTAAGAGGCAGGTAGACAGGTGAGCAGGTGAGCAGACAGACAGGTGTTTACCCCAGTCTTCAACCAGAGGTTCACTCAGGCTGATGTGCTCCACCTTGCAGGAGATCTTCTCTCCAGACCTGCTGACACATAAACCAGCACTTCAGGGTTTCTGACACACTGGACCTGGACCTGGACCTGGAGGTGGACTCACCTGGGCGTGTACTCCAGGTGAGAGTGGGTCTGGTAGTACCAATCACCGTCTGCCAGCTCATCGGTAGAAGTGACCCCGGCGGTCTCCGGCTGTCCGTCTCTGGTCCAGCTCACCTTGATGGTCGGGGGGTAGAAGTCGTAGACGCTGCAGACCAGCATGGACGAGTGTTTACCACCAGGGGGCGTCACGCTGCTCAGAAACACGTCGGGCTTCGCTGAAACACATTGTGATGATGATGTGAGTATTGATGCTGTGAATCATATCAGCCAGAATCACAAATACATGTATTAGTACTCAGAGTACTTAAGAGAACAGCAGTAGTATCAGTAGTACCACCTGCAGTACAAGTACCAGTCGTTGTGTTTCACAGAGAAACAAGTCTGACATCAGTTTGAGGAAACTCATGAAACTACAATCAGACTCTGGAGCAGGAGGATCCCAGAGTCCAACAGGGTCTAAAGGTTCTAAAGGGTTCTCAGAGGTTATTAAATGTTCTAAAAGGTTCTCTGTGGTTATTACAGGTTCTCTGTAGTTATTACAGGTTATCTGTGGTTCTAAAAGGTCTCTATAGTTATTACAGATTCTCTGTGGTTCTAAAAGGTTCTCTGTGGTTATTACAGGTTCTCTGTAGTTATTACAGGTTATCTGTGGTTCTAAAAGGTCTCTATAGTTATTACAGGTTCTCTGTGGTTCTAAAAGGTCTCTGTAGTTATTACAGGTTCTCTGTGGTTCTAAAAGGTTCTCTGTAGGTATTACAGGTTCTCTGTGGTTCTAAAAGGTTCTCTGTAGTTATTACAGGTTCTCTGTGGTTCTAAAAGGTTCTCTGTAGGTATTACAGGTTCTCCGTGGTTCTAAAAGGTCTCTGTAGTTATTACAGGTTCTCTGTGGTTCTAAAAGGTCTCTGTAGTTATTATAGGTTCTCTGTGGTTCTAAAAGGTTCTCTGTAGGTATTACAGGTTCTCTGTGGTTCTAAAAGGTTCTCTGTAGTTATTACAGGTTCTCTGTGGTTCTAAAAGGTTCTCTGTATGTATTACAGGTTCTCTGTGGTTCTAAAAGGTCTCTGTAGTTATTACAGGTTCTCTGTGGTTCTAAAAGGTCTCTGTAGTTATTACAGGTTCTCTGTCGTTCTAAAAGGTCTCTGTAGGTATTACAGGTTCTCTGTGGTTCTAAAAGGTTCTCTGTAGTTATTACAGGTTCTCTGTGGTTCTAAAAGGTTCTCTGTAGGTATTACAGGTTCTCTGTGGTTCTAAAAGGTTCTCTGTAGTTATTACAGGTTCTCTGTGGTTCTAAAAGGTCTCTGTAGGTATTACAGGTTCTCTGTGGTTCTAAAAGGTTCTCTGTAGTTATTACAGGTTCTCTGTGGTTCTAAAAGGTTCTCTGTATGTATTACAGGTTCTCTGTGGTTCTAAAAGGTCTCTGTAGTTATTACAGGTTCTCTGTGGTTCTAAAAGGTTCTCTGTGGTTATTACAGGTTCTCTGTAGTTATTACAGGTTATCTGTGGTTCTAAAAGGTCTCTATAGTTATTACAGGTTCTCTGTGGTTCTAAAAGGTCTCTGTAGTTATTACAGGTTCTCTGTGGTTATAAAAGGTTATCTGTGGTTATTACAGGTTCTCTGTAGTTATTACAGGTTATCTGTGGTTCTAAAAGGTCTCTATAGTTATTACAGGTTCTCTGTGGTTCTAAAAGGTCTCTGTAGTTATTACAGGTTCTCTGTGGTTCTAAAAGGTCTCTATAGTTATTACAGGTTCTCTGTGGTTCTAAAAGGTTATCTGTGGTTATTACAGGTTCTCTGTAGTTATTACAGGTTATCTGTGGTTCTAAAAGGTCTCTATAGTTATTACAGGTTCTCTGTGGTTCTAAAAGGTCTCTGTAGTTATTACAGGTTCTCTGTGGTTCTAAAAGGTTCTCTGTAGGTATTACAGGTTCTCTGTGGTTCTAAAAGGTTCTCTGTAGTTATTACAGGTTCTCTGTGGTTCTAAAAGGTTCTCTGTAGGTATTACAGGTTCTCTGTGGTTCTAAAAGGTCTCTGTAGTTATTACAGGTTCTCTGTGGTTCTAAAAGGTCTCTGTAGTTATTATAGGTTCTCTGTGGTTCTAAAAGGTTCTCTGTAGGTATTACAGGTTCTCTGTGGTTCTAAAAGGTTCTCTGTAGTTATTACAGGTTCTCTGTGGTTCTAAAAGGTTCTCTGTATGTATTACAGGTTCTCTGTGGTTCTAAAAGGTCTCTGTAGTTATTACAGGTTCTCTGTGGTTCTAAAAGGTCTCTGTAGTTATTACAGGTTCTCTGTCGTTCTAAAAGGTCTCTGTAGGTATTACAGGTTCTCTGTGGTTCTAAAAGGTTCTCTGTAGTTATTACAGGTTCTCTGTGGTTCTAAAAGGTTCTCTGTAGGTATTACAGGTTCTCTGTGGTTCTAAAAGGTTCTCTGTAGTTATTACAGGTTCTCTGTGGTTCTAAAAGGTCTCTGTAGGTATTACAGGTTCTCTGTGGTTCTAAAAGGTTCTCTGTAGTTATTACAGGTTCTCTGTGGTTCTAAAAGGTTCTCTGTATGTATTACAGGTTCTCTGTGGTTCTAAAAGGTTCTCTGTATGTATTACAGGTTCTCTGTGGTTCTAAAAGGTCTCTGTAGTTATTACAGGTTCTCTGTGGTTCTAAAAGGTCTCTGTAGTTATTATAGGTTCTCTGTGGTTCTAAACGGTTCTCTGTAGTTATTACAGGTTCTCTGTCGTTCTAAAAGGTTCTCTGTAGTTATTACAGGTTCTCTGTGGTTCTAAAAGGTTCTCTGTAGGTATTACAGGTTCTCTGTGGTTCTAAAAGGTTCTCTGTAGGTATTACAGGTTCTCTGTGGTTCTAAAAGGTCTCTGTAGTTATTACAGGTTCTCTGTGGTTCTAAAAGGTTCTCTGTAGGTATTACAGGTTCTCTGTGGTTCTAAAATGTCTCTGTAGGTATTACAGGTTATCTGTGGTTCTAAAAGGTTCTCTGTAGTTATTACAGGTTCTCTGTCATTCTAAAATGTTCTCTGTAGTTATTACAGGTTCTCTGTGGTTCTAAAAGGTTCTCTGTAGGTCTTACAGGTTCTCTGTGGTTCTAAAAGGTTCTCTGTAGGTATTACAGGTTCTCTGTGGTTCTAAAAGGTCTCTGTAGTTATTACAGGTTCTCTGTGGTTCTAAAAGGTTCTCTGTAGTTATTACAGGTTCTCTGTGGTTCTAAAAGGTTCTCTGTAGGTATTACAGGTTCTCTGTGGTTCTAAAAGGTCTCTGTAGTTATTACAGGTTCTCTGTGGTTCTAAAAGGTCTCTGTAGTTATTATAGGTTCTCTGTGGTTCTAAAAGGTTCTCTGTAGGTATTACAGGTTCTCTGTGGTTCTAAAAGGTCTCTGTAGTTATTATAGGTTCTCTGTGGTTCTAAAAGGTTCTCTGTAGGTATTACAGGTTCTCTGTGGTTCCAAAAGGTTCTCTGTAGGTATTACAGGTTCTCTGTGGTTCTAAAAGGTCTCTGTCGGTATTACAGGTTCTCTGTGGTTCTAAAAGGTCTCTGTAGGTATTACAGGTTCTCTGTGGTTCTAAAAGGTCTCTGTAGGTATTACAGGTTCTCTGTGGTTCTAAAAGGTTCTCTGTAGTTATTACAGGTTCTCTGTGGTTCTAAAAGGTCTCTGTAGTTATTACAGGTTCTCTGTGGTTCTAAAAGGTTCTCTGTAGTTATTACAGGTTCTCTGTGGTTCTAAAAGGTTCTCTGTAGGTATTACAGGTTCTCTGTGGTTCTAAAAGGTCTCTGTAGTTATTATAGGTTCTCTGTGGTTCTAAAAGGTCTCTGTAGTTATTATAGGTTCTCTGTGGTTCTAAAAGGTTCTCTGTAGGTATTACAGGTTCTCTGTGGTTCTAAAAGGTCTCTGTAGTTATTATAGGTTCTCTGTGGTTCTAAAAGGTTCTCTGTAGGTATTACAGGTTCTCTGTGGTTCCAAAAGGTTCTCTGTAGGTATTACAGGTTCTCTGTGGTTCTAAAAGGTCTCTGTAGGTATTACAGGTTCTCTGTGGTTCTAAAAGGTCTCTGTAGGTATTACAGGTTCTCTGTGGTTCTAAAAGGTTCTCTGTAGTTATTACAGGTTCTCTGTGGTTCTAAAAGGTCTCTGTAGGTATTACAGGTTCTCTGTGGTTCTAAAAGGTTCTCTGTATGTATTACAGGTTCTCTGTGGTTCTAAAAGGTCTCTGTAGGTATTACAGGTTCTCTGTGGTTCTAAAAGGTTCTCTGTAGTTATTACAGGTTCTCTGTGGTTCTAAAAGGTCTCTGTAGGTATTACAGGTTCTCTGTGGTTCTAAAAGGTTCTCTGTAGTTATTACAGGTTCTCTGTGGTTCTAAAAGGTCTCTGTAGGTATTACAGGTTCTCTGTGGTTCTAAAAGGTCTCTGTAGTTATTACAGGTTCTCTGTGGTTCTAAAAGGTTCTCTGTAGTTATTACAGGTTCTCTGTGGTTCTAAAAGGTCTCTGTATGTATTACAGGTTCTCTGTGGTTCTAAAAGGTCTCTGTAGTTATTACAGGTTCTCTGTGGTTCTAAAAGGTTCTCTGTAGTTATTACAGGTTCTCTGTGGTTCTAAAAGGTCTCTGTAGGTATTACAGGTTCTCTGTGGTTCTAAAAGGTTCTCTGTAGTTATTACAGGTTCTCTGTGGTTCTAAAAGGTCTCTGTAGGTATTACAGGTTCTCTGTGGTTCTAAAAGGTCTCTGTAGTTATTACAGGTTCTCTGTGGTTCTAAATGGAGACTTTTAAGAACTTGTATTCTGCTCTGCAGCCTCGTGTTGAATCAGTCCGATTAGAAATGCAAGCGGCACGAGAGGAATGAACTTCTTCATGTCAACAAAGAATCCTTGACTTTAAACTGTTTCCTCTGTTATGTTTTATATAATAGATAAGAATATAATTATATTATATTCTTATCTATGTATGATGTATGTTGTTTTAATAAATAATTTATTAATATTCTTGTTTTGACAAACACACGTTTTTACATCAAAGTGAAACGACGACGTTTATATAAATATCTTCATCAGTTTCAGAACATGTTGATGTGGTTCTGAGAGATTAAATCAGTTTCATGAGGTGATGAAGAGTGTGAAACATTAAAATACATCATTAAAGTATTAATATTAGTATCAGCTGTAGCAGAGTTTCACCACCAGGTGGTGACAGAGACTTTAGTCTGAAGTTATAAATGATTTCACCTTCAAACAACTTCATATATACTTCATAAAATATTCTGTGTGAAAATAAAGGAATTCCTAATAATGATGATAATAATACAAATAATATATAATAATAACAAAAATAATAATAATGATTTTAATCGTAATAATAATAATGATGTCACACAAAGTTAAACTCACCTGACTTAGTCAGAGCGTTCTGGTAGTCAATCTTAATGTTGTGTTGACAGTACGTCTCCTTCTGAGCGTTCATCACAGCCAGTTGTGAAGTGTCCTTGTTCCAGTTCTCAGCGACCTTCACTCCTCGCTCAGTGAATCCAACATACCTCCCCACATTGCTGCTGAACCTCGTGTATTCTATCTTGTTGTAATAATAAGACTTGATGTACTCGATGTCCTTCAGATCAGTGGAGTTAAAGACACAACGGGCCACTGAAAACTCCATGAATCCACCTGAAGAAGAAACAACCTCACTGAGAAATACACTAGTATTGATTATTGATGAGTGATCAGAGTATTGATTAGAGTATTGATCATTGATCAGAGTATTGATCAGAGTATTGATCATTGATCAGAGTATTGATCAGAGTATTGATCAGAGTATTGATCAGAGTATTGATCAGAGTATTGATCAGAGTATTGATCAGAGTATTGCTCATTGATCAGAGTATTGATCAGAGTATTGATCAGAGTATTGATCAGAGTATTGATCAGAGTATTGCTCATTGATCAGAGTATTGATCAGAGTATTGATCGGTGTATTGATCAGAGTATTGATCGGTGTATTGATCAGAGTATTGATCAGAGTATTGATCAGAGTATTGATCAGAGTATTGCTCATTGATCAGAGTATTGATCAGAGTATTGATCAGAGTATTGCTCATTGATCAGAGTATTGATCAGAGTATTGATCAGAGTATTGATCAGAGTATTGATCAGAGTATTGATCATTGATCAGAGTATTGATCAGAGTATTGATCAGAGTATTGATCAGAGTATTGCTCCTACCTGCTGCGTGGAGGCCGATGAAGAGGAGGGACGCGCTGAGGAAGGATGAAGCCATGTTCTTCTGTTCACCAACAAACTCTGACAAAGTGTCACTGAGAGCTGCTGTTAAGAGCAGAGCACGAGTCACATGACCTGTTTCATCAGCATCATCACCTGTTACCAGGCAGACAAGTCAGACCAAAGTCTGCTGCTGGACCTCAAACTCACTCAGTCAGAGACACGTTGAGAGAAATATTATTAGTATGAATAGTGTTATAAATATTAATATAAGTATATTATCCACATTAGAATCACCAGTATTACTATAAACATTATGAATATTATTATAAATATATTATAAATATGATAAATATTCATATACATATTATTTGTTATAATTATAAATATAAATACAATTAATATAAATATTATTATTATTATCATTATCATTATTATTGTTATGTGTCTTACAGTTAAATATCATGTTTATATATTTCTAAACCTGTCTTCATGTTGATGTGTCGTCGTTTATGATCAATTCATCAGATAATCTGTGAGAATATACTCGTCATTTATCATAAATCATTTACATTTATGATTAAATATTCATCATATATATTATTTATTGTTCACACAAACAAAACAAACGGAGTGAAATGAAGCAAAAGACAGAAAAGTAATAATTCAGATTATTTAATATTTACAGACGAAAACCTTCATATTCAATAAAACAATAATTAACATCCAGCTGTTTGTGAAACTTTATGAATTAATTATTATCATTGTTATTGTTTGTGAATACAAACTCAGTTATAATGTAATCGAATGCGCTGCATTTACATTATTATCCTCATAATAATAATAATAATAATAATCAGCACTGGACCTTCTGATGCAACAATTAATACGATAATTATCTCACTTCACATAAACTTATATGAATTTATTTTCTTCCCTCGATGGAAATAACAAAGAAAGAACATTTAGGTCAAAACTTTTATTTTAGAACTACAGATTAAGAACTGAAGATCTGAAGTCTTGACTCATAAAAACACAAACTACAGTTTAATGTACCTTTATTAAGACTTTATTAGTCATAACTAATGGCTTATTATTATCATTATTATTATAACTAATGGCTTATTATCATTATTATTATAACTAATGGCTTATTATTATCATTATTATTATTACTAATGGCTTATTATTATCATTATTATTATAACTAATGGCTTATTATTATTGTCATTATTATTATTACTAATATTATTATTATTATTATTAATTGGTCGTGATTATGAAAGAACATAAGAGAGAACATGAGAGTTAAAGTGATACAGAAGCACGTTTATTGACAACAAAAGAAACAACAGAAGAAGACGGGAATCAGCAGAAGGGGGCGGAGCCACAAAATGTACTCAAGGAAAAGTACTGTTACTTTGTAAAAAGACACAAAAGTAGAAGTACTCATCAAAATAACTACTTCAGTAGAAAAGTATTAAGTTAGCAAGTAATATTTAATAAGAGCACGCTGATAATTAAGATTCATACAATAATAAGAATCAGAGACGAGAAACAGAAATAACATTAATAAACTGATCAGATGATGAAGACGATTAGATGATGAAGACGATTAGATGATGAAGACGATTAGATGATGAAGACGATTAGACGATGAAGACGATTAGACGATGAAGACGATTAGATGATGAAGACGATTAGATGATGAAGACGATTAGACGATGAAGACGATCAGATGATGAAGACGATTAGATGATGAAGACGATTAGACGATGAAGACGATTAGATGATGAAGACGATTAGACGATGAAGACGATTAGACGATGAAGACGATTAGACGATGAAGACGATTAGATGATGAAGACGATTAGATGATGAAGACGATTAGATGATGAAGACGATTAGACGATGAAGACGATTAGATGATGAAGACGATTAGATGATGAAGACGATTAGATGATGAAGACGATTAGACGATGAAGACGATTAGACGATGAAGACGATTAGACGATGAAGACGATTAGACGATGAAGACGATTAGATGATGAAGACGATTAGATGATGAAGACGATTAGATGATGAAGACGATTAGACGATGAAGACGATTAGACGATGAAGACGATTAGATGATGAAGACGATTAGATGATGAAGACGATTAGATGATGAAGACGATTAGACGATGAAGACGATTAGACGATGAAGACGATTAGACGATGAAGACGATTAGACGATGAAGACGATTAGATGATGAAGACGATTAGATGATGAAGACGATTAGATGATGAAGACGATTAGACGATGAAGACGATTAGATGATGAAGACGATTAGACGATGAAGACGATTAGATGATGAAGACGATTAGATGATGAAGACGATCAGCTGCACTCGTTTCCTTTGATGAGGAAGAAGGTTCCAGCAGCGACACCGAGCAGACCGACCGTCAGACCGACTCCACAGAAGACCGCCGGACCAATGCTGGGCTGAGGCAGCTGCACATCTGGAGACAGAAAACAGAGACATTAAGGTTCATCTGCACATCTGGAGACAGAAAGAGACAATAAGCTTCATCTGCACATCTGGAGACAGAAAACACACAGACATTAAGGTTCATCTGCACATCTGGAGACAGAAAGAGACATTAAGCTTCATCAGCACATCTGGAGACAGAACACAGAGACATTAAGCTTCATCTGCACATCTGGAGACAGAACTGAGCTGTTTGTTTGTTGTGCAGATGTTCATAAGGTTCTCACCATAGAACTTGGTCTGTGGCTGGTCCAGGGCCAGATGTTTCACCGTACAGCCGTAGATGTCTCCCAGCTGTGGGGTGAACTCCAGAGTGGAGAACTGGTTGAAGGTTCCGTCCTTGTTGACGAAGGGAACGTTGCTGCTGCTTCCGTCAGTGACGTTCTCCTGGTTCTTGGTCCAGGAGATCTCCACAGGAGCAGGATAGAAACCAGTCACATGACAGACGAGGGAGTTCTTCTGTCCTGGTTCCACTTTGTCTCTGGTGTAGATCATGTGACTGGAAGGAGGATCTGAACAGAACACACTCTTCTTAAAACGTTCTCAAGAGATGAATCGTTACTTTGATTATTCTCAGGTTCTAAATGTTCTAATGTCTCATGTTTCATGTTCTCATGTTTGTTTGTTGTTCAGACTGTTAGTAAACAAACGGATGAGAACAGAGTATTAAGAACCTTGTTGAAGTTGTTCTGTCAGACTTTCGTTGTTCTTTAGAGGAACTCTGGCTGTTTGTCCTTCAATCAACAATAAATATCTGAAATATACGTTTGGTTTAAAGTGTGAACACAAAATAAAACAAACATCAGATAAATGAACAAACACATGAAAGTAAACAACATACAATGATTTCATGATGCTGATGTTTTACATGAAGTATATTTTATTTACAACAGTCAGATGTTAACAGTTCAAACAGCTGAAGACACATTAAAAACATTAATATGTATAATAATAAATATGTTTATATATATGTATATATACATAAATATATTTGTGTATGTATATACACATATATATATACATATACACACATATATATATATATATACACACATATATATATATATATGTGTGTATATATATATATATATACACACATATATATATATATATATATATACACACATATACACACATATATATACACACATATATATACACACATATATATACATATACATATATATATATAGAAGTATGAAGTGTTTGTCTTTACCTTTCTCCAGTGGGAACTCCTTTAAGGCTTCACGATCATTTTTCAGGTTCTGTTTGCAGATCTCTAGATTAGCCACAGCTTGTTCATAACCTGTTGGGTAGGTAATGTGATCTACAAAACTGGGCTGAGGATCGACTCCTTTCTTGTGTTTGAAGTCTGCGTACCAAAGCTCTTCACCATCCAGACCGACCATGAACTCTCCACCAGAGTCTGAACAGCCAAGAAGACAAATGTCCTCATGAAGAACTGAAGAGAAAACAAAGTTCAGCTGAAGACCGTTTGTTTGTTTGTTTGTTGTTCAGTCTGTTAGTAAACAAAGTGTTTGTTTATTTCAACCATCAGAGTGAAACATGAAACTTACCATCAGCTGAGACCCAGAAGACACCAGAGAGGACGAGGACCACCATCATCTTCATCATCTTCATCAGCTTCATCACCTTCATCACCTTCATCAGCTCCCTGTAGACCTGAACCCGACTGAGACTCTGAACTGGTCTGAGACTCTGAACTGGACTGAGACTCTGAACTGGTCTGAGACTCTGAACTGGTCTGAGACTCTGAACCGACTGAGACTCTGAACTGGTCTGAGACTCTGAACCGTCTGAGACTCTGAACCGTCTGAGACTCTGAACTGGTCTGAGGAGGACTGACAGAAACTCCAGCAGCAGCTGAGCTCTTTCACACAACGAGCCAATGAGAGAGCAGAGATGGTGTGATGTCATCAGTGTCCAGGTAGAGAAGGCTGCTGCTCTCATGAACTTTAACAGACACGACGCCTCAATCAGTCATCAGCACTGTGTTCATACAGGCTTTTCAGAATAAGACGTATTGCTAAATGTCAGACTTTTTTCTAATGTTGAGTTTTTCATTTCATAGATTTAAAATATATTATTTATTATTTACAAAGTGAAACATATTGGATGTTGATTTAAAGATATGAACCTGCTGCTTCACAGCTTCCTGTTTCAAGAGTTTCACAATAAAAGACTGATTTTTAAAACGATGAGCTCGTCTCTCCTCTCAGCTTCTTTTACATCTGAATCACAGCTGAAGAGTCGTGAAGTTCTTTCATTCATTAAATACTCGTTTTATATTTATATTTATTTTTATATACGTCCACATGTTCACGAATCATTGAACTCATCGATGAGGTCATGTGATCAATGAGGTAAAACATCAAAGATTTATCTTTTGTTTTCTACAAAGTAATTTAAATAAAACGCCTCACAAGGTAAAAATATTAGTTTTTAGAATCCTCGTGTTTAACTGAAGTAACTTTAATATTCATATTTAAATTCATTCACGAATTTATTAAACGGTGTTTAATCTGCTGCATTCGTTCAGGAAACAAAAGGATGAAATGAAGATTAAAGTGTTTTTATGAACCTGATGATGAAGCAGAAGCTCTGAAACATGACACTCTTCTTCTTCTTCTTCTTCTTCAAAGTGAAAACATGTCGTTTGATGAAGTGAGACAGTTTGGGTTCCCTGGTTCTGTGGAACCAGTGGAACCAGTGGAACCACACGATGCCTTCAGGCGTCTCCGTACAGCCAGGAGTTCCCCTCTGAGGCTCAGCTGGAACGCTCACTTAGCATGAGGAGTCTGGGGTTTCCTGCAGCACCTGAACGCAGCAGCGTCTGTGGAAAGTCACATTCTGTACTTTCACTTCCACGTCAGCAGCCAATCAGAGAGAGAGCTGCTGGTGAGTCATCAGTTACCAGGTGAAGCAGCTCCGACTCAAAGTGAGACCAAGAAGTGAGAAGACTTGAGTCCAGACCAGAGTTAGACCTCCGTCCATCAGACTCGTATCCAGTGCCTTTAACAAGTGTTCACCCGCTGGAAGTTTCCCCCTTTATACATGAAATCATGTTCAGTATAATTTGGCTTTTTTGTCAAGAATTTGCAAAAAAAGCTTCTTTCATGTCAAAGTGAAAACTGATTTTTACAAACTAATGTCAATTAATTAAAATATATGATGTAAAATAAGTGTTGAATAAATATTCAGCCCTTTAAAGTGACTGACTAACTCAACAGAAGTGCAGCTGCTTGATGCAGCAGTGTCACACGCAGTGAGATGGAGATGACCTGAGTGCAGGTGATGTGTGTCAGTGATTGCAGGATAAACACACGCGTGTGTCTCTGGTTCATCAGTATTCATGCTGCAATCACAACATGAAGACAGAATAACACTCCAAGCAACTCAGAGAAAAGATCATTGAGAAGCACGAGTCAGGAGATGCTTCATACATATCTCCAACTCACTGAACCTCCCACAGAGTTCAGTCCATCATGAAGACATGGAAGGAGGATGGACTGTTTAAATCCTCACACACTGAGTGACCGGGCAAGAAGAGGACTGATGAGGGAGAACACCAAGACACCGAGGACCACTCTGAAGGAGTTCAACGCTTCAGTGGCTCAGATGGGAGAGACTGTACAGACAGCAGCTGTTGCCGGGTTCTTCACCAGTTCTTCACCAGTCGGAGCTGTGTGGGAGAGTGGCAAAGAGAAAAACACTGTAGAAAGAATCCACCCAAAGGCATGTGGGAGACTCCACGGTCAACTGGAAGAAGGTTCTTTGGTCTGATGAGACAAACATTGAGCTTTCTGTCCATCAGACCAGACGCTATGCTTGAACACCAAACACTGCACATCAGCACAAACGCACCATGTGCAGCGTGCAGCGTGGTGGTGGCAGCAGCAGCTCTGGATGCTCCTCAGCAGCAGCCCTGGAAGGCTTGTAGAGGTAGAGGAACATGAATGCAGGAAGATAGCCACAAATCCTGCAGGATGATCTGACTCAGTCTGCAAGAGAACTACGACTTGGGAGAAGATTTATTCTCCAGCAAGACAACGAGCCCAAGCAAACAGCAGAAGCTCCACAGAACGGTTCAAAGACCACGAGGGGAATGTTCTGGAGTGGAAGTCAAAGCCCAGAACTCAATCCAATCCAGAAGAGCTGTTCAGCAGCCCCCCCCCCCCCACACACACACACACAAGACACACAAACACAAACACACACACACAAACACACACACACACACACACACACACACACAAACACACACACACACAAACACACACACACACATAAACACACACACACACACACAAACACACACACACACAAACACACACACACACATAAACACACACACACACCCACACACACACACTTATAATGATTGTCAGCAGAACAGTTGGTTTCTTTTTAACGACCCGATGAAGTTTCCTTCAGCGCCACCTTCAGGACAGAAAGTCTTTTTGTTTTAATTGTGTCGATGTTTGTGTTCATCTGAAGTTCACGTCGTGTTTTATCAACAAAAACATAAAACCTGATTTTATTCTCTTTTTAAATTTTCCAACACGAGCTTCAACCCGACTTCTCTTCAAACTTTCACAGCAAAATGTTACATTTCAAAATAAAATAAACTCATGAAGTCAGTTTTATAATAATAACTTTATCATCATAATAATTAAATATCACAAGTTTAATACAAACAATATCATTGAGATGAAGTTATTCTTTTGTTTACAAAGAAAAGATTCAAGAAAAAAGAGAAAAAGTAACAATATAATTAAGTTCATAAAAACAGAAGATTATGAGAAACAAATCTGTGGTTTGAGGAGAAAAAGTCACAATTAAGAGAATATTCTGAGCACATTATAAAAGGAAAGTCATAATATTAAATGATAATAATAATTGTAATAAGAACTAAAACTTAAAATATGAAATATAAATGTTTTTATATAAAATGCTTTATTTTATATATATATATATATATATATATATATATATATTTATATTATATATATATATATATATAAATATAACTGTAAATAAATTGAAAGTCAATGATGAAAACGTTTCAATATGTTTCTTCAGTTACACACTCTGACCAGCAGAGGGCGCCGTCACCAACAGAGACACACGATGAGGAAACGTCCACACTTTAACAATAGCAGAGAAACATTCCACCGTTAGCTTCAAGTGTTATTATTAATAATCACAGTTTGAGATCAAAGGAAATAAAACAAAAACATGAAACAAAGAACTCAAAACTAATGAACTCCAGATGTTTAGTCTCTGCTGTTATTTTGATAAACAAGCTTCATTTGAATGTTTTTAATGCACTTATGTACAAAGTTCATGATTCATGTTTCATGTGTACATCATTAAAGAATGTGTGTAAGTTGCTTTATAATTATTGAGTCAATAATGAGTTCATCACTTAAATGTTGCAGCTCAATTAAATTACTTCATGTTTAATAATATGAATCTGTAAAGTAACTAAAGCTGTCAGATACATAACAGTAAAGTACACGTAGTTAAAGTACACGCAGTTCAAGTAAAGTACACGCAGTTCAAGTAAACTATACGCAGTTCAAGTAAAGTACACGTAGTTAAAGTACACACAGTTCAAGTAAAGTACACGTAGTAACAAGTAAAGTACACGCAGTAACAAGTAAAGTACACGCAGTTCAAGTAAAGTACACGTAGTAACAAGTAAAGTACATGCAGTTTAATTAAAGTACATGCACTCCAAGTAAAGTACACGCAGTTTAATTAAAGTACACGCAGTCCAAGTAAAGTACACGTAGTTCATGTAAAGTACACACAGTTATCTAACATACACGTAGTTAAAGTACACGTAGTAACAAGTAAAGTACACGCAGTCCAAGTAAAGTACACGCAGTTTAATTAAAGTACACGCAGTCCAAGTAAAGTACACGCAGTTCAAGTAAAGTACACACAGTTTAATTAAAGTACATGCAGTCCAAGTAAAGTACACGCAGTTCAAGTAAAGTACACACAGTTTAAGTAAAGTACACGCAGTTCAAGTAAAGTACACACAGTTTAATTAAAGTACACGCAGTCCAAGTAAAGTACACGCAGTTCAAGTAAAGTTCACACAGTTTAAGTAAAGTACACGCAGTTCAAGTAAAGTACACACAGTTTAAGTAAAGTATACGTACCTCAGAGTAAATGATCTGCAGTGAAGCAGCAGAGACAGGAAGCAGCCAGTAGGGGGCAGCACCTCACCAGACCTGAACCTGATCCACTGGTTCAGGATCCTGATCACCACATGAGACACACATGAGGAGGAAGAGGAAGAGGAGGAAGAGGAGGAAGAGGAAGAGGAGGAGGAAGAGGAGGAAGAGGGAGAGGAGGAAGAGGAGGAAGAGGAAGAGGAGGAGGAGGAGGAGGAAGAGGACAATCTTCTAAACCTACTCTGTAAATAACGTGATAAAACTTAAATCTTTTTCCATATTTGATGTTTTCTGCTCTTTATTTTCAACTCAGAGAAACGTTTCAAACATTCATTCAACAAAAGAAACATTTTAAACTGTTGAATATATTTATTAACTCCACAAAGCTTATAACGGTGCAATAACAGTGCAATAACGGTGCAATAACGGTGCAATAAGGGTTCAATAACGGTGCAATAACGGTGCAATAAAGGTGCAATAACGGTGCAATAGCGGTGCAATAGCGGTTCAATAGCGGTGCAATAAAGGTGCAATAAGGGTGCAATAAAGGTGCAATAACGGTGCAATAACGGTGCAATAACGGTGCAATAAGGATGCAATAACGGTGCAATAACGGTGCAATAACGGTGCAATAACGGTGCAATAAGGGTGCAATAAGGGTGCAATAACGGTGCAATAACGGTGCAATAACGGTGCAATAAAGGTGCAATAACGGTGCAATAAAGGTGCAATAACGGTGCAATAAAGGTGCAATAAAGGTGCAATAACGTGCATCAAACGTACATTTGAAATGCAGAATACTGAGGTTATCATTAATAATCTTTCATTGAATAAAGTGAAACATATCCAGATGTTGTATGAACATAAATATGGATGTATTCAATCAGATGGTATTATATATTTAATAGCTTATATTTTTATATTTTATTCATATTTCTATTATTTTATTTATTATATTTTTTATGTTTTTTTATGTTTTTCAATTACATTCAATCATCCAAAATGCATTTAAACGAAGCAACAAAAGTAGGAAAGTGAAGCATGTTGAAGAACAAAGTGCTTCGTGCTAGCGATGCTACGTTAGCTTCTGTAGTCGTTGCCACTTCCTGTCTCCTCTACAGGTCTGAATCTACAGACTCACCTGAGTCCTGAACCTACAGACTCACCTGAGTCCTGAATCTATAAACTCACCTGAGTCCTCAATCTACAGACTCACATGAGTCCTGAATCTACAAGCTCACCTCACTGGTCTCTCTTTATTCATATTTCTATTATTTTATTTATTATATTTTTAATGTTTTTTTATGTTTTTCAATTACATTCAATCATCCAAAATGCATTTAAACGAAGCAACAAAAGTAGGAAAGTGAAGCATGTTGAAGAACAAAGTGCTTCGTGCTAGCGATGCTACGTTAGCTTCTGTAGTCGTTGCCACTTCCTGTCTCCTCTACAGGTCTGAATCTACAGACTCACCTGAGTCCTGAACCTACAGACTCACCTGAGTCCTGAATCTATAAACTCACCTGAGTCCTCAATCTACAGACTCACCCGAGTCCTGAATCTATAAACTCACCTGAGTCCTCAATCTACAGACTCACATGAGTCCTGAATCTACAAGCTCACCTCACTGGTCTCTACTGGTCTGTAACTAGTCTCTAACTGGTCTCTACTGGTCTCTAAGTGGTCTTTACTGGTCTCTAACTGGTCTCTACCGGTCTCTACCGGTCTCTACCGGTCTTTACTGGTGTCTACTGGTCTCTAACTGGTCTCTACCGGTCTCTAACTGGTCGCTACTGGTCTCTACCGGTCTTTACCGGTCTTTACCGGTCTTTACCGGTCTCTACTGGTCTCTACTGGTCTCTAACTGGTCTCTAACTGGTCTCTAACTGGTCTCTACTGGTCTCTACTGGTCTCTAACTGGTCTCTACTGGTCTCTAACTGGTCTCTAACTGGTCTCTAACTGGTCTTTACTGGTCTCTAACTGGTCTCTACTGGTCTCTAACTGGTCTCTAACTGGTCTCTACTGGTCTCTACTGGTCTCTAACTGGTCTCTACTGGTCTCTAACTGGTCTCTACTTGTCTCTAACTGGTCTCTACTGGTCTCTGAGAACTTCACTGAGAACTCTTTAACACACAGCAGGAAGTCTGCAGAAATGAATATCGATAAGAGTTTATACAACACATAACTGCATGCTTCAATAATTACAGCAGAGCTCATTGGTATTGTAGCGACCCGCGGTAAGGAAAGCTACCAGACCTCATCTCACTGTGGTCCTTCACGAGTGGACTGATAAAGGACCACAGTACCTCAGGACCTGAACAACAGTCAACACGTTAACGTCCTCGAACATCTGAACCACCTGCTCCCGCTCAAAGACCGCCTCAACACGCCACAGCACAAACAACCTCCCCCTCCCCCTCCCCTCCCCTCCCCCTCCCCCTCCCCTCCCCTCCCCCTCCCCCTGACATGAAGCTGCAACCACTTCATATCAGTCTGAACATCTTTCATCTGAGCAGAACACGTTCCACCACAACACCCACGCACACACACACACACCACAACACCCACGCACACACACACACACCACAACACCCACACACACACACACACACCACAACACACACACACACACACACACACCACAACACACACACACACACACCACAACACACACACACACACACACACACCACAACACACACACACACACACACACACACCACAACACACACACACACACACACACCACACACACACCACAACACACACACACACACACACACACACACACACACACACACCACACACCACAACACACACACACCACACACACACCACAACACACACACACACACCACAACACACACACCACAACACACACACACACACACACACTCACACACACACAAACACACACACACACCACACACACACCACAACACACACACACACACCACAACACACACACACACACACACACACCACAACACACACACACACACACCACACACCCACCACAACACACACCACAACACACACACACCACAACACCCACGCACACACACACACACCACAACACACACACACACCACAACACCCACGCACACACACACACCACAACACACACACACCACAACACACACACACACCACAACACACACACACCACAACACACACACACACACACCACAACACACACACACACCACAACACACACACACACACACCACAACACACACACACACACACCACACACACACCACAACACACACACACACCACAACACACACACACACACCACAACACACACACACACCACAACACACACACACACACACACCACAACACACACACACACCACAACATCCTCATCTTTTGGAGACACGTCAGTTATCACGTGACGTGACGATGGCAGCGGCAGCGGGCGTGAACGGCGCAGTGATTGCGTTCTTACTATATGTTCTGTTATTGAACATTTCGGGCTACAAACATTCCAAACCAGTAGATGACACGCATAGCTGTCAGACATACCCAGCTAGTTATTTCAATACTTTCAGATATCACCAAACAAACAAATCCGAGACGAATCTCGGCTTCGGCAAGCTGAGCCTGTTGCTTATGTTCATTTATCCTACTTGGACAGCAAAGGCTCACAAACGGACCGCTAAAACAAAAAAGCAAGTCAATGCAGTCGGACTTATTATCTGTATTTGTCTACTATTGTCTGGAGATATACATCAATGTCCAGGACCTTCTCCGACAGCAAACAATCTCAATGTTGGGAGTGACAGCGTGGGACGCACAGAGGAACGCAACGCCGATAACTTCCAGGTATGTGTGGATACTGCGGGAGGTGCAAAATTCGAAATACATCCCGTGCCTAATTCCCCTTCGTACCTCTGTTCGAGCGTGGAGGCCCAAGGAGGGGCCAGACGAGGGGCCGGCAGAGAGACCAGCGTTCCGGACCAGGCCACGGATGGGGACGAGCGGAGGGTGTCCAACTCCGTAGCCGCTGGAACTTGCTTGATTCGGGTCGACGAAGATGGTGGCACTGACAAACTACATCTGTCCAACTCCACGGTTGTCGACGATCGGTTCTCCGTTCTGTCCGGGACTACCACCGGAGGTCGCTTCCACGTCGCGCACCTCGGCTCTACTCGGCTGGGGGGTAACGGCGGGCTGGGTGAGTCCTGTTCCACTGCCCCGATGTCGCGCTGCAGGCTGAATGATCGCGACGCTGCAACAAGACCCGCTGCGCGCAAAAGTCTAAACCCAGCGATTCTGAAACTCAGAAAACACAGTTTTCTCCGTACAGTAAACCATGCTAGAATAATTTGGGACACTCACGCCAAACCCAAAGGACTTTTCGGAGGACATCTGAATATCCGCAGTCTCATCCCCAAAAGTGATCAAATAAAACATCTACTTGAGCATTCTAATTTGCACTATTTATGCCTCTCTGAGACCTGGCTACATAGTAACTCCCCCCCGGCTGCTGTTAACATATCTGGATATAATGTATTTAGAAAGGATAGATCCGAAAATAGGTATGGAGGAATAATGTTTTACATCAAAGATACCATTCAATGTAATCAGATTCAATTACCATGTGAAAACGATCTTGAATGTATTGGTTTGAATGTGATATTGTCTCCCCAAATGTCTCTCACCCTTATTGGAATCTATCGTCCACCCACTGCCAAAAGCATTTTCTTTGAGCAAATTCAATCTATGCTAAAAGGATGTAATCTCGAAAAGGAGGTCATAATAATGGGTGATTTCAACATCAACTGGGAGAACAAATCCGTCAGGAAACCCTTAAAGCAGGTTGTTGATGCTTTTGATTTAACTCAGCTGATCAAAGGCCCTACTAGGATCACCTCCACAACCCAGTCACAGATTGATCTTGTATTCAGTAATAAACCAGAAAGGATCACTAAATCATTCAACATGGTGACAGGTCTCTCTGATCACAATCTGACACTCATAGCCCGGAAACTCACTAAACACCGTTTTAATTTTACCACAAACAGAAAGCCACAACGTCCCAGAATACCTAGGGGTAACATCACTGAATTTGAGAACACTATCAAAGAGATTAATTGGATATATAATCTGAAAAATCTTAATGTTGAGGAAGACAGTCAGGTCATGATCTCCACCATCCAGTCCATAAAAGGTAGATTCCAGAAGGTCTCAAAACCAAAACATGGGCAAAAAACATCTCTGCCATGGATAAAGGGTGACATCTGGAAGATCATGAAAGAACGGGATAGGGCACTTAAATCAGCCCTCAGTTCCAAACTAACTGTTGATAGACACAGATTTGTTATGCTTAGAAACAAGGTCACAAAAGAAATCAGGAAGGCAAAAGCTAACTTTTTTATCCAAATATTAACTGAAGCAAAGGGCAACCCTAAAATAATTTGGAAAAATATTAAGCTGCTGGCAGGGAAAACTGGTGACAACTCAGAAGATCAAATCCAGGTTAACTTAAATGGCAACTTAACACGTGACCAGCAGGAGATCGCCACCGCCTTTAATTCTTACTTTGTAGATACCGTTAAGTCTCTCACACAGAATGCAAACAATGGGCCCACCATTCTCCCCTCCACAGACTTTACTCAACCAGTCTTCAGCCTAAGACCCATTTCTGAAACTGATGTGCTGAAGGTGATAGATTCACTTAGAAACTCTAAAGCCTTAGATGTATTCGGACTAGACACCATGTTTCTTAAGAATATGAAGGAGTCACTGTTATATCCCATCACTAAATTAGTTAATCTGTCTTTTGAACAGAATGCTTTCCCTAGGGTCTGGAAGCCAGCTATAATTACACCCATCTTTAAGGCAGGTGATAGAACCCATGTAAATAACTACAGGCCAATAAGCATTCTCCCCGCTTTCTCTAAGGTAGCCGAGAGGTGTGTAGCACAACAAGTAATTGCTCACCTCAATAGCAGTCCCTTCAGACTCCACCCCATGCAGTTTGGCTTTAGAGCCCAGCATTCTACTGCAACAGCCAACTGCTTCTTTACAGAACAGGTTAAAGCCAAGCTAGATAAAGGGGGAGTGGTGGGAGCAGTGTTTCTAGACCTAAAGAAAGCCTTCGATACAGTAAATCATTCCATATTAATTACAAAATTGGCCAAATTTAATTTTTCTCCTGACACCCTATGCTGGTTCAAATCCTACCTGGACAATAGAACGCAGTGTGTACAGATCAACGGTGTTTCATCCCCCATCCTCAATTACAGTGTCGGTGTTCCACAGGGCTCTGTGCTTGGTCCTCTTCTTTTCAGCATGTACATTAATGATCTGCCATCAGTATGTGCACGGGTGGATATACAGATGTACGCTGACGACACAGTCATTTTTGTACATGCACCCAACATCAAACAGGCAGCAGACAAACTCACTGAAGAAATGGTCCATGTCACTAAGTGGCTGTCAGACTCTTGCTTACATCTCAATGTGAAAAAAACAGTCTGCATGTTTTTCTCAAAGAGGGTGAATAATATTACAACAGAGCATCCTGTGTACATATCTGGTGAACAGCTTCAGGTGGTCCCTAACTACAAATATCTGGGGATCATTCTTGACTCCACACTCACATACAAAAAACAAGTGAAGCATGTAATGGCAAAAGTCAAGTTTAGTCTACATAATTTCAGATACATACGCAACAACCTCACAACTGAAGCTGCTAAACTGTACTTTCATGCAATGATCCTCCCTCATATCACTTACTGTCTAACCACCTGGTCACACACTCACAACACAACCCTGAAGCCCCTACAGTCCGTCTATAAGCAGGCTATCAAGGTACTTGACATCAAGCCCAGACACTACCACATTTGCAACATCTTGCCCAAATACCATCTTCTGTGTTGGGATAGTCTTGTCAAATTCCATAACAGCTGCTTAACCTTTAAAATTCTTAATGGCCTTGCACCTCCCCCGTTGAGCACTTTCATAACACAAAAGACCAATAGCAGACTAACCAGAGCAACAGCTCGCGGGGACCTAGTGGTCCCAGGCAGGAGAAGCAAGTTCAGCCAGCTATCATACTCTGTCACAGCTTCCGTCACCTGGAACACTCTCCCATCACACATAAGACAGAGCACCACATACAGGTTCTTCACACACAACCTCAAAGCCTGGCTCATTAACAACCAGGTGTGTCAGCACTAACAGTCTCATGCCTGCCATGTCCGTATGTAGCCTGCCTGTCTGCCTGTCTGCCTGTCTGCCTGTCTGCCTGTCTGCCTGTCTGCCTGTCTGTCTGTCTGTCTATCTGTCTGTCTGCCTGCCTGCTTGTCTGTCATGTTTGATCCTGTGTCTGCAGGATTGTATTGCACAGCTCTGTTTGCTTGTTTTTGTGTTGTTGTCTTTTTAAACAGTTTTTAAATGTTTAAATGTTTTTAGCGGCTTCTAACACCGTGCCCAGGGACAACGGTTGAAAATTAGCTTTTTTAGCTAACACTGTCACATTTACAGTCATGTTTTTATTAATGTGTGCTGTCGATTAATGTGAACTGTCCCTGTACAAATAAAATCTTAATAATAATAACACACACCACAACACAACACACACACACACACACCACACACACACCACAACACACACACACACCACAACACACACACACACACCACAACACACACACACACACACCACAACACACACACACACACCACAACACACACACACACACACACCACTCATTTGTTATTCATACTTAATAAACATGTTCATTTGATATTCATACTTAATAAACATGTTCATTTGTTATTCATACTTAATAAACATGTTCATTTGTTATTCATACTTAATAAACATGTTCATTTGTTATTCATACTTAATAAACATGTTCATTTGTTATTCATACTTAATAAACATGTTCATTTGATATTCATACTTAATAAACATGTTCATTTGTTATTCATACTTAATAAACATGTTCATTTGTTATTCATACTTAATAAACATGTTCATTTGTTATTCATACTTAATAAACATGTTCATTTGTTATTCATACTTAATAAACATGTTCATTTGTTATTCATACTTAATAAACATGTTCATTTGTTATTCATACTTAATAAACATGTTCATTTGTTATTCATACTTAATAAACATGTTCATTTGTTATTCATACTTAATAAACATGTTCATTTGTTATTCATACTTAATAAACATGTTCATTTGTTATTCATACTGTACAAAAGCTCTAAAAGTTACTACTGTGAAGCCAAAAACAATCAAGAGGAAACGCATCAAAGCAGCAATTAAAGACACTTTGACAAAGAACCATTCTGACTGAAAAGTTCACTTTCAAACTTTATTGACAAATTACAACCCAGTGCATTGCAGTGTTAGTTTACATTCATGTCAGTCCAAAGTGTCTTCCCTTATTGATTCTATCTCTTAAAATTAAAATACGGATTCTTGAGTTGTTGTAAAAACTGGTTCTGTGAGGTCACAGCGATCAGTTCACCTGTGAGTTCTGGTTCCTGAGATATCGAGTTCACGAGAAAGCACGAACACGACAGAGAAGCTGAAAACACGACGTGAAAATATACATTTAAGCATACAAAACAACAACAAAACAACAACAACAAAACAACAACACCAACAAAATAACAACAAAACAACAACAACAAAACAACAACAGCAACAACAACAACAACAGCAACAAAGTTTAGAATCGATACTCGGTGGTGACGTCAGCAATGACATCATCGTACGCTCGGTCCAATCCCTCGTCATCCTGGCTGGGTGGAGACGTCGCCATAGAAACAGGCTGGTTCCTTCCTGCAGAGTTACGTCATCATTTAATGAATCATCTGACGAGTTATTCGACATGAAGCAGGTTGTGATTTGATCGATTGATTGATTGCAACAGGTCGACATGTTAATGCTTCTGATTTGTTGGTTTATGACCAAATACCTGCAGAACTAAAGACGCTCGATAATCAGCTAATGCTAGCATGCTACCGTGCTAAGCTAACATGGGGAACACGGTGAATGTGCAGCCTCACTGACTGCTCAGTGCTACCTGTGGGCCTGTGTCGGTACACGGACACCATGAGGACGGTGGCGACGCAGTACGGGGACACCACCAGCAGGTGGCGCATCACTCCCAGCCAGGAGAGGGTGGAGTCTGCAGCCGAGGAAGACGAGCCGCGTGGATCTGGAAAAACAAACACACCTGTTCAGGTGAACGTCACCAATGTTACACTCACTAAAGCACACGTTTAACTGGGACAGTCAACCAATATGAACCAAAGAGTTAGAATCTATCGGATTAGCAACAGAAGAGATGACCCACACAATGACCCTCAAGATTCACTTACAACTAGGAATAGAACCTACGGACTCAACACCTGCTGAGTTCACCACCTCCTCACCTGTGACAAACAGCCAGCTGGGTGGAGACTCTCCATCACTCATGGTACACCTGTAGAGGCCTTCATCAGACCTGGAGACATGCTGGATGGTCATGAGACCTTCAGGCTCAGTCCTGATGAAGGATCCGTCTTTAGAGAAACCAGCTCGGGGGTTGGAGGAGTTTTTCTTGGTCCTACAGGACAGAGTGACCTCATGTCCCTCCATCACAGGGAGGACAGGACTCTGCAGGATCACCGGTCCATCTGAACAAAAGACAGAGGATGTGTTGTCGCGCTGCGCTTCTGATAACTCAGAAGAGGTTCCTCTGAAGCTTCCTACCGGACACGGTGATCTGGACAGAGTTGCTCCGCTGATTTGCAGGAGACTGGCACCAGTAGGTGGCGCTGTCGGGCACCTTGGTCAGCTGGATGACGCAGCCTGCAGAGGTGAGCTTCCCCCATTTGGCACAGCTGGATATCTCCTCCTCAGACGCGGTGGACCTGATGACCTTCCAGCCGCGAACGCTGGCGTTACCGCAGCTCAGCGACAGAGTATCGTACTCCAGCAGCTGAGACGAGTCAGGAGACACCGAGAGCCGAACCGGGTCGGAACCATCTGGGGATCAAACACAACAAGTCAAGAGGGGACATGTCAAAGATAAAGAAACGGGAGTGAGGTTGAGTGAACAGACTTCACCTTCCATCAGCAGCCAGCTGGGGGAAGAGAAACCGCCGGCGATCTCACATCTGTAAGCAGCTTCGTGAGACTTGGAGAAATTGCGGATGGTCATGAGACCTTCAGGCTCAGTCCCGATGAAGGAGTCGTCTCTGTAGAAACTAGCTCGGGGGTTGGACGAGTTTTTCTTTGTCGTACAGGACAGACTGACGTCGTGTCCCTCCGTGATGGGGAGGACAGGACTCATCAACACCGGCTCAGTCTGACCTGAACATGAAGGGTTTGATCAACGGCTGCTGAATATATCAGAGGACAGACAGAACAAAATGAAGAAACAAGACGAGGACAAAATGTCTCTTCATGGTTTCCAGAAGTGATTTATTGTGAGGGTAGATGGGGGGGGGATCACCATCTACATGAACATCATGCTGTGTTGAAGAAGACTTGAAACTAGAGATTGAGACATAAACCGAAAGTTACGAACGTAACTACGGTTCTATGAATGCTGGATGACCGCCAGAGGCAGTGCTTAACACTGGATGTATTCCGTCTCGCGCATGCGCAGGTCGAATATTTATATCAACAAAGTCACTCGTGACCTCAGGTGACTCCCGTCGTCTATAAGTTCCGGTGTCATCCTGAGTTCAGTCCTATGGAATCTTCTCGCGAGTTCACGGGATTCCAAGTGACCAAGAACTCTGGCGGTCATCCAGGATTCATAGAACCGTAGTTACGTTCGTAACTTTCGTTCTATTTCATCCTTACTGACCGCCAGAGGCAGTGCTTAACACTGGATGACTTATACCAAAAGAGTCACGAGGAATCACAAGTACCCACCTTGTATAGTTCAGGCAGAGGAAGCTGGCCAAAGAACCCTCCCCAGTGGGTGAGGGGTGGCAACGTTCACTCTGTAGTGTCTGGTGAATGTGCTCGGTGAGGCCCATGAGGCCGCAGCACATATATCCTCCACTGGCACACCTCTCAGGGCTGCCCATGACGTGGAGACACTCCTGGTAGAGTGGCCCCTCACTCCGGATGGTAGCGGACGGTCGCTCGCCTTGTATGCCTGGGCAATGGCTTCCACTATCCAGTGGGACAGGCGCTGTTTCGAAAGAGCACAGCCCTTCTTAGGCCCACCATAACTGACAAAGAGCTGCTCCGACCGCCGTATGCAAGCGGTGGCCTCCACATAAGCTCGGAGGGCCCGCACTGGGCATAGCAGCCTTGACCTCTCCTCTCCCGATGGGGGGTCAAACTCCGCAAGCTGGATAGGCTGGTTGATATGAGAGCGTGTCAGCACCTTTGGGAGAAACGCTGCATTAGGCCACAAAGTAACCCCCGATCCATCTGAGTTCCACCTCAGACACGATTCACTCACCGACAGGGCATGCAGCTCGCCTACACGTTTAGCCGAAGTGATGGCGAGGAGAAACACCGTTTTGGTTGCCAGCCATCTCGGCTCTGCCCGTGCCAGGGGTTCAAAAGGAGGCAAGCACAGGGTGTCCAATACCAAATGTAGGTCCCATGCCGGGGCCTTCGGGGCGTTTGGGGGACGCAACCGCCGAGCTCCCTTTAGGAAGAGGGACACCAGTCTGTGGCTCCCTACTGTGCCATTGTCGACCCTAGCATGGTGCCATGAAAGAGCGGCCACGTACACCCTCAGGGTAGCGGGAGACCGGCCCTTATCTAACAGGGACTGCAGAAACTCAAGTACAACAGGTACGGGGCACTGCACCGGGTCCTTGTTCCGAACCACACACCAGTCAGAAAACAGCCCCCACCTGTTTTCGTACTGCAGCCGAGTAGACGGTGCCCTGGCATTCAGGATAGTTCTTCTGACTGGCTCTATGCAGCCAGTCAGCAGCTGGTCCCTCTAGCTGCGACAGGAGATCCCTCCTGTCGGGGAGGTGCCAGGGTGTCCTGCAGCAGAGTCTGTGCAGTAGGGAGAACCAGATCCTGGCTGGCCAGAAGGGGGCCACTAACAAGAGTCTGTGGCCCTCTTGAAGGACTCTGAGAAGTGTTGGCAAGATCAGAGGGACCGGTGGAAAGGCATAAAGAAGCCCCTGTGGCCACGTGTGAGCCAGGGCATCCTGACCCAGAGGACTGGTCCTCTCCATCAGGGAGAACCAATGGGGACAGTGGGTCGACCTCTCCGAGGCAAAGAGATCCACCTCTGCTCTGCCGAAGAGACCCCAAATGCTCTGCACCACCTCTGGATGGAGCCGCCACTCCCCCGGTGGAGGCTTGTGACGGGACAGAAAATCTGCGACCTGGTTCCGTTCCCCTGGTAGGTACATTGCCCGAAGGCTGGTAAGACGAGGGGCAGCCCAGGTGAGAAGGGCACGGGCTACCCGTAGCAATTCTGCAGATCTGGTGCCCCCTTGATGGTTGATGTGAAACACCGCCGAGGTGTTGTCCGACCGGACAAGCACATGCTTGCCCCTCAAGTATGGCAGAAAATGCTTGAGCTAGAACATTGACATGCTCTATGTGGTCTTGAGCAGACCACTGCCCCTGAGCAGTCCTGTTCTGCCACACTGCACCCCATCCTGAGAGGCAGGCATCTGTTGTGACCACCTCTCTGCGGAATGGGACCGAACCCATGGGGACACCCTTCGTCAGGTATGCCCTCTCCCTCCATGGGGATAGGGCGAGTAGGCACTGCCCCGATACTACTATTGCCCTGTATCGGTGCCACTTGGCATCCAAGTGAAAGCTGTTCAGCCATCTCTGCAGGGGTCGCAGTGACAGTAACCCTAATGGAACGACCGCCGAGGCAGCTGTCAGTCTGCCCAACAGGCGGAGAAAAAGAATGTAGGGCACCCGCCTGCCCCCTTGGAAGGGAGAGAGGCTGTGGAGGATGTCGTCCACCCTTCGGGGTGACGGACAGGCACTCATAGTGACTGTATCCAGAGCCACACCAATGAAGGTGATGCTCTGAGAAGGGCTCAGGGAGCTCTTCTCCATGTTTACCCTGAGGCCCAACCGGGCCGCGTGAGAAAGAAGGCGAGCAGTGTCCTGCGCCGCCTGAAGCTGGGATGGCGCACAGAGCAGCCAATCGTCCAAGTACGGCAGTATTCTCATGCCCTGTGATTGCAGGGGGGAAAGGGCAGCAGCGACACACCTTGTGAACACCCGTGGGGAGAGGGAGAGCCCGAATGGGAGCACCCTGAACTGGAAGTGACCGCCTTGAAAGGCGAAGCGAAGAAACCGCCTGTGATGAGGTACAATGGGAACATGGAAGTAGGCATCCTCCAGGTCGACAGACGTGAACCAGTCCCCCCTGGAAACCGCCCGAAGGACGTCTGCTGTGGTCAGCATGTGAAATGGCAAGACCCTCAGGAACTTGTTTAGTCCCCTCAGGTCCAGGATTGGGCGCAGTCCACCGCCTCTCTTTCTCACCAGAAAGTAAGTTGAGTAGAACCCCCCGGGCTGTGACAGGGGGTTCACCCTCTCGATTGCACCCTTGACCAGGAGCGTGGCTAACTCCTGGTTCAGGGCTAGGGATTTTACCGGATCGGAGATACTGGTCATTGTGACCCGGCTGGAGGTTGGTGGCCGGCGTCGGAACTGAAGCTTGTACCCCCGGGTTAGGGTGGACACTACCCAGGGGTCGAAAGCATGAGCTGCCCAGTAGCTGATGTGCTGCTGGGAGAAATAACCGACAGCCGGCCGGGAGACATCATCTCCTGTACCCCCTGCCTCTTGAGGCTCGGGGGGGGGGGCCTGGTAGTCCCCAAGACCGGAGGTTGTCTAGGAGGAACGTAAGTAGGGTTCTGTGGGTAGCGGTCTGGCCTGCCAGCGGTACGCTGAGGCCTGTCGCGACTACTGGGGTAAGCCGGGGGCTGAAAATGGTCCCGGGTGGCTAGAGTAGGACCCCTACGTCTGCGGGGTGCGGGCATGTCCCTGCGAAGGCCAGAAAACTGCTGCCTGGTCTGGCGAGCTTCAACAGTCCGCTGAAGCGCCTGTATAGCCGCTGCCCCGAACAGCTCACCCGGTTCCACTGGGATAGTACGGAGGGTCCTCCTACATGCCTCAGACAGGGGTGACTGCGCCAGCCAAACCTGGCGGCGAGTCTGGACCAGGGTGGACATCAGCCGTCCAAGTTCCCTTGACATGAGCGCAAACGCCTGCAGTGAGGCATCACTGAGGCTGGTTGCGGAGGCGTCGGGAGTAGCCTGCTGCAGGGAAGCTGAGAGGGCCAGCATGAGGTGGGAGAGGGAGTTGCCAATACGACCCATGCGTGCTGCTGTGTCATAAGCCCTGGACAACATGTCATCCGTGACCCGACATTGGGGTCGAGGGCACCTGGCATCGGGCCTCAGGGTCTCCTCAGGGGAAACTATGAGGGACGCAATAGTCGGCTCAACAGCTGGCATACGGGTGAGGCCAAACTTTGCCGCGTCCTGCATGGCCGCCAGGGTTCGGCCCTCTGATGTAAGATGGGACAGAGCCCCGGTGTCCCTCCAGCATGCATGTAGCTCCCTCAGATATTCCTCGGAGGGAGGAACAGCAAAGGTGGTAGGGGTGAGAACACGCCTGAAGAAGGCACTCGCAGGCTGGGGTTCCGGCTGCCGCGTATCTAAATGCAGGCGTGCCAGTGCCATGCGAATGACAGACCCCATGGAGCCATCGACTGCACTTTCCGAAGAGCCCTGAGCTGAGGAACGGGAGGCAGGTCCAGAAGCATGGGAGGGCTGCTCGTCACTGTACTCAGTAAAGAGCGTGGCTGACGCCGCCAGTGACATCACGTCCTCCTCTGAGCAACGCTCAGCCGCGGGTGGCTCTGGCGCTTCAGCCCCCCCTACACTGGGTTGGAGGGCCAGTAGAAGCGACTTCATCTGAGCTAGCTCGGAGGTCAGCAGATCTACTCTAGAAGACAGCCCGCTGGGTTTAGCCTTCTTGGAGGGAGCCCCTGCAGTTTCCGTGGCCCTGCGCTTGGAACGGGTAGGTAGGGCTGGATTCGACTGACCCGACAGGGGGAGGTCGACCACACCAGCCAGGTGTTCCGCCTCGGCGAGCCTAGCAGTCCTTACTGCCCGAGGCATGATGCCACAGTTCATGCATGGGCCCTCCCTCAGATGCTCGAGGCCAAGGCAAGCGGGGCAGAGGTCATGGCCATCATCAGGCTGCAGGGGAGCCATACAGGTCCTACAGCCGGGAAAGTCAAACATGGCCGACTCTCTAGCCCAGTCTGAGCGGATGCTCTGCTGAATGTTCGAGAGCGGCCGGGGACAGTCAGTGAGAGGAGAGCGAGGACACTCTTAACTCAGATAGTTGCTGCCGCTATTGGTGTCCCACCAGTTAGCATGAGCGAGAGCACTCTGCCACTGTGGAAATAGGTAAATAACACAGTCCCGCTAGTGAGAGGGGAGCGAGGACACTCTCTTCACTAGGATAGTTGTTGCAGATAATAGTAGCTGGAACTCCTGGTGTGCTACCAGTTAGCCTGAGCGAGGGCACTCCGCTAACTGTGCTATCCGCTAACTGATATGGCCGTCAATATTTACCGTGAAGGGCGCCCGACAGCGTACTCAACGCTCACGTTAGCCCGCCCCTCGATTAGCTAGAGCGGAACGCTCTGCAACCCGAGGAACAGCAACGAACAATGGTTTCAACAATGTTAGTCGATCTCACCGATTGCTGCGATGGTCCGTACGGCGCCGACGCCGTTCCCTCCCAAGAGGGACCGCTTGTCGCAGCCTTTGGAGGGCGAAGATCCGCAACCCCGACCTGTGGTCACAAGGCTACCGCGACAAACTTTAACATATCTTGCTCGTAGACAAAATATATATTTCTCCGACTACCATGGTAGTCAACCTGCGTAGCGAGAAGAAAAAAAGGACTGAACTCAGGATGACACCGGAACTTATAGACGACGGGAGTCACCTGAGGTCACGAGTGACTTTGTTGATATAAATATTCGACCTGCGCATGCGCGAGACGGAATACATCCAGTGTTAAGCACTGCCTCTGGCGGTCAGTAAGGATGAAATAGAATCATATTCACAATGTTTACTGAGCAGTGGCGGCTGGTGGAACATGTTCTAGGGCCGTCCTATCAACGTCAGCAAACATCCCAGTATGATTTCAGGCAAAAAAAATGTAAGTATCAAACACGCATTATTACTTGGCAGTTAAATATTTAACATGTATTCCAACACGAAAACAATCAGTAAATAACACTTATAAAACATAATATAACATGTTCATTTGTTGAGATGCCCCTATGGACCTTGTTATAGGAGGTAAAGATCAGGAGAAGTAAACATGAAGTGTAATTATGAATACTGATGTTAAATTAAGCTATGATGAGTTTTCACTGTTAATTTAACATCTCTATTACATGTTGATGCCTCCATGACCAAGTTAAGCAGATGAGACTGAGGACAACTATGTAGAAGAAAAGATGTTCACTTTGTCTAATATGTAGCTTGACAGAGTTCTCATGTGTGTCCTGGTGTTCTCATGTCTCCTTACCTCCTCATCCCTCACTCCCTACCCTGGTGTTCTCATGTTTCCTTACCTCCTCATCCCTCACTCCCTACCCTGGTGTTCTCATGTTTCCTTACCTCCTCATCCCTCACTCCCTACCCTGGTGTTCTCATGTTTCCTTACCTCCTCATCCCTCACTCCCTACCCTGGTGTTCTCATGTTTCCTTACCTCCTCATCCCTCACTCCCTACCCTGGTGTTCTCATGTTTCCTTACCTCCTCATCCCTCACTCCCTACCCTGGTGTTCTCATGTTTCCTTACCTCCTCATCCCTCACTCCCTACCCTGGTGTTCTCATGTTTCCTTACCTCCTCATCCCTCACTCCCTACCCTGGTGTTCTCATGTTTCCTTACCTCCTCATCCCTCACTCCCTACCCTGGTGTTCTCATGTTTCCTTACCTCCTCATCCCTCACTCCCTACCCTGGTGTTCTCATGTTTCCTTACCTCCTCATCCCTCACTCCCTACCCTGGTGTTCTCATGTTTCCTTACCTCCTCATCCCTCACTCCCTACCCTGGTGTTCTCATGTTTCCTTACCTCCTCATCCCTCACTCCCTACCCTGGTGTTCTCATGTTTCCTTACCTCCTCATCCCTCACTCCCTACCCTGGTGTTCTCATGTTTCCTTACCTCCTCATCCCTCACTCCTACCCTGGTGTTCTCATGTTTCCTTACCTCCTCATCCCTCACTCCCTACCCTGGTGTTCTCATGTTTCCTTACCTCCTCATCCCTCACTCCCTACCCTGGTGTTCTCATGTTTCCTTACCTCCTCATCCCTCACTCCCTACCCTGGTGTTCTCATGTTTCCTTACCTCCTCATCCCTCACTCCTAGCCTGGTGTTCTCATGTTTCCTTACCTCCTCATCCCTCACTCCCTACCCTGGTGTTCTCATGTTTCCTTACCTCCTCATCCCTCACTCCCTACCCTGGTGTTCTCATGTTTCCTTACCTCCTCATCCCTCACTCCCTACCCTGGTGTTCTCATGTTTCCTTACCTCCTCATCCCTCACTCCCTACCCTGGTGTTCTCATGTTTCCTTACCTCCTCATCCCTCACTCCCTACCCTGGTGTTCTCATGTTTCCTTACCTCCTCATCCCTCACTCCCTACCCTGGTGTTCTCATGTTTCCTTACCTCCTCATCCCTCACTCCCTACCCTGGTGTTCTCATGTTTCCTTACCTCCTCATCCCTCACTCCCTACCCTGGTGTTCTCATGTTTCCTTACCTCCTCATCCCTCACTCCCTAACTGTCCGTGCTGGATCCGTCCCCTGTTGTTTTAAAAAGCTAAATAAGTGATTAGCATGACGTCATGCAGCTAGCTAACCTGTCTGGTGTTCAGCTAGTACAGAAGCTTCATGTACTGCTTCCCTTTCCCGCGAGTCTGCTGTCTGATTGTGAGGTCAGGCTGATCTGATATCAGCTCTTTGGCTGCAGAATCTCCTCAAAGTTCTCCTCTCAAACGGGTCTTGGAGGAGGACTGCTCGCCTGTCGAGACTTCTCCTGACGAGAACGTGCAGCGAGGGGGTCTGATCGTTCTGGCCCCACGCTGAATCTATTTGAGGGCGCTGATTGGCTAAATTGTATGTCACTCATTTATATCTTGAATCAGCGATTGGCTAAACTGCTTCATAGACCCGCCTCTTTTGGGCCAAAACGATCAGGCCCCCCAAGCTGCGCGTTCTCAGAGTGTCTACACACAGACAGAGAGCACGAGCAGAGAGCACACAGGAGGAGAGCACGAGCAGGAAAAGCATATATTTTGCACGGATATCATATTTTACACACATTACTGGGTACATTCCATCGTTCAAAAACACAAATATTGACAATTTTGTATAATTTATGATTATTATAATTTTTTATTTTTTTTAAATTTCTTTTGTGTGGCTCATGGTGGGGCCATGCCCCATGGCCCTCTATTGACCAGCTGCCACTGATACTGAGGTAATAAATCAAGAGAGAAGTAGAGTCATTTTCTCATAGACTTCTATACAACCAGAGGAGTCGCCCCCTGGTGGACACTAGAGAGAATGCAGCTTTCAGAACTGGAGGTTGCTTCCTGTAGTTATTTGCTTGCAGCAGTCGTTCAGGTAGAACTCAGACTCTCTCAGGCTTTGTGTCTTTGTGTCTTTGTGTCTGCAGTTTGTATTTCCTGTCTGTTTGTAGCCGGGCCTCCACACGACCGAATCACTTCCCCTTTCATGTAATTGGTTCCCTTTAAGACGATTGATGTGACTCATAGAAGTGTAGCGAGTGAGTCAACAGAGACTTGTTCCGTACTCGTGTTGACTCGAGTTTCGTTTATTCTATGACCGGAACTGACAGAGCAAAGGAAGAAGAGAAAGTCTTACTGATGACGGTGATGTTGACGGTGTTGCTGCTGTCTCCGTGTCTGGACTGACACCAGTACACGCCGCTGTCCGACAGCTTGGTGATCTTGATGACGCAGGCGGAGGAGGTCCGGTCGCCCCAGCCCGATGTGCACTGGGACAGCTTTACACTGGTAAAAAACCTGACAAAGTGTCGTCACGCCAACCTTTCTGCACCAGGGAAACCCTGACTCAGCATTTCAAAGGCTTTTGTTTCAGGAATGTTGTGGTTGTTCCGACTAGCTGAAGCGTGGTTTTGCCGGTTAAACTTACTTGTCGGTCGTGTATCTCCACGCCGTCCATCCGGCGGCGCTCGTCTGCTCACAGCTCACAGAGATGTTCTCGTACTCGTAGAACTGAGACTTGTTGGGAGCGACCGTCACCGAGGCTGCGAGAGAAAAAACATCTAGACTATTATGGGATGGACCTCTGACATCATCATCAGGTCAACATGTTCATTCATCACCAAATACCATCGATTCTTTTTGTAAAATTTGAATCTTAGTAACTCCAAAGTACAACAGTTCAACAGAAAACAGAAGAAAATACTCAAGTGAAGTACAAATACATCACGGCAGAGCGGTCAAACAGGAAGAACCCAAATCTTCATCTCACAAATCATCTTTATTTTCTCGAATAGAAAGTGTTGAAACAGACTCCAGACCAGCGGTTCTTTATTTACATCTGATCTGATACAATACAAATAAACTAAGAAATAAATCAAATATAATAAAGAAATGGAGTAAAATAATTTAGTAAAATCAATCAACAAAAATAAAAGAGAAAAGCAACGAGATCACAGACGAGCCAGTCTGTAAAAATGTGTTTCAGGAACTGATTTTAAGACATTTCTGTTGCTTGATTTTGCAACTTTTCAGACTACAAATGTAAATTATTTTTTATTTTCACAAACAGCAATCGAGTCGGAGAAGAAGAGACGTTCACATTCAAATCACCGTAACCGACGAACAGGAAGTCTCGTGAAGATGTTCAGGTGAAACATGAATAAAACAACCCCATGATGTCATGTGTTTACCAACAAAAGAACAAATATCTGCTCTTATGTGATAATAAACAAATAAATATAAACTATTGATGTTACATTGCAAAATGTTACGTGGCAACTTTTAGCAACAAGTCGACTTCTGCCGTTGGGTTTTTATCGGAAAGAAGCGATAAAACCGACTTCAGACAGACAGGAAGCAGCAAACAGACGTTCATCATTTTAGATTTGACACAGAATTTATATGAATTATGATTTGAAATACTGATATCCATTGAAATAGACGTCTGTGCAGTGACTGAGGAGGAATTAAACCCAAACACAGTTCTTTGGGTTGAAACTCACCACGACTGTGGACGGACGTCCGTCCGACGCTCACCGACACTGAAACACAGTCACCGGCACCTTTGTAATAATCTGCATCACAACACGTCTCTGTTCCCTGAAGGAAGCTTTCACTTTCTTTGGTTTTGCATGATGAATGCTCATCTTTGTTGAATGTTTCTCTACTTACGGAGGAGAAGCAGAGTTGCCTTCATGGCGTCTGCAGAATGAAGCTCCGCTGACGTCAGACGCGCGGTGACAACTTCCTGTTCAATAAAGCACCAGCAGAGAGAGAGGTGGTCGAGCACACCCTCAGGGGGGGAGGGGCGTCACCGTGCTCCGAGTAGTTGTCTCTCATCGTCAGATTGTTTGAGATGTTTGTCTGTCTGTCACAGAGACACGGAGCTCACATCCTGTCTGACTGATCAACAGATCATCTGAAGTTCTGACACCACATCCTAAAAGAACAGCTGCAGATAATTCATCTCCACCAACTCTCAGAAAGATAACCTTCTGATGTTTTCACAAACTGAAACTTACCACTTCTATCGGAGGACAAGTGTGACAATTTGGGAAATATGTTTCTTCTTGCTGAGCGTCAGATGTTCAGACTGACACCACTCTCTATTCTGTTAGCTTAGCTTAGCATAAAGACTGTAAACAGGGGGGAACAGCTAGCGTAGAAACAGGTCGAGTCACGTTGATAAACTAAGAAACATGTTGTGAATAAACCTGAAGTTGAGTTGAGAGAACTTTAAACCAGAGAACCTTTGATCATTCTCGTCTCAGCTTTACTTTGTGTTTGTTTGTTAGTTTGTGTGTTTGTGTGTTTGTGTGTTTGTGTGTTAGTTAGTTTGTTTGTTAGTTTCTTTGTTCATGAGCCTGACTGGTATGAATCTCGTTAAGAGGCTTTAACATAAGCCAAAGAAGAACCCTCAGATCTTAAGGATGACGGCAGCTTCATGGCCATTGTGAGGGCGCGTCCTTGCCGAGATGTTGAAACCTGCGGTTGCTTGTAGACGTGTTCAGTGTGGTCTGAGGTGAGGAGAAGAACACTTCGCAGAGGAAACAGGAAACACTCGCTGTGTGTTTGACATCAAAACCAAACGCAGATTTTACACTTTTTTGTATCTTGTTGAAATGTGTTTTAATGTTGTTGAAGAACGTTTGTGTTTCCTGTGTTTGTCCTGGTCCACCTCACAGTGAGGTCATGCACGTACTCTTTAAAGAAGAGACTTGAACACACGAGTCGTATCGGTCGTACCGCCAGCGAACCACGAGAAGCTGCAGCACTGATGGTTTCTACTTTCATCTTCGTTTTGATAAAAAAGGAGCGAAGATGTCAAAGTTTCACTTTTTATTGAAGTCGACCAGAAACCGGATCCAAGGTATTCGTCTTTTTGTCTTTCACCGTTTCTTGCGTGGGTCCGGTTGCTTCACGTGTTACATCCTGTAAACGTTTGCTGTTGATCCGTGAACTTTACACAGCATGACATTTCAATTTCAACATGTCAGTTAACATCTAGTCAGACGTCTTCCTGTTGATCAAAGAGCTCTTTCATCCCAGACTGAGACATTTACAAATGACATGAAAGTCTTTTTGTAACTTTATTGACTTTTTCATTGATTAATGATGATAAATCTCAGCTCATTACAATAATTGTTGAACACATTTATCTTAATTGCTCTCAGACTTGAGGAAAATAATTACAATAAGAGTGATAGAAAGATACCAGCTCCACCGTGATTGGTCGGCTGTGTGGAGGTGAGAATGTAGGCGGGGCTTGAACTCTTTTTGTCTTCACAAATCTTCACACAAACTATTTCGAATGGGAAATTAGTCCACGTTTGAACCCTCAAACATCAGATAACCGCGCTCGCTAAAGTAGCTGCCGGTGAGAATTTATAAATTTAGCATGCTATGCTAACAATAGCTAGCTAACCACTAGTATATAAATGGTATTCTGCCCCCAGACCACCATGCTAATGAGCTAACGATAAGGTTTAACTTCCAATAATTCAACATATAGGAATTTTGACTTCATATCGCATCATTTTAACAGGTATTTTTGTTTTAATAACTTCTTATGTGTTAAAACAATACGTTTGGAATACTTACATACCTTTAAGAAAGAAAATCTCTAAATTCTGAGTGAAAAACATAATTTTGATTTAGCGACAGTAGCTAGTACAAGCTAGCATTAGTACATTAAAATAAACACACAGCAAAGACATTTAAAAAAAACATATCTGCGGCTACAGAAGGTTTTAACTGAGTGTATAAAATAGCTTTCTTTTGTCTGTCCAATCAGAGGCCTCATAGCTTGCTCTCAAGGGTCACGTTGTCCTTTTCTTGACCAATCCCATTGCTGATTGGAGTCGCGGCTCCGCCTTCTGTATCATCTGCTGAGAATAAAATCTGTGAGCAAAAATATGATCCATCTATCCTTATATAAATAATAATAAATAATAATAAATAATAATAAATAACAATAAATAATAATAAATAATAATAAATAACAATAAATAATAATAAATAATAATGGTATTCATAAAGGGTTAAATGACAAGAAATAAGTCAACTCAAAACAAAACAAAAAAACGAATTGACAAATTTGTTTTGTCAATTGTGAAAAAAAACTAAACATTCTTTTTTCAGTTTTTGACATTTTGTGATTAATAGTCCTTCAAGTCTTTATTTAAAATTAAACGTTATTGATCTTTAAAATACAAATCAAAACAAATATAAATACATACCAACTCATAAAACAGCATCAAAACTGAACTGGTAGCATTAACAGCAAATTACAACAAAAAAGTGTGTGTGTGTGTGTGTGTGTGTGTGTGTATAGGCTTGTATTGCTGACTTTATGGGGACCCATTTCCATTTAACATCACCATAGTGAGGACATTGTGCTTTGTGAGGACCTTTTGTCCAGTCTTCACTTCACTGACCTTTGACCTGCCGCGCCAGGAGTCGTGGTCCTGCCAATCCGATACCCAGCGCTCCAATGGGAGCCGTGGTCAGGATGGCTAACACGGCTAACGTTAGAACGTCCAAACCAAACTTAATCAAGGTCTCGTCCCCGTCCTCTCTCGCCAAGTCCAACGCTTTGGAGCCGATAGCCGCCTGGCACACAAATAAACACACACCAGACATTCTAAATGCACATGAACATGACTGCTAGAACCTAAAACTCCAAGGCTACATTGAACTTGACATGTATGAAGATTCCTGTTATCACTAAGGAGGTTCTGGAGGTCCTTTGAAAGGGTTCTAGGGACAAGTTTGGGAGATTTGAAAGGTCATAAATGTTCTGAAAGGGGTCTAATGTTGTGACTGAACAGGTTCAAGGCATCTTTTAACAGGTTCTAGTGGTCATTCTATCGGCCCTAGTGGAGGAGGTTCTGGAGATCTTTTGGATGCTCAGTCATCATTTATAAGGTTCTTGTAGTCAATGAATAAATTGTAGGGGTCATTTAGGAGGTTCTATTAGTCATTTTAAGTGGTTCTTGTGTCGTCACTGATGAGGTTCTAGGAGTCCTGTAAAGGATTGCAGTGGTCCTTTTAACGGTTTAATGGTGATTGAAAAAGCTCTCCTGTAGGTGCACGCTTAGAAATAATGGTTCCAACGTGTTCTTCCTGAAGGGCTGAGGTTGTACCCAGAACCATTTGCTTCTGAAGCAAATTGTTTTTCTACGGTTCTTTGAAAGAAGAACGTTTTTCATCCAATGAACCCTTTTTGGAAGAGTTTCCGAGGATTCTTGATAGCACGGGTCTTAAAAGGGAACGTCCCGACCCTTTAGGGTTCTAGATGAAACCCTTCAAATATAAAAGGGCTCATGGTTGGGTTCATGTTAGTACCCTGAGCAGGTGGAAAGGTTCTGGATAGAACCTCGAGAGAGGGTTTTGAGTGGAACTGTTATATCATAGAAGGGTTGTCTGCAGAACCCCTCCTAGGGGGTTCTACAAGGAACCAAAAAGGTCCTCCTATGAGGACAGGCCGAAGAACCCTACATGGTTCTAGTTAGCAACTTTATTTCTGAGAATGTGGTTATAGGAGTCATATGTCCTTCAGAATGTTCTAGGATAGTCTAGACGTCCTTTGTGTGGGTATCATTGTCAAAGTTCTAGCAGTCATAGAGAAGGTCTTAGGGTCATTCGGTGGTTCTCGTGGTCTGTGATTAGGTTCTAGGGGTTCTATGCGTACAGACCTGTACGGTGGCTTTGGGGAGCCAGGCCACAGAGATGAAGAGTTTCTCCTTTAGGTTAAATCCTCCATAATGAACCAGCAGGAAGGTGACGAGGAGGCGGATCACCAGACCGGTACTGATACAGGCCAGACCGAGACCTGGACACACAAGAGACGGACGGAACAACACAGAGTGTAAAACCTGTTTGTTACATGGTCCACTTGGTTCCTGGTTCCTGAGACCAGGTCTAAATGATGTGCTGTTTGTTTGTTTCCACATGGTTCTCACCCACAGTGCTGGGGCTGAGGGTTGCTATGGTGATCTCTGCTCCAATCAGTCCAAAGAGGAGCGGCTGGAAGACGTCCCATGAGCGCCCCACCATGGCGGCCACTGGGGCCTGCATGTGAAGACAACCACAGATCTCAAACACATTCAAACGGTTTAAAGATATGCTGAGGGTTGTGTGAACAGGTCTGGATCCAAGTGTTTAATCCAGATTAACGTGGTTCTGATGTGCGGTACCTTGTCGGTCTTCCAGCCCAGCGCAGCCAGAAAGGCCAGAACCAGCGTAGAGAGTCCACCGGCTCCGGCAAAACCAACAACGTGACTGAAGAAGACTGAAAATATGGACAGACCCAACAACATGAGAGTCCTCCTCAACACCAGGTCCTCCTGCAGACGGACAGAGAGAACATTTAGAGAATTAAATAAACTACATTCAAGATTTAAATAGAACCACCGCCTCACCTGGTCTTTACTGGGGAAGTAGCACAGGAACAGACCCAGGATCAGCCCGGCTATGACTCCTCCCACCACCTCCAGGAGGCCCTTCAGTATGTTCATCCACGTAGAACCTGCAGGACAAACACAGCGTATAGAACCCAATGGAACCCAATAGAATAGAACTGAGCATATTCTCCTGTACGGACCTGTGGAGAAGGCGATTCCCAGGCAGGTGGAGAACCCCGTTATGGCCAGAATGTCATCAAAACTCCCAGCAGCCATCAGGAGGGTGGGGATTCCCTGAACAACAACACAGAACATCGTTAGAACATCAATGGAACATCACATCACTCCAAAAAATATGTTCTCTGGGTCCTATTGGTGATACTGGTAGTCCTTGAGCAGGTTCTAGGGGTGCTTGAAAAGGTTCTAGGGGCCAATGAGGAGGTTGTAGTATATATTTTAGGGTTCCCTGAGGACAGGTCATTGAGGATATTATAGTAGTACTCGGAAGTAGTCCTTCTGAATAACAGCAAGACCAAGGAGATTATTGTTGACTTCTGGAGAGGCCACACTCAACACCCACCACTGACCATCAATGGTGCTGATATAGAGAGAGCAGCACCATGTCCTGGGGGTGGACATCAGTGAGGACCTCTCGTGGACAGCAACACAACATCACTGGCAAAGAAAGCCCAGAGGCGCCTCTACTTTCTCCGCCAACTGAAGAAGGCAAGAACACCCCCACCCATCATGTGCACCTTTTACCGAGGCACCATTGAGAGCATCCTGACAAACTGCATCACTGTGTGGGGCGGAAGCTGCACTGACTACAACAGGAAAGCCCTGCAGCGCATAGTGAACACAGCTGGAAGGATCATTGGTGCCTCACTCCCCTCCCTGCAGGACAAATATGACACTCGCCTCATCCGCAAAGTGACCATGATTGTGCGACTCCAGCCACCCCTCACAGTCTCTTCAGCCTCCTGCCCTCTGGGAGAAGATACCGGAGCCTCCGTGCTGCACCACCAGACTCTCAAACAGCTTCGTCCACCAGGCTGTTAGGAAGCTGAACTCTCTGAAATCTCTCCCTCCTCTCTTTTAAGACTCCCCATGACCAACTGCTGCTAAATACAGATTGATAGCTTTTTTTGTTGTTTTTTTCTCTTATTATATATATTT
>NC_136656.1:709760-714760 GCF_949748355.1 Melanostigma gelatinosum
TAGCCCCGCCCTAAAGCATCCCCTGCTTTATGGTCTGTGTGACTCTAAATGGACCATAATGTACTAAATGAACATCATGCTGTATTGAAGAAGACTTGAAACTAGAGATTGAGACATAAACTCATGTTTACAATGTTTACTGAGGTAATAAATCAAGAGAGAATTTCTAACATCTCAAACTCTGAATCTCTTGTTCAAACATTCCTTCTTGGTTTTCTTCTCACACTCCTCCTCCGTTTGTTCTTCCTCTTTTTTTCCATCCATCATTCTCTCCGTCATTTAACAAACAAGATGTGTTGTTTCATCACATTAATCATTAAACCAGCAGATACACACACTCACCTACACGCACACACACACTCTAATGTGTAGTACAGGAGTTGAAAATAGAGTTCATGATTCACTTGTGATCGTTACTATAAAACATCTAAAGCAACTTACAACCAGCCTGAAGATCAGAGAAACCAGAATCAGAATCAGAACCAGAACCGTTTGCCATTGTATGTTGAACATACAATGAATTTGACATGACGAGAGGTGCGTAACATTTAACAATCAACAATCAACAGTGCGAAGTAGAAACATATTACATTTACAGAAAACATAAGATAAAGTGAAATATAAAATAAAGTGAAGTCGAGTGCACAAACGTACAGGTAACAGGACTATAGACCAGTGAGATGAAGTCTGGTGTGAAAGTGTCCAGTGTGATAGAAGGATGTGTGGGAGTGACCGGTGGGACTTTGTCCTGGGGAGGACAGAGTCAGTGGGGGTCCCGGGCTCTGTTAATGAGCCCGACTGCCGACGGGAAGAAACTGTTCATGTGTCGTGAGGTCTTGGTCCTGATGGACCTCAGCCTGCTGCCAGATGGAAGGGGCTCCAACAGTTCATGACCAGGGTGGGAGGGGTCAGATACAGTCCTTCTTGCTCGCTTCAGGGTTCTTGAAGTGAACCAGTCCTGGAGGGACGGCAGATTGCAGCCAATCACCTCTCAGCAGAGTGAATGATGCGCTGCAGTCTGTCCTTGTCCTTGGCTGTGGCTGCAGCGTACCAGACGGTGATGGAGGAGCAGAGGATGGACTCAATGATGGCTGTGTAGAAATGCACCATCATTGTCTTTGGCAGGTTGAACTTCTTCAGCTGCCTCAGGAAGTACATCCTTTGCTGAGCCTTCTTGGTGATGGAGCTGATGTTGAGCTCCCACTTGAGGTCCTGAGATATGATGGAGCCCAGGAAGAGGAAGGACTACACCACGTCAACGGGGGAGTCACACAGAGTGATGGGGGCTGGTGGGGCTGCGTTCTTCCTGAAATCCACAACCATCTCCACTGTCTTTAGAGCGTTGAGCTCCAGGTTGTTCAGACCGCACCAGGTCACCAGATGGTCAGTCTCCCACCTGTAGGCGGACTCATCCCCACCAGAGATGAGTCCAATGAGGGTGGTGTCATCCGCGAACTTCAGGAGCTTGACGGACTGGTGACTGGAGGTGCAGCTGTTGGTGTACAGAGAGAAGAGCAGAGGGGAAAGAACGCAGCCTTGGGGGGAACCGGTGCTGATGGTCCTGGAGGATGAGACGTGTTTTCCCAGCTTCACGTGCTGCTTCCTGTCAGACAGGAAGTCTGTGATCCACTTGCAGGTGGAGTCGGGCACCTGCAGCTTATCATGCAGCAGAGACGGGATGATGGTGTTGAAGGCAGAGCTGAAGTCCACAAACAGGATCCTGGCGTAGGTTCCTGGGGAGTCCAGATGCTGGAGGATGACGTGATGGGCCATGTTGACTGCGTCATCTACAGATCTGTTGGCTCTGTAGTTGAACTGCAGGGGGTCCAGGAGTGGGTCAGTGAGGGTTTTTAGATGGGACAGGACATGGTGCTCAAAAGACTTCATGACCACAGAGGTCAGGGCGACGGGCCTGTCGTCACTAAGTCCTGTGATCCTTGGTTTTTTTGAGGACGGGGATGATGGTGGAGGCCTTGAAGCAGGCTGGTACGTGGCATGTCTCCAGGGAGGTGTTGAAGATGTCTGTGAACACCGGAGACAGCTGATCAGCACAGTGCTTCAGGGTGGAGGGGGAGATCAAGTCTGGGCCGGCTGCTTTGCGGGGGTTCTGTTTTTTAAAGAGCCTGTTTACATCTCTCTCCAGGATAGAGAGAGTCGTCACTGGGGGTGGGGGGGGGGGGCGCTGGAATGGGTGCTACAGAGGCATGGACCCCTGCTGAGCTGGGGGAGGGGGGGCTGGTGGACTGGTGATGGTTGATGGGGCTGAGGGGGATGGAGTCAGGACTGTCCCATTGTCTTTCAAAGCGGCAGCAGAACTCGTTCAGCTCGTCTGCCAGGCGGAGCTCGTTCATGGAGTGGGGGGGGGGGGTTAGGCTTGTAGTTGGTGATCTGTCTGAGGCCATGTCCACACTAGTCCGTGTCTAGTTGGATGCAGAGTTGTCAAATAGAACCGATCTCCATCCACACGGGAGTTTTCAGCATTATTCTCAAGTTGATCTGCATCCACACGGCAGCCTTTGAAGGCAGACAGCACGTGACCATTAACGTGCACTGGGCATGCGCGTGACGGTGTAAACAGGAAGTGGATTGCTAGCTTAGTTAAAAAAAATACGACAGAGTAATGAAGTAGTCTTTAATAATGAAAGGTTGTATTTGATACTTAAGATCTTCCTCCATGAACTCAAACAGACAGTTCGTGGAAAGTTTGAGAAGTTTTATTTTTCAGACGTAGTTACAGCGCTGCGTCTCTCTCTCTCTCACATCAACTTTACTTTAAACTCAACACTTACACGGAAACGTTTACTCGATTATGGTCCATAAACGTCGATCACTCGCTGCCATGTGTTGTTGCCGTGGGGCTGATGAATGTAGCGTTAGCTCCATCGGGGTATTCCTTCATGAGATCCGGCATCAGGGGATAAGCTGGTCACCCAGCAGAGAAACAGGGACATCATCTCCGCCCTCCATCAAGTCTTTAGGGCATTTGCTCCATCTTTTAGGGCAACAGGTCCGACTCGCTAGCTTCTAAGCTCATTTTAACATTACCGTCAATGGGGAAATGCTAACCGCGATTAGCATTAGCGAATATAATATATCTTCGTACATCATTTCATGCTTCATGAAGAAATACTTGCAGACTAAGGTCTCTCAAGGCTACCAACCGGAAGAAGTAAAACGAATCAGCGTCTCTCACTCGTTTCCTGTGTTGTCTGTTTGTAGCTGTAGCTCTGAATAGCATTTATTGCTAACTGTAGCTTCAGACAGCCGCTCCGTGGGGGCTGATCGCCGATGGTCAAGCAGCTCGCTCGTCGCTAGAATAACAGCTGCTTCCTCCACATAAATGCAGACTTTTCACTGCACAACAGCTGCTGGTACGCAACAGGTAATACAACGTGCACAAAACCGGCGCTCCATGTACGGCTGATACGTCTCTGGACTCGGGAATTGTCGCTCATCGCTCGAAGAACATCTCGCCTCCTCCGCCTGTAGGCAAGAGCAGCATTGTAAAATGACACATTGAACTCACTATAGCTGCTACTACAGACAACACAGCAAGCAAGGCTTGCCATTCGTCATCCGTGTTGAAATGAATCGCTGCTGGTCGCCGGCTGTTTGTTTTCTTCCGGGTACGGGTCACGTGATAGCGAGTGTGACGAATCAGGGACGGAGACGTCATGGCTGGTAATAACCAATCCAGTAGCGAGCACGGCTGTGGGCTCATTTCTTCTAACAGACGTCTACACTGAACCAAAACCCCGGAGTTCTCCAACACCTCCAACCTCGGCGGAGTTTTCAGGTTCCTCCGTTTAGGCTGCTCCAAAGCTCCGGCGTGGTGTGGCTGCTCAGTGTGAACGTAGGAGAACTGGACTAGTGTGGATATGGTCTGAGACTCTCCAGACAGAAGCAGAGTCATTGGCTGAGAGCTGGTGTTGCAGTTTCTCAGAGTACAGTCGTTTAGCGTCTCTTACGCCTTGCTGAACCTGTACTTTGACTCTTTGTACAAGTCCTTGTCCCCTCTCCTAAAGCCTGATCTTTCTCAGCCTTAGCGTTCTGAGTTCTGCTGTGGACGAGGGTTTGTCAGTGTTGTAAGTCACCTGGTGCTTGTTGGAACACAGCTGTCCTCACAGAAGCTGATGGATGAAGTCACAGCCTCTGTGTACTCATCCAGGCTGTTGGTAGCAGTTAACAGTTGGTGCAGTTAAATATACGATACAAACAGTTGTTACCTCAGCTTGTTTCTGTCCGTTGTCATAGTAACGCTTCGTTGCTTCTTCGTCCATCATCTGAAACAAACACGTGTTCTCTATGCTTGTGAGGACCTTCAACAACAAACGGATTCCTAAAACTAACTCTTGTGGCCTTTAAAGGCAAAATACTCTCCCACGAATATCATATGTCCAGGGCTTTTATTGTGAAGGGTAAGAGTGGTTTATGTCCAGGGCTTTTATTGTGAAGGGTAAGAGTGGTTTATGTCCAGGGCTTTTATTGTGAAGGGTAAGACTGTTTCTTGTCAAAGTTTTTGTATTGAAGACAAATGTCCTCACAAACCACCGAGTCCTCACATTACAGTGAAAAGTCAGACTCAACATTGTTCATCTGTGACTTAATCTTAATGTTTCAGGAGGAAATGAGAATGTAACTTAACTATCGTTATAATCTGATCTCAGTCAGGAAACATCAGTCCAGATGTTTCTACGTAGATTTTAAGAGACGAGTTCTTTTAAAGGAAATTCCTGTTTCCTCCATCAAACCCGTCAGATTAAGTGATAATGAGTTGATTGAACTGTTCCTCGATGTTTCTTTTATTGATAACATAATAAACTACATGATGTTTCAGGGCTGCACTAAACATGTTCAGTTTGCCGTCCCAGAGGAACTCTAATTAATTAATCGTTGCAGATCTATTATGTTGCCAACATCGTCTCCAGATCACACGTTTGAAAACTCAACGTCAGCAGATAACTGATCCATATCTGTGGTTTCTCCTCCTGTTACAAACT
>NC_136656.1:717260-732260 GCF_949748355.1 Melanostigma gelatinosum
AAAATCTTCTTTCCTTCTGAAACGGTTTGTTTTTCATAAAGGTTGATCGATTCCGCTCCCTCTTTGTAGAACATGCACAGAATACGAACTTACATGGTTGAAATAATGTAAAATAATCTGTAAATTAAAAGGCCTGGAAGGGGAAATAAAAATGATTCATGCTTTCAAATCCATAAATCAGAGAGCATGAATAAATGTTAACAGTTCAACATATTTTTAAAAGATGTCAAAGAGCGTTTAAAAGCAACAATCTGCTCGCTAACCTGAACGACAGCTCGGTAACGCAGCTCGGTAACGCAGCTCGTTAACGCAGCTCGGTAACGCAGCTCGGTAACGCAGCTCGGTAACGCAGCTCGGTAACGCAGCTAGTTAACGCAGCTAGGTAACGCAGCTAGTTAATGCAGCTAGGTAACGCAGCTAGGTAACGCAGCTAGGTAACGCAGCTCGGTAACGCAGCTCGGTAACGCAGCTCGGTAACGCAGCTAGTTAACGCAGCTAGTTAACGCAGCTAGGTAACGCAGCTAGGTAACGCAGCTAGTTAACGCAGCTAGGTAACGCAGCTAGTTAACGCAGCTAGGTAACGCAGCTAGGTAACGCAGCTAGGTAACGCAGCTAATTAACTCAGCTAGGTAACGCAGCTAGGTAACGCAGCTAGGTAACGCAGCTAGGTAACGCAGCTAGGTAACGCAGCTCGTTAACGCAGCTCGGTAACGCAGCTAGGTAACGCAGCTAGTTAACGCAGCTAGGTAACGCAGCTAGTTAACGCAGCTAGGTAACGCAGCTAGGTAACGCAGCTCGGTAACGCAGCTAGTTAACGCAGCTAGGTAACGCAGCTAGGTAACGCAGCTAGTTAACGCAGCTAGGTAACGCAGCTAGTTAACGCAGCTAGGTAACGCAGCTAGGTAACGCAGCTAGTTAACGCAGCTAGGTAACGCAGCTAGGTAACGCAGCTAGGTAACGCAGCTAGTTAACGCAGCTAGGTAACGCAGCTAGTTAACGCAGCTAGGTAACGCAGCTAGTTAACGCAGCTAGGTAACGCAGCTAGGTAACGCAGCTAGTTAACGCAGCTAGGTAACGCAGCTAGTTAACGCAGCTAGGTAACGCAGCTAGGTAACGCAGCTAGTTAACGCAGCTAGGTAACGCAGCTAGGTAACGCAGCTAGTTAACGCAGCTAGGTAACGCAGCTAGGTAACGCAGCTAGGTAACGCAGCTAGTTAACGCAGCTAGGTAACGCAGCTAGGTAACGCAGCTAGGTAACGCAGCTAGGTAATCAGTTCATCAGTTTAAATCAGTTCATTTATCTCACTGATGACATTTGTTAACAACAGTTCAGTTTTCTTCATCGGTAAAATGCTTCAGTTACACTTCACAACCTGATTTATTCTGCTCGTTATTTTGACTCCACTTAAGATGAGAATGTTTGAATCTGACATTTATGATTGAATTTAAGTCTGGACTGTACGGAGCCCCTGAGCATTTCATCCTTGATAATATCTCATAACATGAGACGTAACAGCACAAAACAAGTCATGTAGGACTGATTTCTGCCTTTTGTGTCGTGAATTAAAATGAATAAAGATAAATGTCATCCATCAAAGTTGCCCGAATAAGTTGCCGGTGTGTTTGTAGGAGCGAAGCCATCCTCTCTCCGTCTCACACACACACCTCCAGCAGGACGTTGTACACGTAACACGGCTGTTTTCTTGCTGCTAAGTTTAAGTACAGGCACGACAGAGTGAAGCATTGTGGGACGTTGAGTGCTCAACTGGTCTGGTTAAGATAGCAGCTTCTAGGAATTCAGAACGTCTGAATGTTGTGATTATTTTATGATTATTAAAAGTTTCAACACTCGAACAGGAACAGGAACACGAGCAGGAACAAGAACAGGAACAGGAACAAGAACAGGAACAGGAACAGGAACAAGAGCAGGAACAAGAACAGGAACAAGAGCAGGAACAAGAACAGGAACAGGAACAAGAACAGGAACAAGAACAGGAACAAGAACAGGAACAGGAACAGGAACAAGAACAGGAACAGGAACAAGAACAGGAACAAGAACAGGAACAGGAACAAGAGCAGGAACAAGAACAAGAACAAGAACAAGAACAGGAACAAGAGCAGGAACAAGAACAGGAACAGGAACAAGAGCAGGAACAAGAACAGGAACAGGAACAAGAACAGGAACAAGAACAGGAACAAGAACAGGAACAGGAACAAGAACAGGAACAGGAACAAGAACAGGAACAAGAGCAGGAACAAGAACAAGAACAGGAACAGGAACAAGAGCAGGAACAAGAACAAGAACAGGAACAGGAACAGGAACAAGAACAGGAACAAGAACAGGAACAGGAACAAGAGCAGGAACAAGAACAAGAACAAGAACAGGAACAGGAACAAGAACAAGAACAGGAACAGGAACAAGAGCAGGAACAAGAACAAGAACAAGAACAGGAACAGGAACAAGAACAGGAACAGGAACAAGAGCAGGAACAAGAACAAGAACAAGAGCAGGCAACGTGTTTATGGAGCAACGTCTACAATCATCAAAAGTTCCTAAACCACGAACATCCAAACACACTCGGGGCCTCGTCACAGCTCGAGCCCCAAAGGACTGCTTCACATCCGTCACAACGCTCAACCGTCACGCCGTCCACCAGACAGGTTCTCCACACCACGTCTGAGATCTCACACTGAGGACTTTGGTTCGGATCAAACTGAAAAATCCAAAGCGTTGTAGCAGACGAGGTGTGAGAGGACCCGCTGTGAGGTCACGGCGTTGACACATCCTACTTCACTGACCCGATTCATTTGCAAATTAACAGAGTGATTCAAACCGGAGAGAAATATTAAAATGTTTCAAATACATTGATATTAAAGTCCATAATCATGGATCCAGCAGCGGTTGAACGTCAGTAGATGTGTTGTTAGATTTAAAATGTTCCACACGCGACAGAACGACCGTTATCTGGTGAACGTGAAGTCTGATTGCAGCTCTATGAGCGAAGTAGTTAGCATCTGTACTACGAGTCTATACTGCTGCGCATACAGCAGCTAGCATCTGAATGCTATCAGCATAGATACAGGCTCAGGTAGAGCAGCACAAGGTGTGTGTGTGTGTGTGAGTGTGTGAGTGTGTGTGAGTGTGTGTGTGTGTGAGTGTGTGTGTGTGAGAGTGTGTGTGTGAGTGTGTGTGTGTGAGTGTGTGTGTGTGAGAGGGTGTGTGTGAGTGTGTGTGTGAGTGTGTGAGTCAGTCGGTCAGGTACGTGTGGATGTAGATCTGCTGTTGGATCCAGGAGGTGAAGTGCGTCACGTTGCTGTAGACGCCGGGTCCGAGCACTTTACTGAAGCACACGCTGCCCCACGACGTCAGGCCGAACAACGTCCAGCGACCGCTCACCTCCTCGCACACCAACGGGCCGCCGCTGTCGCCCTGAACACACACACACACACACTGTAAACACACTGCGCGGCTGTGTGGGAAGCCGGCGGGCTGTCGGTGCACATGTTACCATGCAGGAGTCGACGGTTCCAGCGTCGTAACCGGCACAAAGCATCCTGGGAGTGATGGTCTTCATGTCGAAGTAAGACTGACACTGAGACAGCGAGATGATCCGAACCTCCCCTTCCTGCAGCTTGAAGGGCACTGGACGGACACACACACACACACACACACACACACAATCAATAGGAACATCTGGAGCGCTCTGATCACAGCTGTAAATGAACTGGTTACTGACGAGTTTAAGTTTCCTCTAATGTGTTCTGTGTTTGTTTCTTGTACTTTATATCTGCATGCATTATACCAGGGTCCTCACAAAGACAGAAGTACGGGGATGTGTGTGTGTGTGTGTGCACTCACTCCTGTTGCCCATGTGACCCCAGCCTGTGATGTAACAGTAGGAGTCAGGAGCAGGAAGCTGGTCGGGTTCAGGGAGACACACCGGCCTCACAAACGCCGTCTCCTCGACCTGACAGACAGACGAGAAAGTTATTTGTTATTCTTGTATGTAAACAACTATATACACGCACACACACACACACACACACACATACGTATTGATAATCAATGCAGCGTCTCTGACCTCAGAGTCCAGCTGCACCACGCTGATGTCGTAGTCCACCACCGCCCGGTTGTACCGCGGGTGCACGATAATGGAACGCACCCCGCGGCTCTGACTGTGGACTCCTGGGTGGTCCAGGTTGTTGAGACCCAGAACCACCTTCCAGAGGTCGGGGGTCTCCCTCCTGCAGGACAGACAGGATCAGGTCCAGCTCTTTCACATACCGAGACAGTCTCCCCCCCCCCCCCCTCTCTCCCCCGTCTCACCCCTCAAAGCAGTGGGCGACGGTCAGAGCCCACCTCCGGTCGATGAGGACACACCCACAGACGTGACCGCCCTGTCCACTCTGCAGCGAGCACTGCCAAGGCCACGCCCCCCTCCGGGAGACACGCCCTCCCAGAATCCTCTTCCTCCTGTGGGGGAAGACACCCAACGACGGATGCAGACCGCACGCTGAGAGAGAGAGAGAGAGAGAGAGAGAGAGAGAGAGAGAGAGAGAGAGAGAGAGAGAGAGAGAGGGAGGGAGAGAGAGAGCGAGAGAGAGAGAGGGAGAGAGAGAGATAGAGAGCGAGAGAGAGAGAGCGAGAGAGAGAGAGGGAGAGAGGGAGAGAGGGAGAGAGAGAGAGAGGGAGGGAGAGAGAGAGATAGAGAGCGAGAGAGAGAGAGAGAGAGGGAGAGAGGGAGAGAGAGAGCGAGAGAGAGAGCGAGGGAGAGACAGAGAGAGAGACAGAGAGAGAGAGAGACTTGTCATGATATTTAAATACATATTTAGTGTTTGTCGCCATCTGGTGGTCGTATGAGGAACGACACACTTAAAATATTTCAATCTGATTTGAACCAATCGTCCACTCATCGATCCACAGATCGACAGAAAATCAACCTTTCTTTCATCGTTAAAATCAACTTCAGAGTATTAATTATAAAAACAATTATTAGTTCCAGAATAATTTGGAGTTTTAAAAAGATGTTCAGATAATAACAATAAAAAATCTGAATATTTACCTTCTCTGGTGCACAGCAGTGAGACTCTCCTCCTGGAATGACACGCATGACTGTAGACAGACAGAGAGAGAGACAGAGAGACAGAGAGAGAGAGACAGAGACAGAGAGAGAGAGACAGAGAGACAGAGAGACAGAGACAGAGAGACAGAGAGACAGAGAGACAGAGAGCGAGAGACAGAGAGACAGAGAGAGAGAGACAGAGAGAGAGAGACAGAGAGAGACAGACAGAGAGAGAGAGACAGACCATAATATTACAGTGGCAGTCAGGTGACAGAGTTTTATTGAAACGTATCGACAGGTGAGCAGCTCAGTCCTGAAGCTCACCAGACTCCGTTCATAAAACCAGTGATTTAACTCAGAGAACAGGATCTGCTCTACTGCTGCCTCCATTGGTTGGTTTGTGTTGTTGTGAGACTTTAGTGTGTACACAACAACACAAACACACTAACAGCAGTAGAGCAGCAGCTCCTGTTCTGAGAGTTAAATCACTGGTTTTGTGAACGGAGTCTGGTGTCCAGACTCGCAGCTCTCTCATAGGTTCTCCGGTTGTTCTGACGAGGGTTCTGTTACCTTCTCTTCTCCAGTCGGGCCTGCAGAGCGGATCCGTTCCTCAGGTTCCACTCGGGGTGAACATGTAGCCAACGGCGACGGCCCGGGACACCGGGGGGGTCGGGTACCATGGAAACAGAGGAGGGAACTCTGCAGAGAAACATGAATATTGAGGTTCATCTGTAACACTGTGTGTGTGTGTGTGTGTGACTGTGTGTGTTACTGACCTTACCCTAGTCCCAGCTGGTTGCAGGTCAGCTCACTGAGCTTGTGGTTCCACTCGTCTGCACAGACCTGATACTCTGCTGCCGTCCTGAACACCGTCAGTACAGAACCCGATCGATCGGACAGAGACACTGCAGAGAGGATCAATACAGAGGCTGACACCCACTGTGTGTGACGGAGCATTTATTAACGTCTATGTGTGTCTATAATGGATGAAAGTAAAATAAGTGTGGTACCACAGTTCCACTCATCAGAGCTGTCTGAACAGTGTTTCTTTCCGTCACACCAAAGAGTCCGATGGACGCACTGATGGTTGTTACAAGAGAGCTCGTTATCTCTGCACACCGCTGAGGAAACAACAATAACAACACTGTCAATAACACCATCAACAACAGTCACCAACAACACCATGGCGAAGAACACCGTCGCCAACAACACAGTCATCAATAACACCGTGGCTAAGAACACCGTCACCAACAACACAGTCATCAATAACACCGTCACCAACAACACCGTCACCAACAACACCATCACCGACAACAGTCATCAATAACACCGTCACCAACAACACCGTCACCAACAACACAGTCATCAATAACACCGTCACCAACAACACCATCGCCAACAACACAGTCGTCACCAACACAGTCGTCACCAACAGTCGTCAACAACACCGTCACCAACAACACCATCGTCAACAACACCATCGCCAACAACACAGTCATCAATAACACCGTCACCAACAACACCGTCGCCAACAACTCCGTCACCAACAACACTGTCAACGACAAAGTCGTCAACGACACAGTCGTCGCCAACACAGTCGCCAACAACACCGTCACCAACAACACCGTCATCGACAAAGTCGTCACCAACAACACCGTCAACGACAAAATCGTCAACACAGTCGTCACCAACAACACAGTCGTCGCCAACACCGTCACCGACAAAGTCGTCACCAACAACACCGTCAACGACAAAATCGTCAACACAGTCGTCACCAACAACACCGTCACCGACAACACCGTCAACGACAAAGTCGTCAACGACACAGTCGTCACCAACAACACCGTCGTCAACAACACAGTCGTCACCAACAACACCGTCACCAACAACACAGTCGCCAACTACACGGTCACCAACAACACCGTCGCCAACAACACAGTCATCAATAACACCGTCACCAACAACACCGTCGCCAACAACACAGTCGCCAACAACACCGTCACCAACAACACAGTCATCAATAACACCGTCATCAGTAACCCCATCACCAACACTACTACACACTACTGTAGTCTAATTTAAAACATAAATAAACTAACTGTGTAACAGAATAAACAAGACTCACAGCAGTTGCTCTCGTCCACCAGCAGAGGGCAGTCTGGGAAGCCGTCACAGATCATACTGGCTTTGATACAAACTTTACTGCCGGGACACTCCCACAGAGCGCGCTCAGAACAGCCTGAAGGAGAGGTGACATCATCAACTGAATACAAATACTTTTACCACCACACATACATTTACTACTACAGGAAGCGGCACAGTCCAACAGACTCTTATTTTGAAAGGTTGTGCGTCTCACCACAGTTGTCCTCATCGCTGTGGTCGTCACAGTCCAGGTGTCCGTCACAGCGTTTGGTTGCTAGGACGCAGCGACCCGACCGACACTTGAAATGGCTGGGGGAGCACTCTGTTGCCAAGGCAACGCACCAAAAACAACAAACAACGTCAAGTTCAAGTCCTGATATCAGGACAGAAAGCGAGAGATATCAGACAGACAGACGGACGGACAGACAGAGAGAGAGACAGACGGACGGACGGACGGACGGACAGACAGAGAGAGAGACAGACAGACAGACAGACAGTACCATCGACTCCGTCCTCCGGCAGCAGACATGTGGTGTTTCCTCCCTCCGCTGGAAACTGACTGCAGTCTGAGTCCTCAGGCCACTGCAATCCCACAATGCCGAGCACCGACTCACACTTCTCCTTCGCATTACGACACAACGACCTGAGAGGACGAGAGACACGAACAAAGTAACTGAATGACTAAATAACTGAAATTAACTAACCAACGGGCACGTTATCTAACTGACATGCTAACTGACAAACATGCTAACTAACTAACCTGCTAGCCAGAGACCCTCTGAAGACTAACTAACCAACCAGAGCACAGCTGCTTCACTACATAACTAACTAACTAACCTGTAGGGCGGGACCCTCTGCAGAGCAACGAACTAACATGATAGCTAACATGTGAACTAACTAACTTACCTGCAGGGCGGGACCCTCTGCAGACTAACCAACTAACTAACTAACTAACTAACCTGCAGGGCGGGACCTTCTGCAGGCTAACCAACTAACTCACGAACCTACCTGCAGGGCGGGACCCTCTGCAGACTAACCAACTAACTAACTAACTAACCTGCAGGGCGGGACCCTCTGCAGACTAACCAACTAACTAACTAACCTACCTGCAGGGCGGGACCCTCTGCAGACTAACCAACTAACAAACTGACTAACCTGCAGGACGGGACCCTCTGCAGTCTAACCAACTAACTAACTGACTAACCTGCAGGGCGGGACCCTCTGCAGACTAACCAACTAACTAACTAACCTACCTGCAGGGCGGGACCTTCTGCAGACTAACCAACTAACTAACTAACCTACCTGCAGGGCGGGACCTTCTGCAGACTAACCAACTAACTGACTAACCTGCAGGGCGGGACCCTCTGCAGGCTGACCGGGTCACACTTGGGGACCAGCAGCGTGCAGGCGTAGAACATGAGGTACTGGTAGCAGCCGGTCTGGACCAGCGCCGGGAACAGAGAGGACTCCCAGGACACGGAGCTCTCTCTCTGGGACAGGTGGCCCAGGTAGTTGGGGTAGCTGGTCAGGTTGTAGGGAAGGTTCATGCACAGCTCCAGGCTGATGGGCTCACAGCGCGCTGAGGACCGGACACACAGACAGGTACCGTGGGTTTCGAGTCAACAAGAACTACTAATGTGTGGTGGAAAGTACCTGTACTAAAGTACAAGTACCTCACATGTGTACTTGCATAAAGGCTGTGAGTACTTCTTCAGCCACAGTGAATGTGAATACAAATATTAGTAAATGTTAGATTAATATGCTGTAGTCAGGACGTGTCGTGGTTCTTGCAGCAGAGTGAAGACTCACTGCAGTTGTTGTTGTTGGTTCGGGGGTCGCAGGCTCCGCCCCCCGCACACACCGACGGACAGGAAGTGGAGATACAGCTGGGCTGACCAGGAGCACACACACCCTGAGCTGTAACACACACACACACACACACACACACACAATGAGAGAAGAAGACGGGTGATGGACAGACGGGTGATGGACAGACGGGTGATGGACAGACGGGTGATGGACAGACGGGTGATGGACAGACGGGTGATGGACAGACGGGTGTCTCACTCTGCTCTCGGCTGCAGTACTCCTCGTCGCTGCCGTCTTTACAGTCGTCTTCTCCGTCACAGCGAAACGCAGACGGAACACACTGACCGTTCCTACACTCCAACAGACCCTGACTCTTACAGGCTGCTCTCACACACACACACACACACACACACACACACACACACACACACACACACACACACACACACACACACACACACACACACACACACACACACACACACACACACCGTGGGTTACAGCAACATGAATCACTCTCTGGTGACTCAGCTGTGATTGTCATGTTTCTCTCTTTGACATTTTGATGAAGATGAACACATTTTATCGAGTCTCTAGAATCATCAGAGAACATGCAGTCGACTGCGAGACTAAAGTTAGAACCAGAGATTTGGGGCCAAGAAAGGAACCAGAAATCAGTTTATTGCCAACAAGGTTTTCAGGAATTTGCCTTTGTGTTTTGGTGCACAAACAATAAACATAATAAGAGAAAATTAAAATTAAAAAATTAAAGTTCAATTGTCCAGAATCATAGAATTAGTGCAGAAATGTGCAAAATATTGACTTCTACATGTCTACAATCAGGTTACTAACGGTAACGGGGTTCTACGAGTGAAGCGGCTCGGTCACTCACAGCAGTTGAGCTCGTCGCTCTTGTCGAGACAGTCGTGGTCTCCGTCACACAGCCACTCTCTGGACACGCAGCGACCGTCACCACAGCGATGTTCACGGGCCATATCACACACTGACGACACGCACGCACACACGCACACACACACACGCACGCACACACGCACGCACGCACACGCACACACGCACGCACACACACACACGCACGCACGCACGCACACACACGCACGCACGCAAGCACACACTCGCACGCACACACACACACACACGCACGCACGCGCACGCACACACGCACGCACGCACGCACGCACGCAAGCACACACACGCACGCACACACACACGCACACACACACAAGCACGAACGCACACACACGCACGCACAAGCACGCACGCACACACACACAAGCACGCACGCACGGACACACAAGCACACGCACGCGCGCACGCACGCACACACACACGCACACACACACGCACACACACGCACACACTCACACACACACAAACACACACACGCACACACACACACACGCACACACTCACACACGCACACACACACACACCAGAATGAGCCAAAGGTGAGATTTATGCATAGAAATAAAAACTAGTTTTACTACTACAACAGATATTCTACTACGACAAATACTTTTACAACTACTACAGATACTATTATTACTACCTATACCTATAACTAGGTAGGCTAGCGTTAGCTCGGACCGAGCCCATGATACATTTTCTGTAACGAGTGTAGCATTACAGCATGGTGGAGTTAGCAATGGTTCCAGAAAATGAGCTGAACAAAGTTGTCAGTCTTCTGTTGATATTAATGTTTCCTCATCAGTAACACGAGTTACGACTCCACTGATCGGTTTGGTGGTTTAGAATGTTCATGTCCGATCTATTTCTATTCTATTTCTATGGTTTGATCTTTTAAAGGCACAAAGACGAGCAGAGCTGCTTCTCTGTCTCCTGTTGTTGACTGTAGCATTAAAAACAAACATTTGACTAAATAGGGTGAATAATGAAAGTAAAGAGTAAAGAAATTAATTCATTACAATAATAGTTTGCAGTGAAGCTAAAAGATCACCGAAGCTGAAAATAACAGCTGACAGACACACGAAACCCCCAAACATGATACTGTGTGAGTGTGTGTGTGTGTGTGTGTGAGTGTGTGTGAGTGTGTGTGTGTGTGTAAGTGTGTGTGTCAGTGTGTGTGTGTGAGTGTGTGTGTAAATGTGTGTGTGTGTGTGTTGGCAGAGAGACAGGTGGTGGATTCCCTCACTCACATTTGCTCTCTCTCTGATCCCACAGTTGATCCTGAGCTCCCAAACCACGTCACTAAAAGTGTGTGTGGTGAGGGAGTGTGTGATTGTGTGTGTGTGTGTGTGAGTGTGTGTGTGTGTGAGGGAGTGTGTGATTGTGTGTGTGTGTGTGAGTGTGTGTGTGTGTGAGGGAGTGTGTGATTGTGTGTGTGTGTGTGTGAGTGTGTGTGTGTGTGAGGGAGTGTGTGATTGTGTGTGTGTGTGTGAGTGTGTGTGTGTGTGAGGGAGTGTGTGTGTGTGTGTGAGAGTGTGAGTGTGTGTGTGTGTGAGGGAGTGTGTGAGTGTGTGTGTGTGTGAGTGTGTGTGTGTGTGTGTGTGTGAGAGTGTGAGTGTGTGTGTGTGTGAGGGAGTGTGTGAGTGTGTGTGTGTGTGAGTGTGTGTGTGTGTGTGTGTGTGAGAGTGTGAGTGTGTGTGTGTGTGTGAGGGAGTGTGTGAGTGTGTGTGTGTGTGAGGGAGTGTGTGATTGTGTGTGTGTGTGTGTGAGTGTGTGTGTGTGTGAGGGAGTGTGTGATTGTGTGTGTGTGTGTGAGTGTGTGTGTGTGTGAGGGAGTGTGTGTGTGTGTGTGAGAGTGTGAGTGTGTGTGTGTGTGAGGGAGTGTGTGAGTGTGTGTGTGTGTGAGTGTGTGTGTGTGTGTGTGTGTGAGAGTGTGAGTGTGTGTGTGTGTGTGAGGGAGTGTGTGAGTGTGTGTGTGTGTGAGGGAGTGTGTGAGTGTGTGTGTGTGTGTGTTCTCACCACAGCTGAGTTCGTCGCTCAGGTCTCCACAATCGTCGTAACCGTCGCACACCACAGCGGGCGAGAGACACCGACCGGTGCTGCACCGGAACTCTCCATCTGTACACACTGGAGAGAGAGAGAGAGAGAGCGAGAGAGAGACAGAGAGAGAGAGCGAGACAGAGAGAGAGAGAGAGAGAGAGAGAGAGACAGAGAGAGAGAGAGAGAGAGAGACAGAGAGAGAGAGACAGAGAGAGAGAGACAGAGAGAGAGAGACAGAGAGAGAGAGAGACAGAGAGAGAGAGAGAGAGAGACAGAGAGAGAGAGAGACAGAGAGAGAGAGAGACAGAGAGAGAGAGAGAGACAGAGAGAGAGACAGAGAGCGAGAGAGACAGAGAGAGAGAGAGACAGAGAGAGAGAGACAGACAGAGAGAGACAGAGAGAGAGACAGACAGAGAGAGACAGAGAGAGAGAGACAGACAGAGAGAGACAGAGAGAGAGACAGACAGAGAGAGACAGAGAGAGAGACAGAGAGCGAGAGAGACAGAGAGAGAGAGAGACAGAGAGAGAGAGACAGACAGAGAGAGACAGAGAGAGAGACAGACAGAGAGAGACAGAGAGAGAGAGACAGACAGAGAGAGACAGAGAGAGAGACAGAGAGCGAGAGAGACAGAGAGAGAGAGAGACAGAGAGAGAGAGACAGACAGAGAGAGACAGAGAGAGAGACAGACAGAGAGAGACAGAGAGAGAGAGACAGACAGAGAGAGACAGAGAGAGAGACAGACAGAGAGAGACAGAGAGAGAGAGAGAGTGAGAGAGAGAGACAGAGACAGAGAGAGAGTGAGAGAGAGAGACAGAGAGAGAGAGACAGACAGAGAGAGACAGAGAGAGAGACAGACAGAGAGAGACAGAGAGAGAGAGACAGACAGAGAGAGACAGAGAGAGAGACAGACAGAGAGAGACAGAGAGAGAGAGACAGACAGAGAGAGACAGAGAGAGAGACAGACAGAGAGAGACAGAGAGAGAGAGAGAGTGAGAGAGAGAGACAGAGACAGAGAGAGAGTGAGAGAGAGAGACAGAGAGAGACAGAGAGAGAGAGAGATGTTAGCTGTTAGCTGCTAACACCTCTAGTTTACCGCCAGCCGATTTCATCAGAGATTATCGTCAGCATTTCAAAACCATAAAAAGCTGAATTAAAGCCTCGATTGTTATTAAAATAAGTCCAGACAAAGTGTTGCGGTTGAAGCTAACTAAGTTATCAGTGTTAGCTTGAATCGTGATTTCACCTTGTGATTCAATGGAGTTGTAAATAAAGTATAAAATATTGAAATCTGTTCTTCTAGCTTCTACAGGTATGTTGTTATCATGGTTGCACCACTATAGTCTCCTTATATCGCCATGACAACCGCCTCTCTGTCACACACACAAACTGTTCCGGAACTTCCATCGCTGTAAATAACCGCAATAAATCACCTGCACACTCATCACCACAACAACGGGCTAAAAACCTAACGTAACGATGGCCTGCCTCGGTCAGCGCTAGCTGCTATTGGCCTGTCTCGAACGATTCCGTCGTGACGCCCTTTCCGGTCATTTCGCTGTCATTTTCTTCGGCGATCGCCAACCAAACGTAAATAATATTAATTCATACATGTCAAATAATCTATGTGTCAAATTTCATGAATATATATGGACGTTTATATGTCTAAATACTATAGGAAAGTGACTTTGATGAGAGAAAGCAGAAAGAACGCTCGGGCGACGCTAAAACAGCTCGAACGGAAATTAAGGAGCTTTTATTGCATCATTTGGAGTTGTTGAAGCGTGATATCTTATTGTGAAGGACAGAACTACGATCCCGGATGTGTTGACAGCATTGATGGTCATTTTTGCGACCCTGGAACAAGCGAATATCCCCGAAAAACCAGCAGCAGCCAGTGTTTACAACGAGGATAGAAGTCCGTACGGATTAGGCCAAGAGCAGTGCACGGCTAATTCACCCGTGTTAGCATCGTTTTAACGACTCTGGTAAAGGCAAAGCTAACTGTAATAATTACAACAATATTTCGTTTGAAAGGTACGAAGTTTAACTTCAGTTTAACGCCATTAAATCAACTGAAAACATTACACGATCATTTTTATCAACATTGTAAGTGAATTGTATTGAAACATTAGCTAAAAACTGTCCGGTTTGGGGTACAACTCCGTTAGCCTGCTATTTGAACAGGTCACAATACAGCGTGTGTGTGTGTGTGTGTGTGTCCTCACAAGTCAGCAAAAAACAATGGACCCCAAAAACATGTGTATAAGTGTAAATGTGTGTCCTCACAATGTGTGTGTGTGTGTGTGTGTGTGTGTCACCACAGTGTGTTTCGTCGCTCCAGTCGTCACAGTCGTTGTATCCGTTACACACCAGCTTCTCAGGGACACAGATCCCAGTCGCACACAGGAAGTGATGCTTCCCGCCGCACACAGCTATCGACCAATCGGAGAGAGAGGGGGGAAGCAGTGATGTCACCGAACCATCCGATCAGTTTAGAGCGAAAAAACACCAACGTGTGTGTGTGTGTTTCTACTCACAGGGTTTCCCTTTGATCTGTCTCGGTGTGTAACAGGCGTAAGGGGCGGGGACTGCTGTTGCTGTCGGCACCGATGATGCCGGTGGCGATGATGACGAGGATGATGATGAAGCAAAGGTGACGTTGCTGAACTGTGAGCAGCGCAGGAAGTCGGGCCAGGAGGCGTTGAACATCTGGAGGACGGGCTCACAGCCTTCTCTCGCCGCCTCACAGAACGACATGCAGGGCAGCACAACCCGCCTGCACACACACACACACACACACACACACACACACACACACACACACACACACACACACACACACACACACACACACACACACATAGCCATAATCCTCCTGTCAGAGGTCAGAGGTTGCGCATTGTTGAAGCCACTGAAAAAGTCTGTGTTTGAATGTGAGAGTGTGTGAGGATGTTATTCCTGGAGTGCACACACACACACACATACACACACACTTGCTGTCCCACTTACAGTATGAAC
>NC_136656.1:737260-747260 GCF_949748355.1 Melanostigma gelatinosum
ATTATACCAGCATGCTGTTTGGGTATAAATGTCTATGCATTTGACTGTGTCATCAGAGCACCTCTAACAGATGACGCTGATGTGTCTGTGAGACTGTGTTCTCTTTGCTTGCAAGCAAATAAATTGACTATTACAACTTTGATCGTTCATCCAGACTCTGTTTCATTTGACATTGATTTGTTAACACTTTAACACTCTTCTCCCGACTATTCACAGAAATATTCCACAACAATATCAAATGATAACACGAGAGACGAGAGAAAACAAAGACGTGACACAACATTAGATGTTCAATGGTGTGTGTGTGACTGTGTGTGTGTGTGAGACTGTGTGTGTGTGTGACACTGTGTGTGTGACTGTGTGTGTGTGTGACTGTGTGTGTGTGTGAGACTGTGTGTGTGTGTGACACTGTGTGTGTGACTGTGTGTGTGTGTGACACTGTGTGTGTGAGACAGTGTGTGTGAGACAGTGTGTGTGTGTGTGTGAGACAGTGTGTGTGTGTGTGAGACACTGTGTGTGTGTGTGAGACACTGTGTGTGTGTGTGAGACACTGTGTGTGTGAGACAGTGTGTGTGAGACAGTGTACGTGTGTGTGAGACAGTGTGTGTGTGTGAGACACTGTGTGTGTGAGACAGTGTGTGTGTGTGTGTGAGACAGTGTGTGTGTGTGTGAGACACTGTGTGTGTGTGTGAGACACTGTGTGTGTGAGACAGTGTGTGTGAGACAGTGTACGTGTGTGTGAGACAGTGTGTGTGTGTGAGACACTGTGTGTGTGACTGTGTGTGTGTGTGAGACTGTGTGTGTGTGTGACACTGTGTGTGTGACTGTGTGTGTGTGTGAGACTGTGTGTGTGTGTGACACTGTGTGTGTGACTGTGTGTGTGTGTGACTGTGTGTGTGTGTGAGACTGTGTGTGTGTGTGACACTGTGTGTGTGACTGTGTGTGTGTGTGACACTGTGTGTGTGAGACAGTGTGTGTGAGACAGTGTGTGTGTGTGTGTGAGACAGTGTGTGTGTGTGTGAGACACTGTGTGTGTGTGTGAGACACTGTGTGTGTGTGTGAGACACTGTGTGTGTGAGACAGTGTGTGTGAGACAGTGTACGTGTGTGTGAGACAGTGTGTGTGTGTGAGACACTGTGTGTGTGAGACAGTGTGTGTGTGTGTGTGTGAGACAGTGTGTGTGTGTGTGAGACACTGTGTGTGTGTGTGAGACACTGTGTGTGTGAGACAGTGTGTGTGAGACAGTGTACGTGTGTGTGAGACAGTGTGTGTGTGTGAGACACTGTGTGTGTGACTGTGTGTGTGTGTGAGACTGTGTGTGTGTGTGACACTGTGTGTGTGACTGTGTGTGTGTGAGACAGTGTGTGTGTGTGAGACACTGTGTGTGTGAGACAGTGTGTGTGTGAGACACTGTGTGTGTGAGACAGTGTGTGTGAGACAGTGTGTGTGTGTGAGACACTGTGTGTGTGTGTGACACTGTGTGTGTGACTGTGTGTGTGTGTGACTGTGTGTGTGTGAGACAGTGTGTGTGTGTGTGAGACAGTGTGTGTGTGTGTGAGACACTGTGTGTGTGAGACAGTGTGTGAGACAGTGTGTGTGTGTGAGACACTGTGTGTGTGAGACAGTGTGTGTAAGACAGTGTGTGTGTGAGACAGTGTGTGTGAGACAGTGTGTGTGAGACAGTGTGTGTGTGAGACAGTGTGTGTGTGAGACAGTGTGTGTGAGACAGTGTGTGTGTGAGACAGTGTGTGTGAGACAGTGTGTGTGTGTGAGACACTGTGTGTGTGAGACAGTGTGTGTGTGTGTGAGACAGTGTGTGTGTGAGACACTGTGTGTGTGAGACAGTGTGTGTGAGACAGTGTATGTGTGTGTGAGACAGTGTGTGTGTGAGACAGTGTGTGTGAGAGACAGTGTGTGTGTGTGTGACACTGTGTGTGTGAGACACTGTGTGTGTGTGTGAGACACTGTGTGTGTGTGTGAGACACTGTGTGTGTGTGTGAGACAGTGTGTGTGTGTGACTGTGTGTGTGTGTGACTGTGTGTGTGTGAGACACTGTGTGTGTGAGACTGTGTGTGTGTGAGACACTGTGTGTGTGAGAGTGTGTGTGTGAGACACTGTGTGTGAGAGACACTGTGTGTGTGAGACAGTGTGTGTGTGAGAGTGTGTGTGTGTGAGACAGTGTGTGTGTGAGTGTGTGTGTGTGAGACAGTGTGTGTGTGAGAGTGTGTGTGTGTGAGACAGTGTGTGTGTGACAGTGTGTGTGTGTGACTGTGTGTGTGTGAGACTATGTGTGTGTGAGACACTGTGTGTGTGAGACACTGTGTGTGTGAGAGTGTGTGTGTGTGAGACACTGTGTGTGTGAGTGTGTGTGTGTGACTGTGTGTGTGTGTGTGTGTCTGTATGTGTGTGTGTGTGTAATGAGTCGAGGAGGAAACAACAGAAAACAGCTGCAGAGGAGGAGTGTTGAAAGAGAACAGAAGAAGATGAAGAAAAAGGAGGAGATGAAGAAGAGGGTGATGATGATGATGAGGAGGAGGTTCAGTAAATATTTGAAATTCTTTTTGTCTGAATGTTTGAGACAGTTTCTCTGCTCCTGATTGGTCGAGAGACGCCCCGCTGTCATGGTGACGAGACACACACACTGTCACACACACACACGCACACACTGTCACACACACACACACACACACACTGTCACACACACACACACACACACTGTCACACACACACACACACACTGTCACACACACACACGCACACACTGTCACACACACACACACACACTGTCACACACACACACACACACTGTCACACACACACACACACACACTGTCACACACACACACACACACACACTGTCACACACACCCACGATGAATTAGAGAACATGAATATGAGTCATCTCTCCTCCTACACTGTCCTCTGTTCATCCTTACTCACTTCCTCTGATTCCTTCCTTACAATGCTCTCATCCTTTCCTTCCTTCCTTCAGCATCAGACTTTAAACACCTGAGTTTAGGGTTCAAACGACCTCACAAGTCAACCTCCACAGTGTGTAGAGTGTGTGTTAATATGTGTGTATTACTGTGTATTATGTGTATATTAGTGTGTATTATTACCTGTGAGCAGTAGGCTCAGCAGCAGCAGACTCACAGCAGGAATCAGGACGTAGAGGAGAAGTCGAAGGTGATTGGTCGATCCCAGCTTGTGAGGACACGCCTCCTCAGGTCCTCGAGGCGGGGCCTATAGGACAGACCAATCAGATGTTAACGGTGGTGAAAGAGAGACCCTTTAAGCCCCGCCCCCTGCCTCAGGTTATTTATAACGTGTTTCTGTCCGTTGGAGTCGATAAAGTTATTTTTAAAGTGGACACTGGACACCTCACAGCAGCTTTAAGTACTCCTCTTCCTCCTCCACTTCCTCCTCCATTTCCTCCCCATCCTCCTCCTCCTCTCCCTCCTCCTCTCCCTCTCTGATCAATACTCTTATTGATCGACTCATGATCAATAGATCTGGAGGTATCGAAGATGATCTCTTACTTCTCCATATTCTGAAAATTATTTAGAGGCTTTTATTTTGAAAACAAAAACTAAACATGTTTAATTCAGTCCTAATGCTTTGGTTACTTCATAATCAATACTTATAGTGATTATATATATACATATATATATAATATTATATATATTATATTGTTGTATCTATAAAATGATATATCAATATAGTTTAGTTTATTTTCTTGATCATTTCACGTGAAGAATACACATTCAATCTATTTATTGTTATAATTTAATCTATTTATGAGACACGAATGAATCCTTGAAACATAATTATATTGATTACATTATTAATAACTCAGTGATTGATTATAGTTGTTAAAATATTCTGTAAATAAATACACATTGATTTTAATGTGACGTATTAAAGTGAAGTAAACAAAGAGTTGTTTTTATTCTGATTATAGAGAAATAAAAACATAATAATGTAATAATGAGATGATTTGATGCTTTCAATTGTCTTTAATGATATTTAAATTCATATTTTGTGTTTTTGAACAAATGAAGACAGGATCATGATTATTATTATTCATATTATTATTAATATTATTATTAATATTATTATTAATATTATGATTATTTGTCTTCTGAAACAACTTCAGTTCATAAAGATTTATTTTCACATTATAAAGCTGCTCTAAATATTATTCATGAAACAATAACAATAATTAAATTCAATAAATACATCATTTCATTCACATTGACTTTTATTCTTTTAAAATAAATGAACTCGTTTTAAAGCTGAAGTTAGATTCGTTACTATTTTAACAAACGTTTGAAGTAATTTAAGCAAAAATCCAATGATTCCACAAAGAGTAACATTTATATATTTATATTTTAAACCGTTGAGTTGTAGACAAAATACATTGAACTGTTTTTCTTTCATTTAAAATATTTAATGACAGATTAAACATATTATTCAGAAGCAGAGTAATACATTCAGTGAAATAACAGTTTGACTGTCACGAGATTTATATCAATTGAAATGATCATTGTTATTATTATGAAGAGATATTTAAGATCTTCTGGTTATTAAAGGTGACAGAGACACAAAGAGACAGAGGACGGAAGTAAGGAGACAGAGACAAGGAGACAGAGACTAGGAGACAGAGGACACAGACAAGGAGACAGGGGAAACAGAGGAGAAGACAGAAACAAGGAGACAGAGGAGGAGACAGAAAAGGAGACATGCGGGTAAACTCAAGGACAGTCGCGCGGACACTCACCGCCTCAGTTCCCGCCCCGCTGAGGGTGACACGCGGACAGGTCTCCCGCCGGCCGGACAACATGACCCAATGCCGCCCGCAGCCGAGCGCGAGACCATCCCTCTGGCTGCTGCCCGCGAGCAGCTCCGCTAACTAACCGAGCACGAGACACGCTAGCTCCGCCCCCTCGGAGTCGCTCGCGCTCTCCCTCTGCTTTCCCAACACACGCACACACACACACGCGCGCGCCAACACCCCCACACACGCGCGCAGACACGCACACACGTATACCTCAGTTTGTCTGCACGTGACGGAGCCTAATCGTGGGATTAAACACAACTCAGTCATGCTGGGACTTGAGCCTCGTGCCTGTACACACACACGCGCGCACCCACATATTCTCCACAGCTTTAACTACGTGATCTTGTTTTTCTCTCTTTGTGAGGACCTTTGGAATAGTGAGGACGTTTAATTTGTTTAAAAGAACTTCCAAAGTCCCAAAACTCATTAAAGATTCCATTGACTGTGATAATACTTGTACCTAAAACTCACTTTATTACTTTACATTAAGACAGTAACATTTGACCATATTGTAAACTACTTCAAAGATTGTGAAATAATTAGATAAGTTTAATAAAAAATTGTTAAATACTTCTAGCTTTAAGAAAAGATCGTTAAATACTTAGCTAGCTTTAGAAAAAGATCGTTAAATACTTAGGTTTAAAAAAGGTCGTAAAATACTTAAGTTTCCGAAAAGATCGTTGTTTGGGTTAAAATAGCTACAGAAATGCTGAAACTACATTAGGCAAGTTACGTGGCATTAATCAACAATGACTTCTTGTTTCACACAGGAAGGAACAGCAGCCTTGTGGCTAAACGATTGCTGGATTTTGGAAAACAAAGGAAGAGGATAGCAATTCAGTTAGCTATCGTTATTAATAGTTAGCAATCGGTAGCTATCGTTGGCAATAGTTAGCTATCGGTAGCCAGCTATCGTTAGCTACCAAAGAGAATCAATGGAAGTTCTTCAGTTTCTATCCCCAGCAGAGAAGATTATGGATATCTTTAGCAAAACATATTACTGGAACAGTTCAAGATTGGAAAAAAACGTTTCAGTACTTAGACACAAATAAATGAGAAAAATGTAAGAAATAAAAACTATAACACTGTTTATTTACATGTGAAGTGATTTCATCCCAACTGGTTTTGTGCCAAAGCTTAAGAATAACTTAAAGTTAAAATAAAACCAATTTTAAGACATAATTGAGAGTGAAAGCCCCACCTGACCAGGTGTCTCTACGTGATGTTTAAATAGTTACTCCTCAGGGTTGAGTCCTACCTGTTTAAATACGTTCAGAGAAACAGCGCCCCCTCTGTTCACAGCTGGAAACACTTAACAAAAATAAATAAAACCTGAGCGGAGCACCACCACTGACTTTATAAAAATATACAAAATGATAAACAACAAAGCTGTACATTAAACAATTATCTTTTTATTACAGTTTATTTTTCAAATATTTGAAACAGGCAGGCAGGCAAAAAAAATTATTTGAGTTTACATCTGAATATCTAAACAATGTTTAACATTTCAGGAATAAAAGTAAAAGACTAACTGAAACTAACCAACAAACGCAAACACTGCCTGTTTTTAATGATACAGACTAAAAACTTAAAATTATCTTTAAAAATTAATATCTATATTGTTTTGCACTGCTGGTCTTACAGACAGAACAAACAATTAATTCAGACGATATCCGACAGTAATCTGAAAATAACCGTCTCTAACTCTTTCTAATCAATTGCTGACTTTTAGTTTGTTGAACAATTTAAATCAAATGTTCAGCAGTTTGTCGAACAATTTAAATCAAATGTTCAGCAGTTTGTTGGCACGGAAACTGAATTTTAATGAGACTCAACCTTCACTGAAGAAAATGAACTCAATTAGAACTTTTAAATAAAGGACTTAATTATCGGCGCGTCGGTTCAGGCCTCGGTCAGGAGGTAGTAGGCTGCGGCGGACAGCAGAGCTCCACCCAGCGGGACGAGGACAAAGGCAGCGCACCTCCTCCACCACCTCCCCGCCCTCGCCGCCTCGTCGTCCACCTCCTCCCTCCTCCCACGCTTCTTGCTCCTCCTCCCTCCTCGCTGCTGGCGCTTCTCGAACGCCTCCAGCTCCTCCTGAGGAGGTGAAACACACACAGTCAGCACTTTAAAATCCTGTAATCAATGAGGACTTAAAAACACAAAAGAGCTTCAGACTCAATTAAAGACAATTATTAAGTGTTAATTGTTACTCATGAGAACCAGTTGACATTTACTGATCGTTATTATGATTTAAGTACTAATTTATTATTAACATTCAAATGTTATCATACAACAACATACTCAGTTTTAATGAAGTTAACAGGTACACTTGTTAGCATTTAAGTATTGTTTTATTAAGATCAAATTACTCAGTTATTTAAGCCTTAAGGATGAATTAATTAGTTCTAATATCGTTAACTGCATCAAAGTGCAGTTTAATTTATTTGTGACGCTCACCTGAAGTTTCTTCTGTTCCTCCTCCTGAGCTGCTCTCTGCCCCGCCTCCTTCACCTGAGTACACACACACACACACACACACGTTATTGTGTATTCAGGTGTGACACCCTCAGTGACTGCACAGGGGTGTGTTTGTTTGTTTACCTGGCTGACTTTCCTCTGCTGGTCTCTGCAGGCGTCGTCACACTGAACGACACACTGAACCGACGGAGAGCACGGGAACTCCTGTGAGCACACACACACACACACAGTTTAATAATAAATACACATGGAGATGTGTTCAATGTGTGTGTGTGTGTGTGTACCTTCTTGATCCTCTTGCAGGGACATCTGAGCTTCACTTTCTGCTGACATTTCTCTTCACACACACCTGGATGACACACGTGCTTACAGCGATGACCGCAGCTCAGCTACGAACACACAAACACAGAATAAACATCAGACTCTGGTTCTCATTGAGGCAGAAAAGATCAGACGGGAACAAAGAAGGAAATCACTGAGACAAGAGTCTGTGGTTCTCCAAAGGAAACAAGAACCGACCCGCTACTGTCAGGATCCAGGATTCCCCTGTCTGTTGTGGTGTGCCATGTGCTCTGTTTGTCCTCTGCCTTCAGACACCTCCCAGGGCCGCACCCTTAATCGTGCACGGCTGAGGACACTCAAGCTGATCACCTCCTGCAGCCTGACACACCAGACTCAGGGCCCCTTAATGAGTAGCCTGCCACTATATAAACTCTGGTCCTGCAGTCTGGGAGTGTCAGGTCGTACCGTCTTCTCCCGCTGAAACCCCGTGGTTCCTCTGCCCGCCTTGTGTCTGTGGATTGCACTCCGCTCCTCTGCCCTCCTGGTGTCTGGGGATTACACTTCGCCGCTCTGCCCTCCTTGTGTTTTGTGGATGCGCTCTGCCGCTCTGCTCTCGTTGTGGTCTACGGATTACACTCTGTCGACTCCAGTATCGAGCCACGGGACTTCACGCCGTCAACTCACCAGCCCTCCAGTGTCGAGCCACGGGACTCACACCGTCGATCTGTCAACTCTCCAGTGTCGAGCCACGGGACATCACACTGTCGATCTGCCACTCGGGTGTCGGACCACGGGCTCCACACCTGCACCCACCTGTCTATAAATAAAGCCTGTTTAACATTCACTTCTGTCTCCTGTGGTCTTGCGTTTGGGTCCTATCTGTGAACTCCCGTGACAGCTACAGAGAAAACAAACCAGCTCTGTCTGGTTCCCTTTCATCAGGGAATGCTTCCCGGACGAATAAAACTCAGGATTGTTATATGTTCAAAGCAAACGCAGCACTCCGATGAAACGCCGCATGTACCGATACAACGCCGCATGTTCCGATACAACGCCGCATGTTCCGATACAACGCCGCATGTTCCGATACAACGCCGCATGTTCCGATACAACGCCGCATGTACCGATACAACGCCGCATGTTCCGATACAACGCCGCATGTTCCGATACAACGCAGCATGTTCCGATACAACGCGTCATATACCGATACAAAACGGTATTTTCCGATACAACGCGGCATGTACCGATACAACGCGACATGTACCGATACAACGCGACATGTACCGATACAACGCCGCATGTACCGATACAACGCCGCATGTACCGATACAACGCCGCATGTACCGATACAACGCGACATGTACCGATACAACGCGGCATGTTCCGATAAAACACTGCATGTACCGATACAACGCGGCATGTTCCGATACAACGCGGCATGTACCGATAAAACGCGGCATGTTCCGATACAACGCGGCATGTTCCGATACAACGCGGCATGTTCCGATACAACGCGGCATGTTCCGATACAACGCGACATGTACCGATACAACGCGACATGTACCGATACAACGCGGCATGTTCCGATACAACGCGGCATGTACCGATACAACGCGGCATGTTCCGATACAACGCGGCATGTTCCGATACAACGCGGCATGTTCCGATACAACGCGGCATGTTCCGATACAACGCGGCATGTTCCGATACAACGCGGCATGTTCCGATACAACGCGGCATGTACCGATAAAACGCGGCATGTTCCGATACAACGCGGCATGTTCCGATAAAACGCTGCATGTACCGATAAAATGCGGCATGTTCCGATAAAACGCGGCATGTTCCGATAAAACGCTGCATGTACCGATAAAACGCTGCATGTACCGATAAAATGCGGCATGTTCCGATAAAACGCGGCATGTTCCGATAAAACGCGGCATGTTCCGATAAAACGCTGCATGTACCGATAAAATGCGGCATGTTCCGATAAAACGCGGCATGTTCCGATAAAACGCGGCATGTTCCGATAAGACGCGCCATGTTCCGATAAAACACGGAATGTTCCGATAAAACGCGCCATGTTCCGATAAGACGCGCCATGTTCCGATAAAACACGGCATGTTCCGATAAAACGCGGCATGTTCCGATAAGACGCGCCATGTTCCGATAAAACACGGCATGTTCCGACCCAATGCGATATTTACCGATAAAACGCAACCTTTACCGATAAAACGCAGCATTTACCGATACAACGCGACATTTACCGATAAAACGCGGCATTTTCCGATACAACGCGACATGTTCCGACCCAACGTGGCATGTACCGATAAAATGTGTCATTTACCGATAAAACGCGGCATTTACCGATAAAACGCGGCATGCAAACATCTCGATTCT
>NC_136656.1:752260-754760 GCF_949748355.1 Melanostigma gelatinosum
CTCCGTCTAGTTATTGCTTTTGTGTTGTCTGTCAAAGCACTCTGTGAACTCTGTAAAGGTGCTGTATGAATATATAAATAAGACATATACAGATACATACATGTAGATATCTATTATAAATGTGTGTGAGTGTGTGTGACACTGATAACAGCTTCACTGAGATAGAACGAGTCGACCTGTTGAATCTGGTTCTGTAATTATTCAACAACTGAGGTCGCTTTATGATTTATGTCAAATATTTACCATGTTGATCTATTTCAATAATGATCACGAGATACATATATATATATATATATATATATATATATATACATACATACATATTATTATCCATAATACTACATATACTACCCCCACACACACACACACACACACACTACGTTGACCTTCTACCGGTCGCTCCTCTGAAAGGTCAGAGCAGCCAATCAGCACGAAGACAAATCGATGAACTTTAATCTGTTCAACCAATCAGGAGGCAGGCGGACGAATAAATTATCCGTCCAATCAGACAACAATAGACGCAGGAAGCTGTCTGTTATCCTGCACGCACACACACACACACACACACTCTTTAATAACAGAGATTGATGATGTTCAGCAGGAAGCAGAGGTCAACTTTTTCCAAACACGCGTTCAACGCTATCAGCTGGAACAAATGTCACAAACACACATTAACACACACACACTTGAACACACACACAAACACACACACACACTTGAACACACACACTTGAACACACACACATTAACACACACACATGAACACACACACACTTCTTATGGGTTAGAATTTTCCTGAATTTGACCTCTGACCTTCCACCAGCTGTGACTCCCTGAACAAATCACAACGTATCTGATGAACAGTGATGTGATGTGACGTCCTGTGTGTGTGTGTGTGTGTCTATGTCTCTGTCTGTCTGTGTGTGTGTGTGTCTGTGTGTGTGTGTGTGTCTGTGTGTGTGTGTGTGTCTGTGTGTGTGTGTGTGTCTATGTGTGAGTGTGTCTGTGTGTGTGTGTGTGTGTATGTGTGTGTGTCTATGTCTGTGTGTGTGTCTATGTCTCTGTGTGAGTGTGTGTGTGTGTGTGTGTCTGTGTGTGTGTCTCTGTGTGTGTGTGTGTGTGTGTGTCTCTGTGTGTGTGTGTGTGTCTCTGTGTGTGTGTGTGTATGCGTGTCTGTGTCTGTGTGTGTGTGTCTATGTGTGTGTGTGTCTGTGTGTGTGTGTCTGTGTGTGTGTCTATGTCTGTGTGTGTGTGTGTGTGTCTATGTCTCTGTGTGAGTGTGTCTGTGTGTGTGTGTGTGTGTGTCTGTGTGTGTGTCTCTGTGTGTGTGTGTGTGTGTGTGTGTCTCTGTGTGTGTGTGTGTGTGTCTCTGTGTGTGTGTGTGTATGCGTGTCTGTGTCTGTGTGTGTGTGTCTATGTCTGTGCGTGTCTGTGTGTCTCTATGTGTGTGTGGGTGTGTCTGTGTGTGTGTGTGTGTGTCTCTGTGTGTGTGTGTGTGTGTGTGTGTCTCTGTGTGTGTGTGTGTGTGTTACCTTGGTGACAGCCAGAGGGACACTTGTGGTTGCGACACCCCAGAGTTCGACCACAGCTCTGGTCACATGGGGGACAGTTACCAGGGCAGCACTGAGAACACAAGGCATCATGGGAAACAGAGTTCGGAGATTGAAAAGCGTTTAAAGATGTGTGCTGAGAGCAGGTGAGAAGCTCACAGGTGACATTTAAACAGGATCCAGACAAACCGTTGTCAGCTGCTCGTGTCACATGACACACAGATCTGAGGACAGTCCGTCAACCTTTAACGGTCACATGACAGATGAGACACTGACATTTACACATCACAGAGTATTTATCATCTCTAACGCCTCAAAGGAGGTTCATTCTCTTCATCCTTCACAACCTGACGCCACACGTGCTGTTTAATGTAGGAATATGAGAGCACACTGAAGCAAAGATTACTTTTTAATCTCTAATATTCTCCAAACTATGTCCAATAAATACTGTCATCCATATTATGTTATATACGAGTTATGGTGAAGGGTTCTGCAACAACATCCTTTGAGAGGTGAACATGGGCGTGTCTAGAGGAGAGATGACGATACGATAGCATCGCGATACGACAGCATCGCGATACGATAGCGTCACAATGTGATATCACTGTGTGATATCACGATAGCATCACACTGTGATATCACGATACGACATCATTGCGATAGCATCGCGATACGATAGCATCGCGATACCATAGCATCGCGATACGACAGCATCGCGATACCATAGCGTCACAATGTGATATCACGATGTGATATCACGATAGCATCACGATACGATAGCATCACACTGTGATATCACGATACGACATCATCGCGATAGCATCGCGATACGATAGCATCACACTGTGATATCACGATACGACATCATTGCGATAGCATCGCGATACGATAGCATCGCGATACCATAGCATCGCGATACCATAGCGTCACAATGTGATATCACAATGTGA
>NC_136656.1:762260-812260 GCF_949748355.1 Melanostigma gelatinosum
ACCAGAGTACGATAAAGTACCAGAGTACGATAAAGTACCAGAGTACGATAAAGTACCAGAGTACGATAAAGTACCACAGTATGGTAAAGAAACGAACTAACGTTAGTTCAGACTGATGTTAGCCGGCTAGCTCCCGGTGAGCTAACGCTAACCAACTGCTGCCACTACCGTGACCAAAGATCGGAAATATACGTCACATCCGGTGAACAACCGTTATTAAAATATAAACATGCACCTGAGTTTATTTTATTAAAAGTCAAACAGAAGAAGAAGCTTTTTCAAACCTCAGCAGTGTGAAGAAGAAGCAGAGACAGTAGAAGTCTGTACCCTGGTTGACATGCGCGAAGCCCCGCGCGGTGCACGCTGGTACTTGTAGTCCTGGAAACAGATCCCGGCTGCTTGGGTTTCTCGTTATTTTTAAAGTAAAGAACCACAAATCCCACCGAGCATACGGAGACACGCAGACAGAGCGACGTGTCAACGTCGTTTCATTCATATATTCTGAGCCAAATAAATAAATATTATTAATAATACTAATACTCTGTTTTTATTATTTTAAATTAACAACAGGACATTTCTGTAGAAGCCTGATGTTTGTTTGAATTTAAAAAAATGCATCACTTCATTAATAATTAATTAATTAAAGGTAATAAAGGAGACATTTAAATTAAATGATACTAGTGGCATAAAAATAAATGATTATAATTACTTTACTTACTTACTAACTGCTAATTTCCCCCTTATATTACCTTATTTAATCCTCATTATAAAGGCCATATTTTATTATTTTATTATATTTTATATTAATGATCTGAACCTGCAAAATAAATAAAGGTATCAAATAAATGTAGTGATGGGAAAAGTGCAACATTTCCTCTGAGATGTAGTAAAAGTAGAAGTGTTAAGTAGCATGAAATGGAAAGTACTAGTACCTCATAATGTACAAAAGGCCTGAGATGCGATTGGCTGATGTTTTCATGCAGTAGAAACTACCCAAAGGAAACAGCTGTGGCGCTAAATATTTAATATATTATTATACATTATAATTACAAAAATGTGAAATATTTACTAGAAACATAAATAACATTTTTCTTGTTATTCGATCGTCCTCTTGATCTCCGCTGACGCAGCAGTTTCTTTTACATGCAGACAAATCTTCTTCTTCTTCTTCTTCTCTAGTCGTCTATGTCTCTGGTGTCGGAGGGGGCGGGGCTTCACCCGGAGGGGGCGGGGCCAGCTTCTTCTCCAGCCGGTTGACCCGGTGCTTGAGTTTGCTGTGCGTGGCTTCGCGCTCTGCCAGCAGCCGAGCGTAGCGCGTCTGCAGGATGTCAAGCGTGCTCGCCATCCGGTCCACCTTCTCCTCGATCTCTTTGGGGTCGGGGCCCTGCGCCGCCAGCTGGAGGACCAACACAACCGTTAACTTTTAAAGCCTCTTTGTGGGGTTTTTGGGTAACTACAACAGAGCGTGTGAGCGTATACCTCCAGGTCCAGCAGTCCGTCCTTCATCAGGATCTGCCTTCCCTTCTCCTCCAGCAGAGCTTTAGCGTCGGGGTACTCCGTCAGCGCCTCCATCAGGTCGTCTTTGGAGAGGCAGAAGAGGTCGGAGTAACCGATGCTCCTGATGTTGGCTGTCCTCCTGTTTCCCGCCCTGCTGCCTGTTGGAGAACGAGACGGACAGTCAGGGAATAAAAACACTCTTGTAACGTAGTATTTCTTTAAAGTCACGACAAGGAACTTTCACTTAGTGTTGGTTCTGCGCCCCCTGTGGACTAAAGTGGTAGTGTCTCTGAGCACCAGACTCCCTTTAGAAAACCTCTCATTTTACTGCAGCAGGGTCTGACAGTCTGCTCCTCTCAGTCCTGGTTCTGGTTCTCCCGTGCCTCCCTTCCCTTGAGCGGGTCCAGCAATACGTCCTGGGTCTCCAGCAGCGTGGCTGAAGGAGGTTCTGGTGAACCTGCATGAGTTCATCTGGTTTCACCAGAATCCGATCCAGTGGCTCCGGTGACGAGCATTAAGAATAACTCTATAGAAACAGACCATCTTCTCTCTGATGGTCTCTTTACTGATGGAGGTCTGATAGAGGATCAGGACTAAACTGACACTGGTTCAGGACCAGATACAAGTTCCTAATAATCACTTTAACCACTGATTGATCTCATCTTACCTTTAATCGCCAGGATGCTGATCTCACCAAAGTAGCTCCCGTCACTCAGGACGACGAACTGTTTGATCCCGTCGTCGGCAACGACGGCCAGTTTCCCCTCCTTGATGATGTACATCTCTCTGCCGATGTCGCCCTTCTTACAGATGTAGTCTCCCGGACTGTAGACCTGGGGCTGCAGCTTCAGCACCAGCTCCACCAGCAGACCGGCCTCGCAGTCCGCAAAGATACGAACCTGCAGGACGACACAGAACAAAGGAACCTGGTTGTTGGTTTGTTTTTAAATCAGACTTCTGCTGAAAGGGGGTGCAGACCTTCTTCAGGGTGTCCAGGTGGACGTTGATGGCGATCTCGGCTCTCAGTTTGTCCGGCAGGTACTTCAACACCTCCCTCTCATCCACTGCTTTCTTATTGGTCCACAGGAAGTCGAACCACTTGATCACTCGCTTCTCCAGGTCCTTCGTTACCTGGACAACCATGTTTGATAGAATCACCCTTTATTATAAATATATATATTCATACATAAACCGCTGTCCGTGAATAAGTCACTGAACTAAGTCCAACAAACAAGAACTAACCTTTCGGAAGGTCATGTACTGTTTGATGGCGTCGATGCGAGCCTGGAAGTTGGCTCTGGCAGCGTTCATGTTGGTGATCATCGAACCGACGTTACCGACGATGGTGGCAAAGATCAACACACCGACCTGGAGGAGAAAAGAAGAGAAGATAGGAAGTTAGAGGGGACAGAGAAGACATACTCAGAGTTCTCTACAGGGGACAGGGTCTCTCCGAAACTGGTACTGACATTATGGGGACAAAAGACCCGGTAGACCACTGACACTGGGGTAACCAAACCTGGTATACCACTGATGACATTAGGGGGGACGTAAACATGGAAGACCACTGACATTGTAGGGACCCAAACTTAGCAGACCACTGATATTAGGGGGACCCACACCTGATAGATCACTAAACCTGAAACATCACTGACATTTTAAGGACCCAAACCTGTTAAACCCCTGACCCCTTAAGCCACACTCACCAGGAAGTCAGTGACAACGAAGAAGTACTCTGAGTTCTCCACGGGGGGCGGAGTCTCTCCAATGGTTGTGAGAGTCAGTGTGGACCAGTACATACTGTAGGCGTACTTCCTCACCAGACGACCAAACTCTGGATCTGCCGGGTCGGGATACACAAACCTGTCAGCACCGAAACCTGGAGGGACGGAACGAGACAGAGGGGTCAGAGGCTTTTATACAGCAACCGCTGATGAAACAACCAGAGTCAGGATTCAAACCAGCAACCCCACCGATAGCCTTGGAGAAGGAGTAGTAGAGGCAGGCGTTCCAGTGGATGATGATGACGATGTACATGACAAGGTTGAAGATACGGAGAGCGTTGGGGTAGTTTGTCCTGGTCTCCGTCCTCTGGAAGAACTCCAGCATCCTGAAACAAAGAAACAGATTGTTTGACTTCCTGTACACGTTGATGTGCTTTCACTCAACGACATGTTTGAATGCGGAACTTTTTCTTCCAAGCAATTTCAGTAACTTGAAAATTGTTAACCCGACTTTGGGTGTACCTGTTGAACCTGAACAGCTTGTTGAGGCGGATTTCGGGGTATTTGATGCCAAGAATGAGGTACAGCACGTCGGTGGGAATCATGGAGACCAGGTCCATTTTGAACTGGACGCTGTTCATGTAGCGCTCACGCAACTTCTGCTCGTCCTTCACCAGCAGACCCTGCTCCAGGTAACCTACGCACACAGAAACAAACGTGTTTTCACCTGTGGTACATTTGGATGCATGTCACATTACATACACTAATTAAGTGTGTCGATCGAACAATCTGTTTGTGTGTGTTCGGACCGGTCCTTGTTCTGAAGATCATGTCTGCGATGTAAGTGAGGTCGCATACAAGGTCCACAAGGAACCATAGCACCAAATAGTCAGTCTGTAGCTCCTCGAAACACGCCCTGAAACACACACAAACACACTTTATACAGCCACGCAGTTACGACTGACAGACAACTGAAATTAAATCCACTTGTGTTCAGGAACCAAGACTAGAAACCCACATGGTCACTCACAGAGTGACAGGGGCCGAAACCTGGAAGCCATTTCACAAAGTCGGGACGGAACCTGGTTACCCAGCGGCGTTGTTGGGATCTAAACCAGGTTGCCTTCTGACATTGGGGGCACCTGAGTCAGCTTTAACTGTATTTCCACAATTTCTTGAATAAAACTCGGGTTAAGTTTAGACTCAGGTTTAGGCTCAGGAACCGAACATAATCAATGGTGTGTGTTACCTGGCTATGATCAGGGTCCAGTTGTACATGACGGGGACGGTGATAAGAGCCAGCCAGCGGTAGTAGGTGTTACCTGCCGGATCAATCGCTGCGATCTCCCGAGGACTGGACACAGTAATGAATCATAACTATTATTTTATACTACAATGAAGGATTGGCTCTGGTTTGTCTCCAGTAAAACAAAACAAAGCCTCTAACATCTGTTTCTGAATCAGTGATCCTAATGAACCAAACTCACGCCTCCTCTTTGGCCTTCTTCTCCTTCTCCTTCTCTTCTTTCTCCTTCTCCTTCTCTTCTTTCTCCTTCTGTTTTTTCTCCTTCCGCTCCTTTTTCTCCTGCTTCTCCTTCCTAAGAGGAAAGAGCACATGAAAGCAAAGGCGGTTCAACTCACGGGAACAGAACATTACAGCGAGCAGAAAGAAATAACTATTCTGTGTTTTTGACTTACTCCTTTTTCTCTTTTCTCTCCTTCTTCTCTTTCTTCACTTTCTTCTTCTCCTCCCTGGAGGACGACAGGAAACGCATCACACAAACTGTTGTATGTTCTGCATTGTTTTGTATAAAGAGACACTTACTCTTCTTCGTTGTTGTTGCTGTTGTTGACGTTGAACAGAACTCCAGGTCCGGCTCTTTGATTTGCTCTGAATCAGAGAATCAGACGACAGGACTAGTTTAACTGTTGACTGCAACTCACTCAACTGTTCACACTACCAGTTTGGGAATGTCTCAATGAGCCCTGGAACTTCTCAAGGACCACTAGAACTTTATGAAGGACAACAGAACCTCCTTAAGGACCCCTCAAACCTCCTCAAGGACCCCTTCAACACTTTCTAATCGAAGCCCTCAATATTTTAAAGGACTCCTAAATTCATCAGGACCACCTCATAATCTCCTTAAATCTCTTCAAGGACACATCAAACTTCCATCAGGACTCTTAGATCCTAATCCCAAAACTGTCTCACAGTCCTGTTGAACCTCCTAAAGGAACCCTGAAACCTCATTAATAACGTATTCAAGGACCCATAGAACTTCTTAAAGGTCTCCTGGATTCTTGAAAGGATGCCCAAAATCTACAGAACCCCCTTGTGAACCCCTGAAACCTTTTAAAGGTTTATGGGTCCATAGAACATATTCAAGGACCCATATTCCTTTCATAAGGAGCCTTAGATCCTTTGAAGGACCTATAAATAGTACCGCCTCACAACCCATCAAACCTTAAAGAACCTCTCTACCCAGAGTGTTGCTTTGGACCCAGAGAACTTCTTCTTGGGTCCAAAGCAACACTGATTATGAGCCACTATAACCACTCACCTGGCACCTGGCTCCTCCTCCATGTCCTGCAGAACGATGGTGGGCGGAGTCAACCTGGAGATGGGGGCCGGGACTGATGGAGCCACTTTGGCCATGAAGGTCTGTCCTCTGACTTCCTGTTCAGAGAGAATATAAGACAGATGATGACCTGGAGGATCCTGTTGATCTGGATGTAGAATCAGTTTGAGTATCGAACCGTAAACATCGATTGAAGAGATTTAAACTGTGGTTGGTAAATTCTATTGTTCTAGGCTGCTTTTATTGTGAAACAGGAAGTTGTCCGTAGGGCTCAACGATATGACCAGAAAAAATCATCTATCCTGATAAAGATAATTTAATAGCTCGATCATGCTATATATACACATATATTTATATATATATATACATATATATATATATATATATATATATATATATATATATATATATATATATATATAAATATATGTATATATAACAATGTATGTTTCCCAGTATTTCAATAAATATATTGTCTATATTAAATAACTACATGGTAAATGCCTGTTTTTGTGTATTTTGTGTGAATTAAATATTTGAGAAATGAAAAACTGAAACGAAACTAAACTAACTAAACTAAACTCAAAGTGAAACTTCAGTTGGTGTGTGCTCGTTATTATCAATTTAGACAAAATTAAATCTCGATATGTGATTCAATCATTCACAGATTCCACTGAAACACGATCAATTATTTAATATGATATTAAATTATAAACCAGCTGCACCAGTTCTTCTTTAAATCTGCACACTCTTCTTACTCAACTGTTGCTCAGAGGATCTTTGTCTTTCAGTTCAGCCACTGATCAGTTCTACTAAACTAAACAACATCTATGACTACAAAATAAAAGCATCACATAGAGTCGTGTATGATCATTCTGAATGTATGTGTTGTATAATCTCCTTACTCACCTGACAGCTGATAATCTGTCGCTCTGGGTTTTCGTGGCCTAGATCCACCAACCGCCAATCAAACTCATCGCCATGGAAACAGAGGAGTATCCCCCCCGACCACAACACAAGGCTGACCTCGTTAAATCCGGTGAAGTTTGGAGAGAAAGGAGGATAAAATGGAGGGATGTGAGCAGTGACGGAGTGTTTGGAGCAGCAGAGTCGACCTGATGAGGATAAAGAGATTAGAGGAGATGATACTGTCTCACCTGCACTCATGGATCCGCCCTCACCTGGACCCTTAGGGGTCGACGAGCAGGAGATGTGTGTGTTTTATACAATAAAACTACTTTCATAAACTGTTTCTGTGTTCATTGTGAGTTCATTATTCTGTCCAAGTGTCAACAAAACATGTTCGGTCTGAAGAATAAACGTTTTTCTTGTTTTTGACCTCGGTGTTCATTCAGACTTTGTGTCTCTTTGTAGTTGTTTTGTGTCTCTTTGTAGTCGTTTTGTGTCTCTTTGTAGTTGTTTTATGTCTCTTTGTAGTTGTTTTGTGTCTCTTTGTAGTCGTTTTGTGTCTCTTTGTAGTTGTTTTATGTCTCTTTGTAGTTGTTTTGTGTCTCTTTGTAGTCGTTTTGTGTCTCTTTGTAGTTGCTTTGTGTCTCTTTGTAGTTTTTTGTGTCTCTTTGTAGTTGTTTTGTGTGTCTTTGTAGTTGTTTTGTGTCTCTTTGTAGTTGCTTTGTGTCTCTTTGTAGTTGCTTTGTGTCTCTTTGTAGTTGCTTTGTGTCTCTTTGTAGTTGTTTTGTGTCTCTTTGTAGTTGTTTTGTGTCTCTTTGTAGTTGCTTTGTGTCTCTTTGTAGTTGTTTTGTGTCTCTTTGTAGTTGGTTTGTGTCTCTTTGTAGTTGTTTTGTGACTCTTTGTAGTTGTTTTGTGTCTCTTTGTAGTTGTTTTGTGTCTCTTTGTAGTTGGTTTGTGTCTCTTTGTAGTTGTTTTGTGTCTCTTTGTAGTTGGTTTGTGTCTCTTTGTAGTTGTTTTGTGTCTCTTTGTAGTTGTTTTGTGACTCTTTCTAGTTGGTTTGTGTCTCTTTGTAGTTGTTTTGTGTCTCTTTGTAGTTGGTTTGTGTCTCTTTGTAGTTGTTTTGTGTCTCTTTGTAGTTGTTTTGTGACTTGTTGTCGTCGTTGTTACAGTGTGGTATTAGTATTTTTACTGTAACAGAGTATTTTTACTGCGTGATATCAGTACTTTTCCAGCAGTAAAGGATCAGAGTAGTGGAGGTAGTGAGACGTGAAAGTGAGGGAGGAGTAAACGTGAGAAGGTAGGACAGATTTTACTGAGCGGGAGGAGGTGATGAAAAGTGAGGAGGGAGGATTAATCTGATCCTCCTGAGTCAGCAGACACACACACACACACACACACACACACACGTGTGTGCGTGTTAACACGAAGCGTCTCAACATGCAAACAATGCTCACATGGTGTATCGCTTAGTAACGAAACCAGAAGAACATAAAACTGTATTTGTGTGAATTATTTTTATGGTGTTAGTGGAAGTGATGCAGTATGAAGCTAAGAATGTATTAATGTAGATTTTAGTATTATTTTATTTTAAGTTCTCCATATATACGACACACACACTTCATCAAAAGGAGGAAGAATCAAAGCAAATCAAGACAGGAAGACTAAATTAAATTAAATTAAATTAAATTAAATTAAATTAAATTAAATTAAATTAAATTAAATTAAATTAAATTAAATTAAATTAAATTAAATTAAATTAAATTAAATTAAATTAAATTAAATTAAATTAAATTCAATTCAATTCAATTCAATTCAATTCAATTCAATTAAATTCAATTCAATTCAATTCAATTCTTAGGTATAATCAGAAAAGTAAAACGAGATGATACACCTTGAATTTAACCAACTAACAATGAATAACTATGATAAATAAATTATCATATTTAATGAGGATAACCTGTATGTAACCTGTACTCTCATCTGACTCCGATGAACCTTCATCAGTTATTTGAGGATTTATAGGAAGTGTTTGTTTCCACCACCAGAGGGCGCCACCGACCTGCTGCTGAACTCCACACGAGCCTGATGAAGAGGAAGAGTTCTGTCTCATCGCTGATGAGCTGCTCTCATCTCATTGGTCAGCTGCTGTGATGTCACCACTTATCAACCTGCTTTCTTTCTGTAGGCCAGCAGGGGGCGACTCCTCTGGTCGTATCCCAGACTCCCGCTGGGCGATGCAAACCGCTTAGTGATCATCACAATAAATAAACAACAGTAAGAACAACAAGATAAAAAGGTAACAACAAAGTAAACAACTGTGTTTCATACCACAATTAAATAAACACAAACACAATAGTCATGAAAGTACCCGTTACTGCTACTGGGTTAGCTTTTGTGCTGAAGCTACAGGCTCAGCATTTGCTTTACTAGATTGGCCTTTGTGCTAACGTTTAGCTTTGTGCTACTGGGTTAGCCTTTTTGCTTTTGGGTTAGCTTTTATGCTAACGTTACTGGGTTAGCCTTTGTGCTACTGGGTTAGCTCACTCGTTCTCTGGCTCAGTAGGTGTGTTGTCATCAATGAGTTGACTTAAGCTCCTCCCTGTTGGTCCATTTGTTGTGTTTTCTTTCATTGTCTTTTTCATTGTTTGTTGTTTATGTAGCTAACCGGATTTTTAAAATGGCGACTAATCACCCTAAGACTTAAGTTACGTAACTCATGGAGGCTCTTGTGCTGAGAGACTGTGGAACAGGAGCTAAAGAAGGTTCTTAGTGTCCTCTCTGGGGACTAGGAAGGAGTCTCAGCCTCTTTAGGATGCTTCCTTGGATGGATGCATCCTACCAAGGAAGCATCCTTCACCTGGAGGAACAACAACAGCTCTGATCTCCAGCAGCTCCCTCTTGTTGCTAGGAGAGGCAGCCTCCCGCAGCTCACTCTCTGATTGGCCCGCAGCCCGTCCCCTTGGGCCAATCAGAGGCCAGTGCGTCCGCCATGAGAATCCATAATCCTTCATAATCAATACTACGATTTATGATCACTACCACGATTTATTATCAATACTACGTCAATATGAACGTTGTTTACTTCATGTGGATTCTTCCTCTCATCAATCTAATCATGATTTATGTCTCATGTTTATATATAATAACAGATTTAAATATAAATAGGTGTTATTAGATTCACGGTGGAGCAGAAACACGTCGTTATAATATAAATAAAGACCAGATGTTTAGTTTGAGTCTCTTCTCTGCGGGAGACTCGCTGTTACTGGCTGGTGGCCGTTAATGGCGGAACTGTCGAGCTAGATTTAACGGAAACACGTGGAACTTCCGGTATGAATACAGTTATCTTCTTCTTTACAAAATAAAAGTTTACTAGAGCAGATATGAAAATAGAGTGAAGTACTAATACCACACAATTAAAATGCTAATATCACAAAGTAAAAATACTTTGGTACAGTAAAAGTAGAAATACCACAGGGTACAAATACTAAGTTACAGTAAAAATACTCTTTTGAAGTAAAAATACTAATACCACACAGTTAAAACATTAAGTTACAGTTAAAGTACCAGTACTACACCTTGTAAAACTACTGTGCATGTTATTGTATTTTGTATATGAACAAAGAGTAATACAGCTCAGTGTGTAGAACAGATAGTGGAGCAATTCATAACTCTGTGTATTTGTAGTCTGTAATATGATATGTTTATGAGGACTGGTCTATATATACATGAAGGAAAATGAACTGGCATCTTTCAGCGGCTTTTATTCTGAAATCCACACAAGGCGAAGGGGCGGAAGCGCGTCGTCTCGCGGCGCGCGGGCTTGACGTGCCGCTGGCGCTGATGGCGGCGGGGCTCGCGGAGGGTCGCACCGAGGAGGGAGCGCGAGACAGAGAGAGAGAGAGAGAGAGAGAGAGAGAGAGACAGGAGAGAGAGAGACAGACAGGAGGCCCCGGCGGTACCGAGCGGAGACACACCGACACACTCAACGACCGACACACCGACGAAGGGTGAGGAGAGGCCCGCAGACTGACCCGAGGAGGACGGAGCGGTACGAGGGTGTTAGGTAGGTAGGGGGGGAGGGTTACTACACCACACACACACAGACAGACACACACACACACACACACACACACGCGCACACACACACACACACACACACACACACACACACACACAGTCATATATATAAATACACAGGTTAAGTACTGAGAGTGAACGGATGTTGTTGTGATATTTACACTTGTGGCCTTTATGTATTACTTATTATTGTGTTATAGTGTGTGTGTGTGTGTGTGTGTGTGTGTGTGTGTGTGTGTGTGTGTGTGTTGGGGGGGGGGGGACATTTCTATTTTTACTGTAAATTACATTTTTAATTCTTGTGTTTTTTACAGATTGTTCTGTATTTTTTGAGGCAGATAATATATATTTTTAATTAATATTTCTAATTATCATGTTTAATTATTCTTTAATCTGGTGGCCTTGTGCCTTAAAGGGCCCCTGACCTTTATTTTAGCCTTATAAATGATTTTAAAAAATATTGTGAGAATAAATATATATTTAAATTCTAATTTATGAACACATTTAGTTTGATATTAAAGATTGAATCTTTCTACAATATTTGATTTTTTTTGAAATCAGCTCGTCTACTTTTCATTAAGTCGTGTTTTAAAAAAAAATTATATTGTGAAAACAATATAATAATTTATTCTTTGTTGTGTCCACTCAGTGATATTTATTGATTTGATTGGCATGAGCTGTATTTAATAATCTTATTTGTTTAATATCTTATTTGTAGTTATTTGATGCACGTATGAATCTTTTGTGCTTTTATTGTGTTAAAAATGTGAATTTAATGCTTTTATTAGTGTCAGGATGATGCCTTATGTTGTTTTTTATTGAATGTGGCAGATTTTAAGTTGTTAAACTGTTAAAATCTGATTTGATAACTGTCAGAAATAGTTCTGGTGTCATAACATATTTTTACAAGTAATATTTTCACTACGAGGGCCAAACTTAGAGCATTGAGTGTGATATTTATGAGTTATTGAAGTATATTTGATTTCATTAGTTTCATTTTATTTCCGTCATTGTGACTTTAAATGTTGTTTTATTGTTTTTCGCTCTCCGTGGTGCTGACGTGACGTCTGTCAGATTAATGAGTTCAATGATCCACATTCATGTTCATCTGGAGATACTTAATATTATACCAATGTAATATCACATAATATCACTGATGAGTAGAAAAGAACATTGCGATGAAAAACAGGTATTTTATTTAAAGTAATGTGAAAAAGTACTGCAGTATCTTCAGCCAATGAGTTACTAGACTACACATACGTTATAGTAATAGAATATTATTGTTATATTATTGTAATATTGTAGTCATATCATACAGGGCATTAAATAATAAACTGGGAACAAGTAGGCCCGTTTTACAAAACAGCATATTTAAGTATTATTGGTTTATATTTAAATGTGTCTGCAGAAGCTCTTTTAATCAGGTACTCTGTTCACTACCTGCTCGGGTACTCTGTTCACTACCTGCTCGGGTACTCTGTTCACTACCTGCTCGGGTACTCTGTTCACTACCTGCTCGGGTACTCTGTTCACTACCTGCTCGGGTACTCTGTTCACTACCTGCTCGGGTACTCTGTTCACTACCTGCTCGGGTACTCTGTTCACTACCTGCTCGGGTACTCTGTTCACTACCTGCTCGGGTACTCTGGTCACTACCTGCTCAGGTACTCTGTTCACTACCTGCTCAGGTACTTTGGTCACTACCTGCTCAGGTACTCTGGTCACTACCTGTTCAGGTACTCTGTTCTCTACCTGCCCAGGTACTCTGGTCACTACCTGCTCAGGTACTCTGGTCACTACCTGTTCAGGTACTCTGTTCTCTACCTGCTCAGGTACTCTGGTCACTACCTGCTCAGGTACTCTGGTCACTACCTGCTCAGGTACTCTGTTCACTACCTGCTCAGGTACCCTGTACACTACCTGTTGTGTTTTAAAGACAGTTGCTAGTTGACAAAATAAACAAGGAGGGATGTGACCCTCTTCTCTGAGGTGAGGGGCCTGGCAATGCATTATGGGACTGATGGTCCTCAGAAGTACAGCAATACAAACGTGTGTGTGTGTGTATGAAGAGGCATCATTGTGTGGTTTTGTGGCTTGAGCTGCTTCACTGATGAATATCAAACAGGCCTGTGTGATATCCTGTCTATCAATAAACTATTGTCTTCTCTCTCTCCAGTTCAGGACCTCCTATTGGCCGTCATCCTGTCTGGCTCCGCCCCCACCCCACTGTACTACGACAGCTGCAGTACTCGTAGTATTTGGTTGCAGTAACATTGAAACTGCCAATTTAGCTGTTGCTTCACTGTGAAATCAAAAGTATTTCACCTGCTAGATTAGCTTCATTTTGAAGCTACTTGCCGTTAGCGGCTAACAGCTAGCACAGCAATTCCACTTCACACTCTTGAGAAAACATAAATTTATTTTGGAGAATAAATTACCTAAAAGCAAAATGTAGCTGCGCTTCAATCGGAGTTTTTTTTTGTTGGTGTTTTGCTAGCTAACAGCTAGTTAGCCGCTAGTGGAGAGCGGTGGCGCGGGGCTAGGTTTTGCGGATCAGAGCGGGGGCGCGATGGAGTACCACTCCGGTGGCAGCCTGCCCCTGCTGGGGAGACCGCGGTACTGCCCCGGGGCCAATGCTAACGGAGGCTACCTGTGTGAGACGGGACACTGCTGCGGAGAGACCGGCTGCTGCACCTACTACTACGAACTCTGGTGTAAGTTGGTTGCCCTGTACTACCAGCTACAATGTTAGCATATAGCCTAGCACGGATTGATCCAGACTCCATTGAGAAAACGAGCATTTTAAGAGTTGTTATTTGTCGTTTTGAGGAGAGACCGGACGAAGCATGAATTTTGATTTTTTACTAAATCGGCATCATTATGTTGTTATTTCGGCATTGTTTTTATCTGTTCGGCGATTCAATCACAGCAAAATCTGTGTTTTTTTTCACCACACTCAAAATAACACGTCATCTAGGTGTAAATACGTCAGCATGTTATTGTTTTCACCACACGGTTTGTATAGTTATACACACAGTCTGGTCTCTGTACTGATATGACGGTGTGTTCAGGGTTCTGGCTGCTCTGGACCGTCCTCATCCTCTTCAGCTGCTGCTGTGCGTACCGACACCGTCGAGCCAAACTGAGGGTTCAGCAGCAGCAGAGGCAGAGAGAGATCAGCCTGCTGGCTTATCATGGAGCCAACTCATACCCGTCGTCCATGCTGGACCTCAGTAAGACCTGTCTGTCTGTCTGTCTGTCTGACTGACTGTCTGTCTGTCTGTCTGTCTGACTGACTGTCTGTCTGTCTGTCTGACTGACTGTCTGTCTGTCTGTCTGTCTCTCTGTCTGTCTGTCTCTGTCTCTTTCAAATTTAATGTTTTTTACAGAATCTGTTTAAAGTAAACTGTTTATTTGTGGCAAGATTTTAAATGAAAACATGTCAAATTAAAATGTTTTTGATGAGGTATCACCAATTTAGACTTCGTTTTGGCTGCTTTTTCTGACTGAATCGTTTGTCACACATGATGTGTTCAAAGACCGCCGGAAAGATGAAAATCGGACGATAATGACGGGTTTTGGCGATGGTTTAAAGAAAACATGCTTTTCGTTCCCGCCGGTGGGTCTTGGGGTTCAGAGGGCTAATGAATCAAGTATTAACAATAGCAATTTAAACGTTATATCAATGTTGTGTTCCACTTGTTTCCACTGCCCCCATGTGGCCAAAAAGAACAATTGCAGGTTTCAAAGTATCATCCAAATTCCTTTGCTCTAACCTCGCTCCCCTCTGCTGTCTTTTTAGGTTTCCTGGCGTCTCTGAAGCTGCCGTCCTACGAGGAGGTGGCGGCTCAACCCTCCACCCCTCCCCCGCCGTACAGCTCCGTGTTCACCACCCCGCGGTACCCGCAGCCCCCCCGCACCGCCGACCCCCACCTGCTCACGCAACATCACGACCCGCTGCTGCACCGGCCGCTCAGCGACGGTCACTCCTCCCTCAGCTCCGACAACAGGTAACAGCGCCGCCGAGAGTACTGGGAGTACTGGTATCAATGCTACTGAAGCTACTAGTAGCACCACTAGTAGCACCTCTGGGAAAGAAGCAGTGGTACTCGGAATATTCTGGATATAACGTCAGCAGTTCAGGAAACTACTGATGACATGACTGGGAATGCTGGTAACACTGCTTGGAATACACTATTGGGAATCCTGGGTACAAGTATTACTGTTGTGAGCACTGATAACCCCTTTTGTTCTAATTTAAAGCAACACCATTGATAGTACTACCAGTGACAGTACTGTTAACTGCACAGATACTACTAGTAAGACAAAAAATGAGGTACTGGCACTACTGAGGCTACCACTACTGCAACTACCACTACTACTGCTTCTACTTCTGCTAATACTATTCATTTGATGACTGGCAGTGATACTGAGACTACTGGTGTTGCTACTATTACTACTTCTGCTATGACTATTGTACCCAAAACAACTGTAATTCCTTAAATGTGTCTCTCCTGTAGCTCCAGTTGTTCCTGTGACTCCTGCTGCCCCTCCTCTCCGTGTAGCTCCTCCCTATCGGCCCCCGTCACGTACGAGACCGACACGAGCCACGCCACCACGCCCAGCGAGGCCGCACCCCTCGCTTTTGACATCACCATGGAGACCATCACGGCCGCGGCAACCTGTTTGGAGGTAAACGAGACCCGATTGGTCTCTGAGAGGTTGGTCGGCGCGGTGGCCATTGACATCGGCAATGAAGACGCCGCCGAAGTACAGGAAACCGATGCCACGGACTCATTGGTTCCCAACCGGGCTGTTACTGTTGCAGTTGTTACCGGGTCGGCCTCCCCGCAGCCTCTGCTGTCTCCTGATTCAGAGGTGGCTCTTCCCGTTGTAACTACATCTCCCACAAAGCAACAGCTCGACCTAACACCGTGTACCCCAATAATCAGCACCGGTAGCCCAGTTATAGTCCGTAGTCCAAGTGTTGTTGACTTATTACTCCCCTCAATCCAAACAATAAACATTGAGGGTCCAGCCGAGGGCCCCGAAACTACCCCTGCCCCAAAAATCACCTTAATGTCCGGCCCCTCCACCCCAACAGCTAGCACTTCTGACAGCCCTACAGCCACCCAAACCCTCAAAACCCTCGATCTAACAAGAACGTTTGATACAGCCAATGTTCCAAGTAGTCCAAACTCAGTTCCAACCCCAGATGTTGGAAGGACTTTGGCCTTGATAACATGCTCAATCCCAGACCCAAATCCCAGTCTTGTGCCAATTCCGGCACCTTTAAACCTTATCCAAGTTCCATCCCTAGTACCTTCAAAACTTACCCAAGCTCCAGTCCCAGTACCTACTAACTTTACCCACGTTCCAGAACCAGTACATTTAAACCTTATCCAAGTTACAGAACCAGTACCTTCAACTCTTACCCAAGTTCCAGCCCCAGTACCTTCAAATCGTACCCCAGTTCCAGCCCTAGTACCTACAAACCTCACCCAAGTTTCAGAACCAGTACCTACAAACTTTACCCATAGTTCAGAACCAGTACTTTCTCACCTTACCCAAATTCCAGAACTGGTACCTAAAAACGTTACCCAAGCTCCAGAACCAGTACCCACAAATTCTAGCTCTGTTATGGACCCAATACTTATAAACCTTACCCAAGTTCCAGACCCAGTACCGTCCAACCTTACCCTAATGCCAGACCTACAACCTAAAATCACCATAGTATCCGACTGTGAAACAAACCACATTCTAAAACCTGCACATTCAGACCGTACCCTTGCTACAAATGCACCTACATTAGCCCATGGCCAGTTTCCAGAACTGTCACCTGGGTCAGATGTAGCACTGGTTCCTCCAAGCCCAATGTCAGGCTTACTCTACCACCCAGAGTCTGTTGCTGTTATTGTATCTTGTCTAGATCCAGCTGCAGTACCAGCTGGTTCAGGTCCTTCTGTGGTCCTGTCTCAATGGTCAGACTCAGACCTTATCAGTCCATCAGCATCAAATGTCCAGGCTGGTTTAAGTTCTGGTTCTGGATCTGCATCGTGCTCTAGCGTTGGTTCTAGATCAGGTCCACTGTCTGCTCCTACCCCAGTGCTCACTTTCATGACACCCGCATCCTCTTCTTCCTTTTCCTCCTGCCCATCCATAACCATAGAGTTTGAATCTTCTCAGTCTCCCCTTGCATCCTCACCCCCTTCCCTTCCAGCCCCAGCGTTACTCCTTGACCCCCTCACTGCTCTGCACCAGCCCAACAAAGGTGGATCTTCCTCCGGCCACGCTTCCTCCCTCTCCCCCTCGCCTCGAGCCACCCAGTCCCCTCCGAAACAGACTCTCTTCTCCCCGTGCGTGGACGTCTTTGAACCAGGACCTCCCAGCTGGGAGGACGGGGAGGAGGAACCGGAGGAGGGCAATGACGACGACGAAGATGAGGACATGGGAGCCGACGAGAGCCAGTATAGACACCGGCGCCTTACCGGTGACTCTGGCATCGAGGTGTGCCGGTGTCGGGTGGAGGAGGAGGAGGAGGAAGAGGAGGAAAGGAAGGAGGATGGCAAGAGAGGAGGAGGTGGGGATAACAAAGGAGGTGGAGACACTGATCTCCATGACAGCGTGGACTGCCCCGCCAGAGGTCAGGCCACCACGGGGGAAGGACTCAGACCGTGTAACTCCACCTCCACCACGACGCCCGAGGACGGCGGCAAAGTCGTCATCGTCATGGAGACTGTGTGATTGGCGGAAGCCCGGGGGCGGAATCAAACCACTTGTTATCCTAGACACGGGATGAACAGGAAGTTAATGATAGAGGGTCGATCCGAGTTGTTTTTTTCTGTAACCCGGGGAGGTTTTGAACAGAGAAGATTGTGATAGTAGAGTCACTTTACTGAATGTAGCATCTTCAACATCCGTTTGTCGGACACGGCGTGAAGTGTCGGACGTTAGGAAGGGATTCAACATGGAAGCGTTAGCTCGTTACAACTGTGAGGTACTCAGATGTGGTTCGGAAGTATCTGCATGGAGAGGCAAATACTGCACTAAGAACGGCTGTCAACAATTTGGGAAATGTCCAAAAAAAAAGTTAGGACAGCAAGCCACTTCTATTTTTATTTTGTAACTTTGGAGAGTTGTTTGCCAGACAGGAAAGCTCTTATTTGAGGTGCATTGTGGGAAATGTGGGATCCAGTGTTTCGGGAGGTTGACCCATACTAGAAAGTAAAACCAGGGGCCCCTACTCAGCTTCAATTTTGACCATTATTGTTTAAATCTGTCCCCTAACTTTGAATAATACAAATATTTTGAGTTCTTCTTTCAACCTGCATTGTTTACATCCATATTTACCAGCTAGACGTCTTTCGCAAGCACATTGCTACTTTTCTTGACCCGTTATCACTAAATCATTTGTGAAATCAAGGTATGTTAAATAACTTTAAACCAGGACTTATAAGCTTATAAGGGATAGATTGGAATGATGACATTGAAATGCTAGCTTACACTGGCTACTTTGTGGTGGCTATGGCTAGCTAGCTAACAAGCTGCCCTTTTCTTAGTGGACGTGATTAGCTCCCGATCAGAATAAGACAGATTTTCACTCCTCACTTCCGATAAAACGAGATACAGACGCAGCTAGATATCCACTAAGCTAATGTGGCGTTCAGGTCACGTGGGAGTTGGAGCTCACATCTACGTCAAAGTCGTAGTTGTTACCGGGAAACTCCAGAAATCCAACTTTGCACTCTATAGAGTACCAGAAAGAGAAAATATTGATGCTTCACATCAACTAAAAAACATTGTTAAAGGGAATTAAATGCTAATTTATTGGATGTAATCCTGTTTGTCCAATTATAAAACAGTGTTGAGTTGTCCAATGACGTCATCATGGGAGTCTTTCCCGTTACGTCCGTCACCACCGGGTGCCATTACACAAATGATGTTTTTCTTTCTTGCGTCTGTCTGCCACCGCCAAGTAACAGACCTTACCTTTAAATAGTTGAACATTTAGCTCGTCTTGAGGGTGATGACGGAGGTTTTTGGAACCGTGCCGGGAACAAAGAGTGACTTGATGTGGGAGGATGATTCAGTCTGACTGACAGAAGGGACAAGACTGATTCACTCATTAGAGGGGACGTTCTGATGAAGACGTTCGGTGGGTAGCTTTATATGAAGGGACTCGATCCTACGCGGAAGGTTTCAGGGTTTGGTTTTCTGTGCGTCAGCCTTTTCGGGGAAGAGAAAAAGCTTTTTGCATAAATAAGAATAAACAATGGGCACTTTTAGAGAGACAACAAAGCACCAAACAACAGACGGGAACACGTCATCGTTGCCCGTCTTTGTCTCTTTCTCTGAATTTTGAGGTCAGACAACGAGGCTCAGTCTAAACTCTGAAATATTCCCTTTCTTTGCTTCGTGCATCTCTGCGTTCATAGACACATCGTTCAGAACCCTCAATTCCAAATGGATTAAGTTCACATCATCCTGCAACTATTCACCAAACAAGTCAAACTTTTTTAGAGCCTTAAAATGCATTTAGGATTTATTCTTAGATTCTTATATTTTGTCAATTATAGTGTTTTTTTCCAATCACCTTAGAGTCTGAAATGAGTGAAGAGCAATATTAATCAGAAGCGTTGATAGAAAAGCAATGTTTTGTCATTGTTGAGTAAAAAAACAGTTTTAATTCAAAATATAACATTGGCTTTTTTTACGCACCTTTGGCGGATGAAGATCTTTCTAAAACCCTTCTGGACAAATTAGAAGTTTTCTTTGTCAACAACTTGCAGATGTGACATTTTTAGCCCAACAGCAGCAGTGTGATGATTGTAAAGGCTGAAACAACAAAACCAACAGTGTAACATTCACAGACATTCTGTTGTACCTTTATATGAAAAGTTTTTTAAAATGAATTCCATCAAAACACTTCTCCAGAATCTAGTTTCCAGAATCTAGTAGCGGGATGAAAATAGAAGCAATGTTCATTTTGTCAACTAAGACTTTCTAGCTAATGATTGATCGTAATTATTTTGCCTGCAAAGCTGAATTCTTAAATATTCGAACTGTGTTTTTCATCAGATAACAAGAAGATAAAATCTTTTGTTTTGACTAAAATGACAAAATGACTTGTTTTGGCTCGACTAGATTGAATATAAAGTATAATCTGATGAAAAAGGACATTTGACACAAGACTAAGACAAAGATTAAAAAAATAGCTGACAATATTTTTGGACTAAAAGTAATGATGAACATTAAAAAGCTGCCAAAATTAACATTGCATCGACGTTAGTTGGAGCTTTTTCTGTCACATTTTCTTAAACCTGCTCCCACAAAGTGCACTTTGTTTTGTTTTTCTTTCCGTAAGCCGCGTTAGAAAGTTTCACAAATAACATGTTGTTCCTGAACTAGACGTGAGAGCGACTTGGAAAGAAGACACCAGACAGTTAATGTCCAACCGACACCAGATTGAACCGGAACTCGTCAGAATGTTTGTTTTAGAGAGTAAAGAGGGAAGTGTTCCTGATGTAGCTTCGGGTGAGACGAAGGTCTCGGTCTTCAATAACCTGGTCGAGCTTCTCTACGATGAAGACTTTACCGCCCATTATGGACTGAGCCAGCCATACGGATGCCCATGAGGGACAAATCTTGCCGTTACCGTCTACAATGGCGGCAGCTGGATGTTTAAATCCTGACGTCTCGGTTGTCGGATTGGAAAAAACCCAACGCGCACAAGATTGGATTCATACGTGGATGGATGGTAAATGATCCAGTCTCTTGTTTTTTAAAACAAAAACCTTTTGTGGGTAAATTCACAGATGTAGGAATCTGCCTTTGAGCGGATGTGGACTTCAAGCAGATTCTCCGAGTGTCGTCTAGTGGTATTCGTCTCCGATCGAAAGGAGTTCGTAGAGACTCTGAAGGATTTCCTCGAGAACGCTCAAGGGTGATACCGAGCCGTTGATGTTGTGGTTGATGGTGTTCTTTCTTTTGCTTTTGTTTACCTGAACTAATAAGGTTATATGTCTCCATGGTTACTGAGTGCCATTTCTACTTGACAACTGTTGCTGCTTAGCATTAGATGGAGCTGGTGTGGACTTTCAACCAGAGTGACTGTTGTCTCAAATCTGTCCCCGTCGTAGCTCAGGTTCCCAAAGAGGCTCTGCAGCTCTGAGATCAGCCTCGGCTTCAGCCGATACCCCCCGCCCCCCCCCCCCCCGTACACGAGGCTGATGTCAGGGCCAGCCTAATGTTTGGAAATGCCGTCTTTATCTCTTTTTTTGTTGGGCTGTTTTTTTTAATCGCGTCGGTGGACGAAAACCTTCAAAAATGAGTCCTCCCCGCGAGAAGAGTTACACACTGACTGGGTTCACATTCACAGGTCAGATTTGGTTTTAACTAAGAAGTTGATCAACCATTACTGAAGCTTGGGACGTCGAGCTTAAACCCAAAAACACTGAACAAATCAAGTCCAAACAACCTAGATTTGAATAGACCCGGTCCAATCGCTTCAGACTTCAACAGACCCAGTCTAACTTACCCAGACTGGTACAGACCTGGTCCAACCGACCTAGACTGGATCAGATGACCAGGTCCAACCTACCGAGACTAGAATACTACTACCAACCGACCCAGACTGGAACAACAGACTAGGTCCAACCGACCCAGACTAGAATACTACTACCAACCGACCCAGACTGGAACAACAGACTAGGTCCAACCGACCCAGACTAGAATACTACTACCAACCGACCCAGAATGGAACAACGGACTAGGTCCAACCGACCCAGACTAGAATACTACTACCAACCGACCCAGACTGGAACAACAGACTAGGTCCAACCGACCCAGACTAGAATACTACTACCAACCGACCCAGACTGGAACAACAGACTAGGTCCAACCGACCCAGACTAGAATACTACTACCAACCAACCCAGAATGGAACAACGGACTAGGTCCAACCTACCCAGACTAGAATACTACTACCAACCGACCCAGAATGGAACAACGGACTAGGTCCAACCTACCCAGACTAGAATACTACTACCAACCGACCCAGAATGGAACAACGGACTAGGTCCAACCGACCCAGACTAGAATACTACTACCAACCGACCCAGACTGGAACAACAGACTAGGTCCAACCGACCCAGACTAGAATACTACTACCAACCAACCCAGAATGGAACAACGGACTAGGTCCAACCTACCCAGACTAGAATACTACTACCAACCGACCCAGAATGGAACAACGGACTAGGTCCAACCGACCCAGACTAGAATACTACTACCAACCAACCCAGAATGGAACAACGGACTAGGTCCAACCGACCCAGACTAGAATACTACTACCAACCGACCCAGAATGGAACAACGGACTAGGTCCAACCTACCCAGACTAGAATACTACTACCAACCGACCCAGAATGGAACAACGGACTAGGTCCAACCTACCCAGACTAGAATACTACTACCAACCGACCCAGAATGGAACAACGGACTAGGTCCAACCGACCCAGACTAGAATACTACTACCAACCGACCCAGAATGGAACAACGGACTAGGTCCAACCTACCCAGACTAGAATACTACTACCAACCAACCCAGACTGGAACAACAGACTAGGTCCAACCGACCCAGACTGAAACAGATTCAGTACAACTGACCCAGACTGGAACAGAAGACCAGGTCCAACCGACCCAGACTGGAAAAACAGACCAGGTCCAACCGACCCATAAATGTAGGTAAGGGGCAGTGCTGGTTCCTTTGAGGGTAAAATGGCCATTTTTAACTCTGAAACCCAACACGAGACAAAGTTCTCCACCTTAAACCTTGAGATCAGAGAAAAGGACCGGATTGACATGTGAACCCAGTCAAAGTTTTAGACAGCTCTTGGATCTTGGCCTCATTAACTGTTCTTATTTCACCGTTTTGGGCTCTTTCACTTGTCCCATGAGGAGATTGGAAGCAGGTTCACCCGTGGTGTTTGATAAAACTATTTAATTTACTAGAAACGTCCGTGTGCTCCTTCTATTTTTAGTCAAAAGAGCGTTTTTATCTCGTCATCTCTTCTCTGCTGTCCTTCCTGTTTGCATGAGGTTTCTGTCGGAGGAGCGGAAGAAAGCCGAGAAGAGACTTTAAAATCCCTTAATGTTACGATAATAACGACGCTAATTATTAGTAATACTAAATTAATAGTGTGTGTGTGTGTGGGTGTGTGTGTGACCTAACTAAACCAGCCTGTTCTAAAAGTGTGTGACGATATACTGAATAAAAACTGTCAAATCTACCACCTGACTGTCTCCGTTCATCCACTGATAATGAAAACACCGTCACCACACTGGAGATCAATCGATATTTATTGATTAAAAAACATTTGGGTTCCAAAAAAATCAAGTGAAGTCACACTAAATATTTACTTCTTGTTTTAAATGACGTTTAAAGCTCAGTTTAAACTCGGTTTGATTGTATTCCACTGCGTGTTTTAGAATTAGTCAGCATAGTGTTAGCATGAAGCTACAAAAGGGTGAAGTTGAAACAGCGCAGCCACGAGCTAGCCTAGCGTTTCATTCTTTACTGTTTTTAGAGATTTACAATGAGTTTGTTAATTTGTAGAAAATTTCCATGTTAGCCGCAGACGTTAGTGACGCTAATTAGCTCTTTACATCATCCTTCTTACTCTAAATGGAAAATATTTTATGAAACAAACTAAGTTCATGACAAATTTAGCAACATATTTTACCTTTACTTTAAGGAATTCCTGAAAAATTAAACTCATTTGAAATCCATTTTAACAAATAGAGCGCCGTAGGTATGATGTAATACACTTTAAGGTCCAGACGAGGGAACAGGAAGTGGAAAAAATGCTGAGTCATTTCCTGGTTTTAGGATAATACCTGCAGCTCTTTATACTTGTAACATTATTTTAGTACCAGTGTAAATGTTTTAAAATCATTTTAAAGTCGGAATTTTGGATTTTAATGTTATTTTTTTATTTGAGCGCGACAATAAAAGGTTTAGGTTTTCACGACTATCTGCCCCTCCCCCTTTCTTCACTTGGCCCCGCCCTCCCACCCCGCCCTCGGAGTGACGATGACCTTATAAGGTAACGGCTGCAGGACCATGCCCAGCCGCCCCTGCAGGTTGGGCGGGGGGGCCCCGTCCGGCAGCGCGAAGCTCATGCGCTGGAGCAGAGATGACAGGAAGAGGAAGAGCTCCAGCCTGGCCAGCGATTCGCCGACGCAGACCCGAGGTCCCGCCCCGAATGGCAGGAAGCAGGAAGGGGAGAACCTCTGGCCCTGTTCGTCAAGGAAACGATCTGGAGAAGGCGGGAAAACCGGTGATTTGTGGTGTGTTCAGGTGCAGTTTATTGGAGTTAGATATCTGAGGTGGTTTTGGTGGTGGTTTACCTGGGTTGAACAGGTCCGGTCTGTCCCAGTGTTGGGGGTCATGGTGGATCGACCACATGTTGACCAAAACACGAGTCCCACGACGGACAGAGTGACCTCCAATACTACGACAGACATTTATTGTCACAACTCTTTGTTTTGTGTATAAAATGACAAGTAGTCCAAAACCCAGATATTCACTTCTTATCCCCAATAAAATACCATGAAGTATCTGAAGTACCTGCTGTCGGTCATGGCGGTGTGGGGGATCAGGACCGGGCTCACCGGGCGGATCCTCATGCCCTCGTTGATGACGCAGTCCAGGTACGGCAGCCGGCCGCGGTCCGATGTGCACACCGCCCGCTCGCTGCCCACCTGCTCGTCCAGCTCCTTCTGCACACGCTCCTGCACCTGGAGGGGGCGGGGCATAACAGCAACGATGATTGTTTATTATCAACAACAACACGGACGGTCATCGACAGTGATGGAGGAAGTATTCAGATCCTTTAATGAAGTAAAAGTACTACAACACTGTGAAACACTGCTACAGTAAATATACTAACATCACACTTTACAAATATTCTGTTACAGTAAAAATTACTACTATCACACAGTACAAATACTCTGTTTCAGTAAAGATAGTAAAGATACTAATACCACAATACTACCACTACTAGTAGTGTCATCATGCTCAGTAGATAACAGTTGTAGTAGTAGTAGTAGCAGGAGTAGTATTAGCAGTAGTACCTCTGGGTGGTGCAGCAGGTAGACCAGGATCCACAGCAGCGTGGTGGACGTGGTCTCCACTCCGGCTCCGAACACCTCGGCTGCCGTCATGAGGACGTGGTCGTCTGTGATCGTCTCGTCCTCAGACCCCGAGGACTTCACACCGCCGTCCGTCTTACCCTTGAGCAAGGCATCCAGAAGGTCACGGGGGTCACCGTCACTCAGCGAGGCCTGGATTCAGACCACAGGAGAGGGGCGGAGCTTCTTACTGGTAAACACACGTCTACATTTATTGATAGAGTAGAGCTGCTCGGTCTGGAGGGACGAGGGACGTTACCTTGTGCTCCTCCAGTTTTCGTGACAGCAGTCGGTCTCTGACGATGATACAGTCCTTCAGTTTACTGAGACACTTGTTGGGAAAGACCTGAAGGACAAGGACAGACTATGTGGCTGTACTTCTGTCCTTATTAGGACCAAATGAGGTATAGACATAGAGAGAGAGGACATTTTAGAAAGTGAAGACATTGAAGAGTGAAGACATTGTATAAAATCCTGAACATTTCAGATGTATGTTCATATTAATCTCTTTAATCAGCACATGAATGCAGAATCTGGAGGAAACGGTAACATTTAGGAATCGAAGACGTTCTGGTTGCCGTTGGGTTCAGGTGAACGTACCTTCATCCAGGGGTAAATGTCCAGCAGTCCTCCTCGGGCAATCGTCTGCACGATGCCGTCATTGTATCGCATGACTTCCTGCAGCTCGGCGTCACCGTGGCGATAGGTGGCGCTGAACACCAGCGTGCACACGACGTTGGTGACGGCCCGGGTCACCGCGGCAGACGGGTCGAAGCCGCGCCGCCCGCCGGACAACAGCTCGGCACACAGACTGTCCACCGAGGACAGAACTAGAGAGACATTTGTATTAAAGATGATCAAATACTGGACGGCTGCTTCGTTTAAAACAGATACATAGTTCATGTTGTTTAAGTACTTCTTTCATATTGAAATTGTACCTTTTTCTGGTCCATACTACTGTTTTTATTTTCTCTTGCTGTGTTCATTTTTATACACCAATGCATACATTAACGAGTCCTTCCAAACATTAACGAGTCCTTCCAAACATTAACGAGTCCTTTCGAACATTAACGAGTCTTTCCAAATAACGAGTCCTTTCAAATATTAACAAGTTCTTCCAGACATTAACGAGTTCTTCCAGACATTAGCGAGTCCTTCCAGATATTAACGAGTCCTTCCAAACATTAACGAGTCCATCCAAACATTAACAAGTCCTTTCGAACATTAACGAGTCTTTCCAAATAAGAATGAGTCCTTTCAAATATTAACGAGTTCTTCCAGACATTAATGAGTTATTCCAGATATTAGCGAGTCCTTCCAGATATTAACGAGTCCTTTCAAACATTAACGAGTCCTTCCAAACATTAATCAGAATCAGAATCAGAACTGTTTATTGCCAACGAGTCCTTCCAAACATTAACGAGTCCTTCCAAACATTAATGGGGTGGAGTACCGATGTCCTGCAGTCGGCTGCTTCCTTCTCCAAACAGAGTGAAGGAGTTGTGGACGAGGCGGCGGTGTAACTTCCAGAGAGGAGTGTAGTCTGAAAACGCGATGTCTTTACCTCCTCGGGTCAACAGGTCGGTGGTCACCTGCAGAAGAAAGGATGGACGGAAGAGGAAGAGATAGAGATGAAGATAAATGATGACATGTTTTTAAACAGTATCATGGAGTAGAACTTTACTCTCTCGCTCTCTCTGCATGTCTCACCATGCTCGGACGTCCAGCGAAGTCTCTCCCTCTCTGCTGTAGAACCTCTCTGGCGTGTTGATGGTTGTTTATCACCAAAGTGTAGTGAGGACCCAGGTAGAGAGCGAACAGAGGCCCGTATCTGGAACAAAAGATTAACGAGTCCTTCCAAAGATTAACGAGTCCTTTTAAACATTAACGAGTCCTTCCAAAGATTAACGAATCCTTCTAAATACTAACGAGTCCTTCCAAAGATGAACGAGTCCTTTCAAAGATTAACGAGTCCTTTTAAACATTAATGAGTCCTTTCAAAGATTCACGAGTCCTTCCAAAGATTAACGAATCCTTCTAAACATTAACGAGTCCTTCTAAACATTAACGAGTCCTTCCAAAGATGAACAAGTCCTTCTAAGCATTAACGAGTCCTTCCAAAGATTAACGAGTCCTTCTAAATACTAACGAGTCCTTCCAAAGATGAACGAGTCCTTTCAAAGATTAACGAGTCCTTTTAAACATTAACGAGTCCTTTCAAAGATTCACGAGTCCTTCCAAAGATTAACGAATCCTTCTAAACATTAACGAGTCCTTTCAAAGATTAACGAGTCCTTCTAAACATTAACGAGTCCTTCCAAAGATTAACGAATCCTTCTAAACATTAACGAGTCCTTCCAAAGATTAACGAGTCCTTCTAAACATTAACGAGTCCTTCTAAACATTAACGAGTCCTTCCAAAGATTAACGAGTCCTTCTAAACATTAACGAGTCCTTCTAAACATTAACGAGTCCTTCCAAAGATTAACAAGTCCTTCTAAACATTAACGAGTCCTTCCAAAGATTAACATGTCCTTTTAAAGTCCTTCCGTTAGAGCAGTGATTCTCAACTGGTGGGTCGCGGACCCGTTTTCAGTTGCCTGACAAAAAAAAGAAGAAAAAAAAAGTTGTGATTTTATTTTGAAGGGCATTTTTTATCCAGCGGAATTATTCCAGCATTTACGGCACTTGTTCAGCGGTGCAGGAAAAACACCGACCAATGCGATGTGAATCACATCACGTGATGAAGCTCAGCCAATCAAATATGAGTATTCTGACAAGTTTCCTGACTGAGTGAGATGTTCACACACCGTGACACACGGGGAGAGACGAGGACACAGGGAGAGACGAGGACACAGAGAGAGAGCAGGACACAGAGAGAGACGAGGACACAGAGAGAGAGCAGGACACAGAGAGAGACGAGGACACAGAGAGAGAGCAGGACACAGAGAGAGACGAGGACACAGAGAGAGAGCAGGACACAGCGAGAGAGCAGGACACGGAGAGAGACGAGGACACGGAGAGAGACGAGGACACGGAGAGAGAGCAGGACACGGAGAGAGACGAGGACACGGGGAGAGACGAGGACACGGGGAGAGACGAGGACACAGAGAGAGACGAGGACACAGAGACAGAGCAGGACTGTTGAGCTGTGAGAGATGTGAAAGTCAAATCACAGGACGATCTCCAAAAGAGAAGAATGTCCAGAGAGACCAGAGACATTAGACTCTGACTGGACAGACTCATAGAGGTGAATTCTTCAAACACTACTTTCTCTTTTTAGAAGATGAGAAAAATATAACATTGTGTCTTCTTCACTTCACCCTGAATGAACTGAATTTAAAGCTGCAGGACAATTCAGCGAACATCATTTATCTAAAATGAATTTCATTACATAATTCATTTTTTAATCCAGCCGTTATTTTACTTGAAATGAGAAGAACATGTATTCATGTATTTATATGTACAATTAAATAATCATCCAGTTAAATTTGAAAAATGAGAAAAATATTTGTTAAAATATAATTGATGTACTTTCTTTATTTGATTTGACAGTTTACTACACAGAGACGTTACTACTACTAGACTTCTTGAATATAGATATACCCACATTATATATGTATAAATATATGTATAATGTGGGTCGTGGGTCCCGCAGCCAGACCAGTTGAGAACCACTGCTGTAGAGACCTTCTTCTTAACAATATAAACGAGTAAACGAATGATTTCTTCCACTCAACAATAAAGAATATTAAGTAGTTAACATCAATAACTTCTTCCAATTATGATTGAACAATATTAACTCGTCTTACTAGTTAATAGTTTAATGAGTCTTTCCAAACGTTATTAAATGTTAAAAAACACTGAATATGTTCTACTAAAAGCATGGTCGTCGTCTGCAGGAAGCTTCCAGGACCACAAACCCTGGAGGAGGGTTCTGGTTCTGGTTCTGGTTCAGGTTCAGGTTCAGGTTCAGGACTCGGTGGTCTTACCTGCGGCCCAGCTGGGTGAAGAGGAGGTGAGGGGGGAGGCCTCCCCCCAACCAGGGGAGGCTGCCCAGGACGGGGAGCCTCGGCAGGCACGGGACGGAGCACCGGGACGGAGGTCCAGAGGACGGAGGTCCGGTTTGGTTCAGGAAGAAGACCACCACGGCAACGATGAAGAAGACGAGGAGGAGGAAGGAGGGAGGGAGGGAGAGAGGGGAGATAAAGGGATGAAGAAAGGAGAGGAGACGAGCGAACATGGCTGTGATGATGAAATGGAGGAGAATGAAGAGGGAGCCTGAGGAGTCCTGGTTTTCATCGAAATCTTTATCTCACACCATGGAGAAACCTTGGAGAGGTCAGAGGTCATGTGTGTGTTACTGTGTGTGTGTGTGTTTATCCTGGTCCACAGACCTTGGTGTTATCAGGCTGCAGGTCAGAGGAGAGAGAGACGACGTCAGCATGTTTAGAACGTCCTTAAGTTTAAAATCAGTCCGTAGTTTAACTGAAGAAGAAGGAGAAGTATAAAGTACAAGTACCACCTCATAACCACTCTGAAGTACAACACTTGAGTAAATGTACTTAGTTACTTTCCATCATTGCATTTTAACATCAGTTCACTTCACTGCCCTCTGCAGGGGGAGAGCTGCATTGTGGGTAATGTAGGCGCCAGGATTTTAACAGGAAAGAAGAATGTGTTGAAAAGAAAATAGAGGATATCGTGTGTGTGTGTGTGTGTGTGTGTGTGTGTTTGTACCAGGAGGTGGCACAGCGCCATGGCAACAGTCTCTCTTCCCTCGCCCCCGCACATCCTTCCATTCTCCTCTTCTAACAGTCTGTTCATGAGAGAGAGAGAGAGAGGGTCTCTTCATCCTCTTCTTCTTCATCTTCGTCTTCGTCGTTGTCCGATTGGTCACATGGTTATTTGTTGGGTGCAAACACAAACGTTGGAGACTTCACGAGGACGTTATAAATAGTCGTAGAGCGGTGGAAGCTTGAAGCTGCAGTTCCTCTCTTGGCCACTAGATGCTGCTCTGGAAGTGACTTCAGATTAAAGCTTCACTTTAATGTGTGTCACAAATACCAGGAGATATACATATATATATATATATATATATATATATATATATATATATATACATATAATTTACTATTCTTTATGTGATGTTGTCGCTTTAATGCTCTATTATTTTATTTTACTACATTTTTTTATTTTATTAAATTATCGTATTTATTTTACTGAATTATTGTATTTATTTATTTTATTTTACCAAATTATTTTAATTTACGAAATTATTTGTATTCATTTATTTATTTCACTTATTTATTTGTTTAATCTGGTGACGCGCTTGCTGCTGAGCTTCTATTTCCTGACTTCATCTTTTACATAACGCCCTGAATCTGCTCCCGTCTCCATGGCGACAGCATGAGTGTCACATGTGTGTCACGTGATAGGTGGCGGTCTCCAGACGAGGACAGACGGTCAGTGAGACAGAGACGGTCTGTCTCTCATCAGAAGGTCCTCTGGTTATAAATAATCTGTGATGACGACTGAGATGTTAAAAACACGTTTCTGCTCATCAGCAAATAGATTTGATTTGTTGTTGATTCGTTTCTGACGGTTTCTTCTTCGTCCTCTCTCACTGTGCCAAAATAAAATGCTAATTTTTATGTGATTTAAAGGGCCGGTGCTTTCATTGAAGTTCAATCACCTGAACACGTTCGTGACGTCGCCCACTGGTTCGTTATCGACGAGGTAAAGCTCCGAGTTAGAGTCTTGGATTTTCGGTCGTCGCCATCTTGGTTCTTTTTTTGCCCGTCACCATCTTGGTTTTCTGGCCGTCGCCATCTTGGTTTTTTGGCCGTCGCCATCTTGGTTTTTTGGCCGTCGCCATCTTGGTTTTTTGGCCGCCGTCATTTTTTTTTTTTTGGCCGTCGCCATGTTACCAAGGGGGGGGGGGGGGCGACTCCTCTGGTTGTATAGAAGTCTATAGAAAATGACTCTACTTCTCTCTTGATTTATTCCCTCAGTAAACATTGTAAACATGAGTTTATGTCTCAATCTCTAGTTTCAAGTCTTCTTCAATACAGCATGATGTTCATTTAGTACATTATGGTCCATTTAGAGTCACACAGACCATAAAGCAGGGGATGCTTTAGGGCGGGGCTACAGTGATTGACAGGTCTCTACCAGTCCAAATATGGTCACTTCCTGTTCACTGGCTGCAAAAGAAACCAAGATGGTGACGGCCAAAACGCAGAACTCAAAGCTTCAAAACGTCCACAAATCAACAAGTGACGTCACGACGACTTCGTCCACTTTCACGTCCTACGTCACCTGAAGGCCACCGTAGTTCTCTGACACGCTTGTAAAACCATGCTGTCTGTTGTTATGATTGTTATGGTTATGATGGTTGTGATGGTTATTATGGTTGTGATGGTTGTGATGGTTGTGATGGTTATTATGGTTGTGATGGTTGTGATGGTTGTGATGGTTGTGATGGTTGTGATGGTTATTATGGTTGTGATGGTTGTGATGGTTGTGATGGTTGTGATGGTTGTGATGGTTGTGATGGTTATTATGGTTGTGATGGTTATTATGGTTGTGATGGTTGTGATGGTTATTATGGTTGTGATGGTTGTGATGGTTGTGATGGTTGTGATGGTTATTATGGTTATTATGGTTGTGATGGTTGTGATGGTTGTGATGGTTGTGATGGTTGTGATGGTTGTGATGGTTATTATGGTTGTGATGGTTATTATGGTTGTGATGGTTGTGATGGTTGTGATGGTTGTGATGGTTGTTATGGTTATGATGGTTGTGATAGTTATTATGGTATGGATGGTTATTATGGTATGGATGGTTATTATGGTATGGATGGTTATGATGGTTATTATGGTTGTGATGGTTGTGATGGTTGTGATGGTTGTGATGGTTGTGATGGTTGTGATGGTTGTGATGGTTATTATGGTTGTGATGGTTGTGATGGTTGTGATGGTTATGATGGTTGTTATGGTTATGATGGTTGTTATGGTTATAATGGTTGTGATGGTTGTGATGGTTGTGATGGTTGTGATGGTTATTATGGTTATTATGGTTGTGATGGTTGTGATGGTTGTGATGGTTGTGATGGTTGTGATGGTTGTGATGGTTGTGATGGTTATTATGGTTATTATGGTTGTGATGGTTGTGATGGTTGTTATGGTTATGATGGTTGTTATGGTTATTATGGTATGGATGGTTATTATGGTATGGATGGTTATTATGGTATGGATGTGAACTCCAGCAGGTGAGGAGAGACACGAATGCATCAACAACCTTCAGATGATGAACTGGGATCCTCTTTTTTTATTATTTCTTCCTCAATAACAACAAAGCCTCTTCATCATCCTCCTCATCCTCCTCTGCTGCAGCCCCGCGTGAACCCTCCGGTTGCATAATCTCTCTCGTGTCGCTCCGCTGCCGCAGTGAAGGGAAACCCAAAAAAAAGAAATCTCGTTACGTGTGCTCTCCCGCCTGTCCTTTTATGGTGCGGGGATACCCGCCGTCACCACCGGAAGTGGCCCATGTTTGGGCAGCTACGAAGCGGCGCTGCGGGAGGGAATCCCTCGCGCACGGCACCGACCAATGAGACCGTTAACGGGAGTTACCTAGGAGACGGAGGGTATAAAAACCGGAGAGCGCGAGGAAGCACAAAGCATCTCTCTGCACTAACGGGACTAACCGGAGCACACCGGGAGATAACGGGATTAATAACGGGAGTCCCCGACATTCGACTGATCAATCGAGTTCATCCAGCTCATCATTTTATAAACCGTCATGCTTCTGGAGCGCGAGGACAGCTGCTTCATGTCGGAGTTTGAGGACGCGTGCAGCGCGTGGGTGGACAGCGTGGGCTCGAGCCCCATCAGCGACGGAGCTGAGTCCGACGTGGGGTCACCTTTCTGCCAAGGTGTGTGCGTGTAATCAATCACAAATCGATATTTGATATTTATTCATGATGTGCATGTGTTTGTGCATAATGAGCTGCAGGTGTGAGGTCATAGCTTCACACCTGCAAACAGTAACAGGTGGTTGTTGATCAGCTGTTTTGCATATCGATCAGTGATTATGCAACATTCATAACACCTCCTCCTTCTTCTCTCCTTCAGTTTTCTCTCCGGGCACCGACGCCTCGGACTCTGATTTCTTCTCCGACTTCAGTGACTGCTCGTCGGACACTCTCTCTCCATCTCTCGGCTACACCGGCAGCTTCTTCTCGGAGCCGGAGCCGGTGGTGAAGGCAGCACCGGCGGCAGCAGCGGAGCTGAGCAGCACCGCGGACGCGATCCTCAACATGATCACAGAGATCGTGGGGATCTGCACCGAGATGGAGCACGAGGACACATCCTCCTCTTCTCCCGCGCTCTGCGCTCCACCTGCGGACCTCGGAGAGTCGAGCACCCCCCCTCCTCTTCCTCTTCCTCCCACGGTGGTGGTTTCACACCCGGTGGTTGTTAAAAGCGAGTTCGTGAGCGCCAGCTGCAGCAGCGGGTGCGCACACTCTTCGATGCCCGGGAATGATGCTTCGTACCCGGGCACCGCTGACTCTCTCCTCCCGCTGTCCACTCTGGAGCAGCAACAGGTGGACGCGTCCGCTTTCCTCGACTCCCTGCTGAGCTCTGAGGCCGGCCAGGGCGACCTGAAGCCCGGCTGCGAGGTGAAGCAGGAGCCGCTGGGTCTGGAGGACTGGCTGAAGAGCCTGATGGTGCCGGTTACCGGGGGAGATTCCGGTAGCTGCGTCATCGGCAGACCGGTGGTCAAGACGGAGCTCGAGCAGAGTTTCTCCCCCCCTCCTCTCCCCTCCACCCTGGACGTTCATCTCCTCTCCTCCCTCCTGCAGGGCGCGTTCCCGATAGTCAACATCGGAGGCGCGCACACCGCGTGCGCCCCCAAGCTGTCGCGCGGCGGCAGGAGAGCTCCCGCCAAGAAGAACGGACTGAAAGAGAAACCGTACCCTTGCTCCGTGCAGGGGTGCGAGCGCCGCTTCTCGCGCTCGGACGAGCTGAACAGGCACGTGCGCATCCACACGGGACAGAAGCCCTTCCAGTGCACCATCTGCGCGCGCAGCTTCAGCCGCAGCGACCACCTGACCACGCACACGCGCACGCACACCGGGGAGAAGCCCTTCTCCTGCGACGTGTGCGGCAAGCGCTTCGCACGCAGCGACGAGAGAAAGAGGCACGGGCGCGTGCACGTAAAGCAGCAGCTGCGGGCGCAGATGATGGCCGCCTACTCCCTGGCCCTGAACGCGCCCGGCGTCTGAGCGCGCGCTCCCGTTTTTCCGATTTGGCTGCTGCAGGAGCGAAGTTCACGCTTCCGGATTTTGAACCGTCGACCGGTGACGCGTCAGAGAGAGACGTTTCCATGTGACGTCACACTGAGCAGGTGTTTAGACAGGTGACCTGGCCCACTCTCACGGAGCATGTGCGAGATGACAGTCCCGCTCGCAGGAAGGTGACGGTGGATTTTAAGAGTTCAGGTCCGAGTGTTCCGGTCTGATCCAGGACCAGCCGGTCCGCCTCCGGACCCCCATGGTGCACGAGACGCTCCTGGTGGTGGGCTCTCTCTTCGAGGAGCTTTGTAAAAAACAAACACTTTTTGGACTTTCGTTTCCTGCATGACGACGTGAAGAACGTGAATGTGTGACGTCAGAATGTCGTGATGTTGCTGTTTTTTAATTCTATGAATATTTAATGACACATATCTCTATTTTTATATCTCTAGTGGTCTACCTCTTTGTGTCGCTCTGTTTTACAATGCCAGAGAGAGATATTGTATTTATGGCTATATTTATAAGAGATAAAGAAGATTTATACGGAGGATCAACATGAAAACACGATGTCACTTTTCTACACCTCTGGTGCACAGATGCATTGTGGGAGGTTGTGTTCCCTTGTTATTTTGCATGGAGGATGCTGCTGTCAATAAAACAAACAAACAAACAACAACGAGTCTGTTTCCATCTTCTTCTTCATCTTCTTCATCGTTATCTTCTTCTTCTTCTTCTTCTTCATCGTCATCATCTTCACGCTCCTGACATTTTATAACAGGCTGCTGTTGCTGGGCAACAGGCGTTGAAGGTTGCGTTGCTGTGGCAACAGCAACTTGGGAGTTTTCAAACCAGACATACAGGAAAGGCTTTTCAACATCCCATAATATATATATATATATATTATGGGATGTTGAAAAGCCTATATATATATATATCGTATCATCAGTAATCTGCTCACTGTAGTTTGTATTCTTTATCACACACACACACACACACACACACACACACACACACACACACACACACACACACACACACACACGCACGCGCCTGTGGGCTAGTGCCCCCCAGTGGTCACCAGTCAGTACTACATCTCCTCATGAGTGGTGGAATGTCACTAAAGTATTGTACTAAGTACAGTGTTGATGTACTTGTACTTTACTTGAGTAACCAGCCAACACTATAAATAAATGTAACATACTGCAGATATTAAAACACATTTTACTGTACTGTACTTTATACTTTAACTACATTTAGCTGAGAATACATCTTCCATCAGATTAGTTAACAAGTAACATTTATTCTATTCATCTTTTTGTTATTACTATTTATTATTATCATAATAATTATATATAAATATATATATAACTAATTGTTGGAATGCTGTTCAGCATTCCAACTATTGTTATCCTGTTTATTTATTCCACTATTTCTTCCGTCCCCCGTTTCGTCGCAACGCTTCTTCTTCTTCATTTTTTAAGCTACAGAAACCGTTCAACTATCAAAATGTTCAGCTTCAGAATCGAGCGAACTGATCGATCCGCGCGAGGACGGAATGAGCTTCTTCAGCGGGAAAATAAAAACGGCTGAAACTGACCAACTGACGCAGCGTCACGTGCACGTGCACAGGTGAGAGTTGAGTTATTTACCAGGTAAAATCATGACGTATTAACCGTCTGAACGGCTTGTTAAACGATACGATATTATTTTAATTTGTTTCAATGTGATTGAAGCTACAATAAGTACCGATTCTGCTCTTTAAGGTGGTTTAATGTTTGATTTAAAAACACAAATTAAAATAAATTATTTGCGTAAACTGAAGACATTTTTATCTCACTTTTAAATCACAAATTAAAGGAGGAAGAAAATATTTGCTATATTATATGTAATAATATAATATTATTACATATATATATATATATTATATTACATCTCATGACATATATATTATAATATAAGATATATATTACCTGCCTGTGTGTCTCAGCGGCAGTGTGGAGCCGGGGGTGGAGGTCCTGCTCTGGCAGTCTGCTCTGTCTGTCTCTCAGTGTCCTCACATCCTCACTGACAGGACGCTGTGGCCTCCAGATCCTCACCTACAGGTGACTGTAGACCTGTCTGACTGTTACATGTCTGCTGATGTGTGCCTGTCTGTTGACCTGTCTGTCTCTCTACCTGTCTGCTCCTCCAGGAGTTCATCCGATCCTCTCGGTCACGAGGTTCTCTGGGCCCTGGGTGCAGGCTGCAGGAACATCAGCAGCCTGCAGGTGGCGCCAGCTCACCCCTGGTGAGTAAACACAGACTAAAAGATTCAATTATATTACTTTTACACTCATCCGTCATTTCATTATTTCTCTCTTTCAGCCAACAACCCACTCGTTTTGGAAACCGTTGCCTGCAGACGATTGGTCGATGCTGGCCACACCTCCACTCTCTCAGTGTGGGCGGGGCCGGCTGTGGGACTCAGGGATTGGCTGCTTTGGGTGAGCGTGTTTTTTGGATGCTTTGGTGCAACGACCTTTGTAATAAAAACATAATAAGTTGACTGGAAGTTGCCAAACCTAGATAGTAAACAAATGTTGTGTTTTTCATTGTTGGTTGTGTGTGTGCAGTGCACACCTGTGCTCACCTGCAGGTGTTGGAGTTGGAGCGTGTTGCTGACCTCGGCCTGCAGGCGGCGACAGAGCTGTGTAAAGCAGGACTGAAGAGTCTGGAGACGCTGATCCTGACTCACACACCTGTCAGCGGTCAGGCCGTCCTCCACTTCCACAGTGAGGCACTTACTGTTATTGTTATTAATATTAGTTATATATATATATAAGTTATACAACTTAAATGATGTATAAATACATATCAATGTGTCTCTGCAGGTATGTGTGGTAACATCAGATCTATAATGGTCGAGGTCGCTGTGTCGGATTACTTTGAAGAGCCGGACACTCAGGAAGCTCAACATCTGTTTGGAGAAATCCTCAACACACTAAAGGTGAGAGAGACAAGTTAAATCCTGCTCTCTGATTGGCTGATTAAAACCACACTCTCTCATTGGCTACAAAGCAACAACGTCACTCTCTCGTTGGCTACAAAGCAACAACGTCACTCTCTCGTTGGCTACAAAGCAACAACGTCACTCTCTCGTTGGCTACAAAGCAACAACGTCACTCTCTCGTTGGCTACAAAGTAACTCAAAGAGAACTCAGACTACCATTACATTTTGTTACGACTGGTTTACTGACGGTGTGTTTTTGTTCCTCAGGTTCTCCAGAAACGTCCCGGACTGAGTGACGTCCTGCAGGTCAAAGCTGAAGGACTCAGCTGACCTCAGCACACACACACACACACACACACACACACACACACACACACACACACACACACACACACACACACACACACACACACACACACACACACACACACACACACACACACACACACACACACACACAAACCTTTTAAGGTGGAAGTGTAAAGTTAAAAGGAAAACTCCAACACACTTCAGGAAAACCAAAACCTTCTATAACACTTTACACAAACTTCATCTCACCTAAACATGTCACAAACTCTTTTTCTACCAGTTAAGTCTTTTTAATATCGAACATTCTCTAATGTCAACTCCTTTATTGTTTTAATCAATACTGGAAGGAAAACCTTGATGATTATTGTCTATTTTTGACAGAACCTGAACCTCAGCAAAGCCTTTATTCTCCCGAACAAATCCACTTTAACCCTAAAGCTCTTTCCTTGTTCATAAAGCTTTACTCCCCTTAAAACAAAAGACAATATTATTCCTCCTTTACTTTTATTTATCGTCTCTTCAGGCTTTAAGAAGAGAACAATGTTAAAATCCTCATTCTACCTTAAAAACGTACTTCTCTTAGTCATAGAAAACCTTTATTATTATCTTGAGATTCAATTAACACTAAAAACAAGCACACAGACGCACCAATATATTTGCACATTGACTCACACACCAAAGACACCTGTCCTACTGTTATTACAGACACCTGAACTCACCACAGACTGTCCTACTGTTATTACAGACACCTGAACTCACCACAGACTGTCCTACTGTTATTACAGACACCTGAACTCACCACAGACTGTCCTACTGTTATTACAGACACCTGAACTCACCACAGACTGTCCTACTACAGACACCTGAACTCACCACAGACTGTCCTACTGTTATTACGGACACCTGAACTCACCACAGACTGTCCTACTGTTATTACAGACACCTGAACTCACCACAGACTGTCCTACTGTTATTACAGACACCTGAACTCACCACAGACTGTCCTACTGTTATTACAGACACCTGAACTCACCACAGACTGTCCTACTACAGACACCTGAACTCACCACAGACTGTCCTACTGTTATTACAGACACCTGAACTCACCACAGACTGTCCTACTGTTATTACAGACACCTGAACTCACCACAGACTGTCCTACTGTTATTACAGACACCTGAACTCACCACAGACTGTCCTACTATTATTACAGACACCTGAACTCACCCCAGACTGTCCTACTGTTATTACAGACACCTGAACTTACCACAGACTGTCCTACTATTATTACAGACACCTGAACTCACCACAGACTGTCCTACTGTTATTACAGACACCTGAACTCACCACAGACTGTCATACTACAGACACCTGAACTCACCACAGACTGTCCTACTGTTATTACAGACACCTGAACTCACCACAGACTGTCCTACTGTTATTACAGACACCTGAACTCACCACAGACTGTCCTACTATTATTACAGACACCTGAACTCACCACAGTGTCCTACTATTATTACGGACACCTTAACTCACCACAGGGTCCTACTATTATTACAGACACCTGAACTCACCACACTGTCCTACTATTATTACAGACACCTGAACTCACCACACTGTCCTACTATTATTACAGACACCTGAACTCACCACACTGTCCTACTATTATTACAGACACCTGAACTCACCACAGGGTCCTACTATTATTACAGACACCTGAACTCACCACACTGTCCTACTATTATTACAGACACATGAACTCACCACAGACTGTCCTACTATTATTACAGACACCTGAACTCACCACAGGGTCCTACTATTATTACAGACACCTGAACTCACCACACTGTCCTACTATTATTACAGACACCTGAACTCACCACACTGTCCTACTATTATTACAGACACCTGAACTCACCACACTGTCCTACTATTATTACAGACACCTGAACTCACCACAGGGTCCTACTATTATTACAGACACCTGAACTCACCACACTGTCCTACTATTATTACAGACACCTGAACTCACCACAGGGTCCTACTATTATTACAGACACCTGAACTCACCACAGTGTCCTACTATTATTACGGACACCTGAACTCACCACACTGTCCTACTATTATTACAGACACCTGAACTCACCACACTGTCCTACTATTATTACAGACACCTGAACTCACCACACTGTCCTACTATTATTACAGACACCTGAACTCACCACAGTGTCCTACTATTATTACGGACACCTGAACTCACCACAGTGTCCTACTATTATTACGGACACCTGAACTCACCACACTGTCCTACTATTATTACAGACACCTGAACTCACCACACTGTCCTACTATTATTACAGACACCTGGACTCACCACAGACTGTCCTACTATTATTACAGACACCTGAACTCACCACAGTGTCCTACTATTATTACGGACACCTGAACTCACCACACTGTCCTACTATTATTACAGACACCTGAACTCACCACAGGGTCCTACTATTATTACAGACACCTGAACTCACCACACTGTCCTACTATTATTACAGACACCTGAACTCACCACACTGTCCTACTATTATTACAGACACCTGAACTCACCACAGACTGTCCTACTGTTATTACAGACACCTGAACTCACCACAGACTGTCCTACTATTATTACAGACACCTGAACTCACCACAGTGTCCTACTATTATTACGGACACCTTAACTCACCACAGGGTCCTACTATTATTACAGACACCTGAACTCACCACACTGTCCTACTATTATTACAGACACCTGAACTCACCACAGACTGTCCTACTGTTATTACAGACACCTGAACTCACCACAGACTGTCCTACTATTATTACAGACACCTGAACTCACCACAGTGTCCTACTATTATTACGGACACCTTAACTCACCACAGGGTCCTACTATTATTACAGACACCTGAACTCACCACACTGTCCTACTATTATTACAGACACCTGAACTCACCACACTGTCCTACTATTATTACAGACACCTGAACTCACCACACTGTCCTACTATTATTACAGACACCTGAACTCACCACAGGGTCCTACTATTATTACAGACACCTGAACTCACCACACTGTCCTACTATTATTACAGACACATGAACTCACCACAGACTGTCCTACTATTATTACAGACACCTGAACTCACCACAGGGTCCTACTATTATTACAGACACCTGAACTCACCACACTGTCCTACTATTATTACAGACACCTGAACTCACCACACTGTCCTACTATTATTACAGACACCTGAACTCACCACACTGTCCTACTATTATTACAGACACCTGAACTCACCACAGGGTCCTACTATTATTACAGACACCTGAACTCACCACACTGTCCTACTATTATTACAGACACCTGAACTCACCACAGGGTCCTACTATTATTACAGACACCTGAACTCACCACAGTGTCCTACTATTATTACGGACACCTGAACTCACCACACTGTCCTACTATTATTACAGACACCTGAACTCACCACACTGTCCTACTATTATTACAGACACCTGAACTCACCACACTGTCCTACTATTATTACAGACACCTGAACTCACCACAGTGTCCTACTATTATTACGGACACCTGAACTCACCACAGTGTCCTACTATTATTACGGACACCTGAACTCACCACACTGTCCTACTATTATTACAGACACCTGAACTCACCACACTGTCCTACTATTATTACAGACACCTGGACTCACCACAGACTGTCCTACTATTATTACAGACACCTGAACTCACCACAGTGTCCTACTATTATTACGGACACCTGAACTCACCACACTGTCCTACTATTATTACAGACACCTGAACTCACCACAGGGTCCTACTATTATTACAGACACCTGAACTCACCACACTGTCCTACTATTATTACAGACACCTGAACTCACCACACTGTCCTACTATTATTACAGACACCTGAACTCACCACAGGGTCCTACTATTATTACAGACAACTGAACTCACCACAGTGTCCTACTATTATTACGGACACCTGAACTCACCACACTGTCCTACTATTATTACAGACACCTGAACTCACCACACTGTCCTACTATTATTACAGACACCTGAACTCACCACAGACTGTCCTACTATTATTACAGACACCTGAACTCACCACAGTGTCCTACTATTATTACGGACACCTGAACTCACCACAGTGTCCTACTATTATTACGGACACCTGAACTCACCACACTGTCCTACTATTATTACAGACACCTGAACTCACCACACTGTCCTACTATTATTACAGACACCTGAACTCACCACAGACTGTCCTACTATTATTACAGACACCTGAACTCACCACAGTGTCCTACTATTATTACAGACACCTGAACTCACCACAGTGTCCTACTATTATTACAGACACCTGAACTCACCACAGGGTCCTACTATTATTACAGACACCTGAACTCACCACACTGTCCTACTATTATTACAGACACCTGAACTCACCACACTGTCCTACTATTATTACAGACACCTGAACTCACCACAGGGTCCTACTATTATTACAGACACCTGAACTCACCACAGTGTCCTACTATTATTACGGACACCTGAACTCACCACACTGTCCTACTATTATTACAGACACCTGAACTCACCACACTGTCCTACTATTATTACAGACACCTGAACTCACCACAGACTGTCCTACTATTATTACAGACACCTGAACTCACCACAGTGTCCTACTATTATTACGGACACCTGAACTCACCACAGTGTCCTACTATTATTACGGACACCTGAACTCACCACACTGTCCTACTATTATTACAGACACCTGAACTCAACACACTGTCCTACTATTATTACAGACACCTGAACTCACCACAGACTGTCCTACTATTATTACGGACACCTGAACTCACCACAGTGTCCTACTATTATTACAGACACCTGAACTCACCACAGTGTCCTACTATTATTACAGACACCTGAACTCACCACAGGGTCCTACTATTATTACAGACACCTGAACTCACCACACTGTCCTACTATTATTACAGACACCTGAACTCACCACACTGTCCTACTATTATTACGGACACCTGAACTCACCACAGTGTCCTACTATTATTACAGACACCTGAACTCACCACAGTGTCCTACTATTATTACAGACACCTGAACTCACCACAGGGTCCTACTATTATTACGGACACCTGAACTCACCACACTGTCCTACTATTATTACAGACACCTGAACTCACCACAGGGTCATATCGGGGCTGAAACCTTGAAGAAGTCGTAGAATGGTGTCTGTCTGTCTGTGTGTGTGTGTGTGTGTGTGTGTGTGTGTGTGTGTGTGTTTGTGTGTGTGTGTGTGTGTGATAAAACAGAGATAAACAGGACAGGGGGGGGGGGGGGGGTCAGGTGTGAAGGTGTGCGTGCAGCAGTGGGAGTGAACCAACAGACGACCTTTAACCCCAACGAGAGAGAGAGAGAATGTGATGACAGCGCGTCTTGTTTTAACTGAGGAGCTAAAGGGAAAGTGTGTGTGTGTTGTTTTTTAATATATGTGTGTGTGTGGTTACCATGGTTCCCCTCACACGGATGAAGCTGCTTCGCCTCCTGCTGCTGGCGGCCATGTTGGCTCTGCTCCTCTTCATCAGCTCCTTGTGGCTCCGTGAGTTTCCTCCGTCGCTGTCGGCCATGTTGGATCCACGCCTCTCTCTGATTGGCTGAGTCAGCTGCTCTTAAGCTTTTATGATACAGAGTACATTTACTCAAGCACTGAAGTAGTATCATGAGGTACTTGTACTTTTTGTTTTCTGCTGCTTTATACTCGTACTGTGACCTGACAAACAAGTTGTTAAGTTTACTTCTTAATCGTTTCATTTATTTCCTCAGCGGTACTTTTACTTTAAATACTTTGAGTACATTCAGCTGATAATACTGAAGTACATTTTACGTCAGGAGGATTTTAAACACAGGACTTTAACATGGTGGTGCTACTACTTTCACTTGATTCAAGGGTCGGTTTACTTCTTCTGCTGTTATTAGTTAGTGTTTGAGTCATTACATGTGATCACATGTCGAAAAACAAAGTAGTACGATGATGACAGCTGTGATCATGGATTAAGAACTCATTTCTAGTTTGTTCAATTATGAATATTATTGTGAACAAAGTTACTCGTAATGAATAGCAGGCGTTCGACGTTAGGACTCCTGAGAGTCCACCAGCTGTATTCCGGTTCCTGTTTGTCGTCCTTCAGCTCAGGGCGGAGTCGGAGACTGTGGCGGCTCCTGGCAGCCATGTTTGAAGTTTTACCGCCAAACGGTGAGACGAACACACGTCGGTGTTTACATTTGAACACGTTACGTAACTCATCTCAAACCAATAAGATGTCATGAATTCTGAAAATAAACTAGCTACGGATCTCGAGATAAACACGATAAACTCTTTTGTGTCTTTCAGCCTCTGTTGGTACCTGAGGAGGGGGCGGAAGCCCCGCCCCTCATACCGGAGTGCCCCGGCCAATCGTTTCAGGCCGGCCGTCTGCTGCGGTATTTAAAGTCCAGCCTGGAGAACGCCGACGACGTCCTGCTGGAGCCGTACCTGCAGAGCTGGGATCAGCTCCTCAAGTACACAACTTATTTTAAACTTTTCTTCCCTCATGTCTGGGTTAGCTTAGCATAAAGACTGGAAACAGCTAGCCTAACTCTGTCGCCATCTTAGCTTTTTGCAACCAGTGAACAGGAAGTGACCATATCTGGACTGAGGAGTGACGTAGAGACCTGTCAATCAGCGTGTAGCCCCGCCCTAAAGCATCCCCTGCTTTATGGTCTGTGTGACTCTAAATGGACCATAATGTACTAAATGAACATCATGCTGTATTGAAGAAGACTTGAAACTAGAGATTGAGACATAAACTCATGTTTACAACCAGAGGAGTCGCCCTCTGGTGGACACGAGAGAGAATGCAGCTTTAACACGTGAAGCTTTGGCTTCACTTTAAAGCCTGCTCAGACGTGATTGGTCAATACATCCCCGGACTACGAACTGACTACAAATTCCTCTGTTTCTAGATAGCAGTAGCATCGTCCAAACTTTAAATCTCTCTTTCAGGTTCATGGAGTCTCTCGGGACGATGGTCGGTTTCTTTTCTCACAAAGTGAAGGAAAAAGTCGCGCTGATACGAGAGCTGTCGCTCAAACGCGGCCTGGAGGCTCATGGGAAACGTGGTCCACCTGCCAGCTCTGGACTACAAATCGGGGTGAGTGTCGCGAAAAAAACGTGGGGGGATTCTATGAAGTTATCGGCTGATTGTTTCTTCCTCTTGGAGGCGAATCGGTCGGTCCGCTCCATGGTGGAGGCGGAGCTAAAAGATGGCGTGGTGGACTTCTCGCGGCGGACGGACTCGGGTTGCCGGACGCTGCTGCGGCTGCATCGCTCTCTGCTGTGGTTGAAGCTCATGTTGGAGGGTTTGGCTGAAGGACCGGACGCCGACGGACGGTACAGAACACCTGGAGAGCTGAGCAGGTAGCGACAGGCTAACAGGCTAAAGCTAACAGGTTCCAGATCATGACACCATGCTAACACACTGACGCTAAGCTAACAGGTGATGACATCATGCTAACGTTCTCCCCCCCCCCCCCCCAGGGCTGCCTACATGGTGGCGTTGGCCCCCCACCACCCCTGGGTGCTCCGTCAAGCTGCAGAGTTCGTCTTCCTCGCCCTCCCGGACCGACGCTACTTCCTACAGCTGGTTTGCGTGCGGAGCCAGCGGGAGGCCACGCCCGTCCTGCACGCCATCATTAACGCCCTCGCGCTCGTGCACGCGCAAACTCAGCGAATCCTGGCCGAGCACGACATGCTGGAGCTCCCCTGAACGCACCACAAGACCGCCCTGAAAACCCCCTTTTTGTGCAAATGACCTCATTTATGATTTAGTGCAACAAAAATCATATTTATTATTGTGTATCGTTGGTTCGTAAATGACAACTTACAGTTTTGAAAATGAATAAATTCTAAAATAAAGGGGCGGCGACGTTCTTTACTACGATAAGTATGAATATCAAAAAATCTGAAATGTTACTTCAGTAAAAGTATATGTCTGGAACCAACAGATGTTCTTTCATAGTTTTGATAACAATTTAAAAAGTACATAAAGCCGTCAGATACACGCAGGTAAAAGTACCTCAAACTTGTGGCAAATGTACTTTGTACCGCGTGCCGCCACTTTTACTCACAAAACATCACAAATGGGATAAATTGTTTTTACACAGAATGAAGTTTATTTTGGTCACAAACAGCTTTTTGTGGTTAATAGTTGAAGTTGAATAATATCTGTTGAGGAAAACATGCACTTCAAGGCAACAAATGCTGCGTTCAGTGCCCCGTGGGATTTGAAAGGGTTCTGATGTCACATTCATCAAGGAAGCACATTTGTAGAAATCAATTAGAAATCATTTCACAGACTTTAAACGACTCAGTTTGAGGAAACGTCGCATTTCCCAGTTTCCCTGAATGCAACATTAAATACACGTCTTTATGAAAACAGTGGAACGAGAATAAAAACATTTAACTAATTCAATAAAAACGATTCTCTATTTTTATTAAAACAACAGGAAGTCAAGTAAAACATGTAAGAAATAAAATCGCTGTACAGTTGATGAATTTCTGTTTGTGAGCGTCACACGACCTGGAGGCAGTGAATGCACCACGAAGTCGATACAAGTGAACTACACACGAAGCTGTTTAACAATCTCATCGAACAATTTCACTCATTTGAACGAATAAACCGAAACGGATGAATTATCTGTGGATTATATTTTCTATATTCGGATTAAAAGTTATTTTTCGTTAAATTCGAGACGCTGGAATCAGAGAACAGCTGATTAAAACGAATAATTAACAACCGAAATCAATTTTTTTTCACTGCTTTACTTTATTTTTCTTTCAATTTAACAAAAAGACGCCGAAGTTCTAAAATGTTAGAATTCTGAGATTATTATTCAGTTTTTTAAAGAAGCGACCGTGTGAGAACTTCAGTTTAACCATCAAAGTACATTTTAACGTTATCATGATGTGTTCACATGTCATCTGTAAAATAAAGTTTTGGTGATAAACTTGAATGAATCCAGTCGTTTGAAGGAGATGTTTTCATGTTAATATAAAAGATATTAGAGATGAATTATGATGTTTAACTTCCTAACACGAGCTCTAAGAACATTATTATACAGCATTAAAACTAATAGTTATGATTTGTTTTTATCAATAAAAATACAATACAATTGTGTGTTGTTTTGTAAATAATAGCTGAAGATGATTTTAACAAAGTAAAACATTTAGTTTTTGATGGTTTAACTGACTTCAGAGCAGTTTGAGTGATTTGTGGATCAGCTGTTACAAACAAAAACAAAACCGATGGGTATCGTGATACTTCTGAAAGTTTGATTTGCTCCGTTCTGGTCTCGTCTTCCTCTCAGACCTTCACGGTGCGTTCAGGAGCGCCCCCCCCCCGTGGCTCTTCATGTGCGTCTTCAGACAGTGGCTCTGCGTGAAGGCCCTGTCGCAGACGGTGCACTGGTAGGGTCTCTCCCCGTTGTGCGTCCTCATGTGGACCGTCAGGTGCTCCTGGCGGGAGCACGGCTTCCCGCACACGGCGCACACGAACAGCTTGATGCCCAGGTGGCTCCTCACGTGGTTGCTCAGGTGGGTCTTGCGCTTGAAGAAGCGGCCGCACTCCGAGCAGCCGTACGGCGCCTCGCCCGTGTGCACGCGCGTGTGCGCGGTGCGCTCGCCGTTGGACACGAAGCCTTTACCGCAGACGCCGCAGGCGAACGGCCGCTCGCCGCTGTGCGTCCGCATGTGCGCCGTCAGGCCGCAGTTGGAGAGGAAGGTCTTGCAGCAGACGTGGCAGAGGAACGGCCGCTCCCTCGCCGCGTGCGTCTTCTCGTGCGACTTAAGCGCGCACGAGAGTTTGAAGCGCTTCCCGCAGACGTCGCAGCCGTAGCGCCGCTCCCCCGAGTGCGTGGCCTTGTGGCGGGTGAGGGAGCGCAGGTCGTAGAGCGACTTCCCGCAGACGGAGCAGCGGTACCGGTCTCGGCCCGTGTGCACCTTGACGTGGGCCTGGAGCTGAGCCCTCAGGCCAAACGCCTTCGGGCAGACGGCGCACTTGTACGGTTTCTCCTCCACGTGCACCCAGCGGTGGTTACTCAAGCTGGACACGTGAGCGAAGGTCTTGCCGCAGACGTCGCACTTGAAGGGCCTGTTTCCCGTGTGGAGGGTGGTGTGGCACTTGAGGCCGGTGGCGGTGAGGAAGGACTTCCTGCAGTACGAGCACTCGTGGGTTTTTTGGTGTTTTTTGAGATGTGCCTTCAAGTCGTCGGCGGACTCGTAGCGCTCGCCGCACACTCCGCAGACGCACCGCGGCTCGTCCGCGTGGCTCCAGGCGTGTTTGATTAAACTGCCTCGTGTCCGGTACCAAACCCCGCAGACTTCACAGGGCGCTTTACCGCTCGAGATCAACTTCCGCCGCGCGCCGGCCGCTTTGGCTCCTCGCTTCCTCTTCCTCTTCGACGTCCGCGGCGAATCGGGTTCCCAGTCGTCGCCTCCGTCCGCATCAGCGTCTTCCTTTGTTTCCGCTCTGTTACCTTCTACATCTTGAACTGGGCTGATGTGGAGCAAAAAGTAATAGATTACTTTGAGCATCAGGATGTCTTATGATCTGTAGTGCGAGTAGGATTACACTGGTTTGTCTCGAGGGTTTAAATAGCGAAATAAATACAAGCTTTCTGCGGTTTAACTTAAAATGAACAGCCATTGTTAGTGAATAAATGTGATTTTTTGAAGAAAGAAACTTTAATATTACGATAAATGACAACAAACACAAGTAGAGAATTTAAAAAAACACAGAAATACTAATTCAAACGTGTGTCTGAATCAAACCAGTGGAAGAAGAAGTACTTTCAGTCGTAATTCAAAGTTCTATATTATATTTAAGTACGAGCCTCAAAAGAACCGTAAAGTAAAAGTACTTGTGACGCAGAATGATTCTTTTTAAATTACCTTGAGTCGAGTCCGGCTTCATCACTTTTCTTCATCACAGACTCACCGGAAGCTTCATCGCTTCTCTGTGAAAGGTGAAGCTCCTCCTCCTCCTCCTCCTCTTCTTCCTCCTCAGTCTGCAACAGTTCATGTTTTTAAGGAAAAAGACACTGAAAAGTACAACATGTACCTCTGAGGTGTAGTACAGTATAAAGTACAACATGTACCTCTGAGATGTAGTACAGTATAAAGTACCTCTGAGAAGCAGAAAGTAGCTGTGCGGTGTACTGAAGTAAGAGAGCGAATGTACTAATATCTGAGTACCTCCTGCTGCTTGGATATTCTACCAACACACTTTTTCAAAAATATTTCAAACTGCATGACCACTGATCTCTTACATATTGTAAACACATCCCTTCTCTCAGGTGTCTTCCCACAAGCCCTAAAAACTGCAGTTATTAAACCGCTCCTAAAGAAGGTTAGTTTAGACTCCGCAACGATGAAAAATTATAGGCCAATATCAAACCTCCCATTTTTAAGAAAAATAATTGAAAAAGCGGTTTTCCAACAGCTGACCGACTTCTTGGCCGTAAATAACTGCTTTGATGTTTTCCAGTCAGGCTTTCGACAGCACCACAGCACTGAAACTGCTGTTGTTAAGGTTTTCAACGACATCCACTTAAACATAGACAATGGCAGAAGTTCAGTCTTAGTGTTACTGGATCTCAGTGCTGCATTCGACACGGTCGACCATGCCATACTCCTAGAAAGACTAAACATCTGGGTGGGACTCTCTGGCACAGCACTTAACTGGTTTGAATCCTACTTGAAGGACCGAGAATACTTTGTGTCTGTGGCTGATTACACATCAGAGCTGACTAAAATGACATGTGGTGTTCCCCAAGGTTCAATACTGGGGCCTCTTCTGTTCAACATCTACATGCTTCCACTAGCTCAGATTATGGAAAACAACAAAGTGTGTTATCATAATTATGCAGACGACACACAAATCGACATAACTATGTCACCAGGGGACTATAATCCCATACAAGGGCTGGGTAACTGCATTGAACAAATCAACAACTGGATGTGCCAGAATTTTCTTCAATTAAACAAAGATAAAACAGAAGTAATTGTTTTTGGTACCAAGGACGAACAATTGAAAATCACCGCTCAGCTTCAGTCACTGATGTTAAAACCCACAAACCAAGCCAGAAATCTAGGTGTAGTTATGGATTCAGACCTCAACCTGAACAGCCATATCAAGACAATTACAAAATCAGCCTCCTATCACCTGAAGAACATATCAAGGATTAGAGGACTTATGTCTCAACAGGATTTGGAAAAACTTG
>NC_136656.1:817260-857260 GCF_949748355.1 Melanostigma gelatinosum
CACCACCGCCAAGATCTCCTGCGCGGCCGTGGTGAGTTTCTCGGTAACGATTCCTCTCAGAATCTCGGCTTTAGACATGTCGAGCGCCTCGGAGTCGCTGCTGCGCTTCATCCAGTAGAACATCTTCTAAATGTGTCCCACACACACACACACACTGGTGCTATTTCTCGCACAACAATGGAAGATGTAGTTCCGGGTTGTGGAGCGGTACGGCTGTAAACGATGTCCGACGAGAAACAAAACCAAAGGGAACACTTCATCTGAAAAGTGAATTAAGACAGAAAGACACTTTATTACACAGGTAATCAATCAGAGTAAAAAATAATATTAAACTTAAAAAAGGCACAATATGTACAATAACATTAAATGAACTAACTAAACAGTAGTGCACAGCTTAAATGAACTCACTAATAATTAATCGTAGTTCAGGATAGGGTTGGGTATCGTTTGGGTTTTTTCTGATACCGGTGCTAAAACGATACGCAGCGCCTTGGACCGCTCGGCCATCCTGACTGAAAAAAACCTAAATTTGCTTTGTTTTTCTTCAAATTGAACAATATATTAACTGTTATAAGTATACTGTAAATAAATACAAAACACTTGGCTTCAAACTATGAAATATATATTAACTGTTAACAGTTTACAGTATACTTAAATAAATATAAATAAATACAAAACACTCTGTACACACACCGCAGCTTCAAACTTCAGCAATTATTTTGCAGAAATATGAGCACATTTGCATTCTCTGGCAAAATACGACTCCTCTCCTGACTTATTAAATTTCATTTTACCAGTTGGTGGCGGTAATGCCACCTCAAAGAAGAAGGTTCCGCGTGCCTGTGTTGTTGTGCTTATGAGCGCCAGTGCTAAGTACTCGGATGTCGATGGAGGATTTATTTTTAATAAATCATGGCCGACGCATGGTCAGAATGACGGAGGGGTTTGTTTCTAAGCGCGCACGGCTCGTCCGGTTGTAACGTTCTGTAACGTTGGAACGACGGCTGAATTATTCATCACTACGTTAGGAATTGTTGCATTGGTCACCGTGTTCCAGTTGTTTCTAACGGAGGGCGTGGTTTTGTACTAAACTCACTTGATATCGTCACTTGTATCACTGCTGGAGTAACTGTAACTTCACTCGGCCACGTTTCTGGAGTCAGAATGAAAGCAGTTGTACCGCTGCTCAAAGGAGCTCTTTGGGTTGTTGTACAGACGGTTGTTGCATTCATCTTACGATCGGACCTTACTGTCTTGGGAGTAACCGTTGTCAGTATGATTCATTGATGGCGTAACCCGTTGGAATGATTTTGATCGTGTTAACACGCAGCCGTAGTGTTTGTTTCCTCAGTGGTCAATTGGGCAGTTCCGTTCATTGTCGGGTGACGGCTCCATTATTATTGTTATCTCGGACGGTTGTAACTGCTGGGGCCGCTGAGGTAAGTTGTGTGGTAACCCTGCTGCTCAACTCTTGGTTTATTATCATCCACTAGACACTCTGGGAACTGTCCTAGTCACACGCCCCCCTTTACTGTTCATGGCTGTGCATTTGAGTGCATATGTTCTGTTGGGTTGGATGATCTCGTTGTGGCGGCTCAGCTGCAGAGGGGACGGAGCGTGGGATTGGTTCAGGGAAGACACTTCATTCGGCGCAGCGCAGCTGAAACGGATGCTAATTGTCTCACTCTGGAGTGTATTTAATCACCAGTGGTGACGGCGGTGCAAGAGACAGTGGGACGGAAAGGACGGGAGATCGCGGCGTGTGCTCGGAGGCAAAGCGTCTCCCGCTTTGCCTCCGAGCACACGGCCAAGTCCAGTCTGACTGTGTGACAACAAAGAACGTTTGAAAACGCCATTCAACTGTGCGCTGGCATCATTGTGCTCCCAAGACCCACCGGGTAGCAGAGAACCTGTTACACTCGTCTTTCAGTTCCATCACCCATCCAGATGTCTTCGGTGCCACCCTCACCCCACACGCAACCGTGTTCCACGCTCGCACACCGCTGACGTTATCAATTCTTCACCCTCTATCGTCTCTAATACACGGATTTCTCTTTTCGCTAAGTTAACTCACCCCTTGATATGGGATGCGCAACGTAATGTTGTTGTTTACCAATTCACACGCTCGTATTATCATGGGTTTATGAGCACCATCATCCACTCGTACTACTTCATAAGTCATTCGGACTCCTTGTGAAGTGTCAATGTTTGTTATCTCCACATGTACATGATTTGGGTTCCACAGTCGGCTCGTTGTGACCTCAACATCAAGCTGATCTGCCGTTATGGTGCTTAAACACTGGTCCAATCCCCACTTTAGCGCTTGCTTACCTTTACTATGCCTGCACAGTTTAGACACTTCTACTTTATACAGTTTTTCTCCATCGTCGTCTCTTTCTACGTGTATTAGCGTGCAACTGTCTGAACCCTGGATCGGCCGGTTTGACCTTAAATGGCAATGCTGGCATTGGTCCTGGTCTAGCATGGGTTGTAAGATGTGCGGTTGCATCGTACTCGTCTGAGTCATGGCTTCTGCCTCTCCTCCAGGACGGCCGAGTCACCGTCTGGGCGCTGACCTGCATGCTCTGTGGTGTCACAGGTTTCAGCACCGTCTGTCTCTCCTGCCCCACGCTTCCTAACAGCATCCATATCAGAACGGCCATTAGTTTCAACACATGTTCCAGGCTTACCGTGTTTGTCATTTTCTCCTCACTTCGCACCGCCCTTGGTTTTGTCTTGGACTTTCGTGCAATGGCTCAAGTGATACCACGTTGTACTTCTTCCGACCTTGCTCGCGGCATTGCTCGCACCGCTCTATAAGGACCTTCCCGTCTTGGCTTGTGCCACTTTCGTCAGAAGACTTTCACAGACACCTGGTCCCCTGGTACCAATGGTTCCTCTGGCTTCTGGTCGGAGCCTGGCTCGTTTCCCTTCTCCTGCAAGTAGGTGGATCTATGTATGGCAGTGAGTTGCTTCATATCGTCCTTTAACTTTATTTGCAGCTGCTCTTGTGGGGGTTCCTTGTAGTGGCCTCTAAGTTGCGGTGCAGGCACAGGTCTACCTGTGCTCCTGTGAGTTTGCATGCAATAACTCATTGGCGGAAGTGGCAAAGCATCCAACCAGTTTAGCTTAGTGCTTGCACAGATCTAATTCAACTTCGCCTTTAACGTTGTGTTAATCTGTTCCACTGAACCTTGACCGTGTTGTGGTACACGGCCCTCAACTGTTGTCAAATCCCCGTGGCTACTTTCTGCACAAATGCTAAACTATTATCTGAGCTTACTTCTGATGGTATGCCAAATCGTGGGACGAATTCCTTTGTCTGAAACTTGAATACAGTTTCAGCTCCTAGGTTTTTTTTGGATGGAGTTGCTTCCACCCAGGGACTGAATCGATCAATTACCACTAGCATGTAGCACTTTCCATATGCTGATTTGATCATGTCAACATAGTCTATGACTAAGTGTTTGAACGGCCCTTCTGGGACTGGGATGTGTCCCAGCTGTGTTTTGAGCACAGATTTCACTTGACACCCACCAACATATCCAGTTAGACGCTATAGGGCAGCCTAGAGGGATTCCAAGTGCGAAATGAGGTTGAGGCTGGATTTGAATCTATACTGCCCTGAAGTACTATGAAGAAGAGAACGAAGGTATAAAAGTCAGACCTAAAATGATCTGTTGTGAACTTGTCATTGTGAGAGTTAGGGCCGTATCTTTTGAACACAGACAGAAATCGCCCTCCTCCCTGCCGCCATCTGCTCTCAATCGCCTCCAAAACACAGCAGGTTTCAGTCAAAATCTTAATGGATTTATTATCCAAGAAACATAAAAACTGTTCAACAGTTACAAACCGAATCACACTATGAATAATAAAATAAACTTATATATATATCTATCTAGATCTATAGAAATCTATAAATCTATAGATATATATAGATATATATAGATATATATATCTCTAGATCTATCTAGATCTAGATCTATATAGATCTAGATCTATATAAATCAATCAAGACAGTGAGGCCCCGTCCGCACCACGCGACAGACTGGTATGTCTGCCCCATGGTACCGAGGAGGTCTGATGATCTCCGGGGATTCACAGTTCCTTTCCCCCCCCAAAGTCTCTGAAAAGTCTCACATTACATATCGATCAGCTCAATGATTGGCTGAAGTCCAATTCGCCCCTCCTTGGCTCTTGACCTATTGTTCCACTCTTAACACCTCACCCAGCCACTTTCCAACCCCCGCTCTAAGCACATTCCTTAACCTGATCACACAGACGCTCAAACACACTCCTTGGTTTAAAACGTCCGAAGTAAATGTACTGAATCGCATAACATCCATAATTAGGAGCGCTTTGAAACTTAAATTCCTCACATGAGCACAAGAATAAACGGTCCCCGCTGGTTGCAACACAAATTGCGTCTCTCCTCTTCATTCTGGCACAACACCTCCACCAGGGTTGTCCCTTGTCACCAATCCTTTGTGATTTTCACGGACAGGATTTAAAGGCACAACCGGGAGGAGAAGAGTGTTTGGTTTGGGGACCTCAGAATTGTGTCTAAGCTCTTTGCAGATGATGTGGTTCTATTGGCTCCTTCAGAACGTGATCTTCAGCATGCACTGTAATAATAAGACTGTATTTTATTTGTAACGCACTTTTCATTTAAAAAAAAATCTCAGAGTGCCACAGAGCCAGTACATAGTAAAAAGCATCGTTTAAAAAAAATAAATAAACTACAATAAAATAAAAACCAGTGAATGAACAGAGACACAAAAGAAATAACTGACAGTGACTTAGGTCAGAAAGGCTTTCCTGAATAGAAAGGTTTTTAGGCCGGTCTTAAAGAGACCAGGGTCTGTGTTGCCCTTAGGTGGTCAGGGATCTGGTCCATAGGCGTGGAGCTGCCGAGCCAAAGGCCCGGTCGCTCATGGTGCGGAGCTTGGTGCTGGGGACCCGGAGGAGCTGTTTGATGATCTGAGGGTGCGGGTGGAGATTTGGGGAGTGATGAGATCTTGTAGGTAGGGAGGTGCGTGTCCATTTATGCATTTATGTGTGAGTAGTAGGACTTTGTAATCAATCCGGAATGAGACAGGGAGCCAGTGTAGGGAGTGCAGAATGGGTGTTATGTGCTCATACTTCCGGACTCTCATCAGGATCCTGGCAGCGCTGTTTTGGATGTATTGCAGCTTCTGGATGTTCTTGGCAGTGATCCCAGTGAATAGTGCGTTGCAGTAGTCCAGTCCTGAGGATATAAAGGCGTGGACGAGCTTCTCTGCATCTGACGGGTTAAAGTGGGCGGAGTTTGGAGATGTTTTTGAGATGATAAAACGAGGTTTTGCACAGGTGTTTTATATGGTCATTAAAGGACAGGTGTGGGTCAAACCTAACTCTCAGATTAGTGACTGTGGAGACGAGGGGGATGACCTGACCGTCGAAGGTGAGATGAGTTATGGAGGATGACTGAACCTGGTGTGGAGTGCCAACAAGGAGGGCTTCGGTTTTGCTGCTGTTTAACTGGAGAAAGTTGTTGCTCATCCACGCCTTTATCTCCCCAAGACAGGAGGTGAGACATGACATGGCTGCAGAGGGGCTTGGGGCAGTTTTGATGTAGAGCTGTGTATCATCAGCATAACAGTGGAAAGACATCCTATGTCTGCTGATGACACCACCGAGGGTGAGCATGTAAATAATGAAGAGGATGGGGCCGAGGACCGACCCTTGCGGAACACCACAGGAGACGGGGAGCAGTCTGGACTTGTATCTTCCCAGTGACACATATTCAGTTCTGCCTGAAAGGTAGGACTGAAACCACTTGAGTGCAGAGTCTGATAGTCCAATGGTGGTATGGAGGCGCTGTAGGAGGATAGTGTGATCCACTGTGTCAAATGCAGCAGTCAGGTCCAGGAGGATGCGGAGTGAGGGTGATCCTGCATCGGCTGTCATCAGCAGGTCATTCGTCACTCTGAGCAAAGCTGTTTCAGTGCTGTGGGCTGAACGAAATCCTGACTGAAATTTTTCAAACAAGTTGTTGTGTTTGAGGTGGTCCTGAAGTTGAGAAGCAGCTACCTTCTCTAACACTTTGGACAGGAAGGCGAGGTTGGAGATAGGCCTGTAGTTGGCTAGAACCTCCGGGTCCAGGGTGGGCTTCTTGAGAAGGGGACGGATGACAGCAACCTTGAGTGCAGGTGGGACACAGCCAGACTGAAGGGAAAGGTTAACAACTTTGGTGATCAAAGGCCTGAGAGTGGGGATATGTGATTTGAGCAGAGCAGTAGGAATGGGGTCCAGGGTACAGGTACAGGGTTTCATTTTTCTGAGGATTTCCTCAACATGGCTCTCCTGAACCTCAGCAAGATGTAGAGGAGACAGCACACTCGCAGATAAGGTGTTGGTATCAGAGGGAAGCAAAGATGGAGAGCTGGACATCAGAGAGCGAATGTTGTTGACCTTGGATCTGAAAGAGTCAATGAAGCTGTTTCATTGCGCCTCTGTAGCCTCAGTTGAAGAGGATGGTTGTGGTTTCAGGAGATGGTTTATGGTTGAAAAAAGCTGTTTAGAGTTGCCAGGGTTTTTATTGATTAAGCTGGAATAGTACTGTGAGTGAGCATCTTTAAGGGATTTGGAGTAGGCCCTTTGACGCTCACGGAAAGCCTGTTTGTGGACAGTGAGCCCAGAGTGTCTGCGGCATCGTTCCAGAACTCTCCCAGCTGTTTTTATTTTCTGGGGTGGGTTTGCACTGGGGTGGTTTGCAGCAGAGTATCTCGAGTTCTTGTTTACAGTGAGGATAAAATAGTGTGAGATTGACAGGGAGGTTAGTCCGGGCATTGTGTCGGACAGTTGTGGTGAAGAGCAAGGTATTGCGACACTTCTTTAGTATCGGTATGATGTGTGACACTAGATCTCAGTAACATAATGTAATGATACCAGAGACATCAGTGTGACCTCACAGTTGTCCATAATGTTCTACCTGCAGATGTTCAGCTGCTGTTGGTGATGAAAGAAGATGTCCCCCCTGAGTGGAGCCCCAGCCTGGACCAGGAGGACCAAGAGCCCCTCCGCATAAAGGAGGAGCAGGACGACCAAGAGTCCCTGCGCATAAAAGAGGAGCAGGAGCACCAAGAGCCCCTCTGCATAAAAGAGGAACATGAGGACCAAGAGCCCCTCCGCATAAAAGAGGAGCAGGAGCACCAAGAGGCCCTCTGCATAAAGGGGGAACAGGAGCACCAAGAGCCCCTCTGCATAAAAGAGGAACAGGAGCACCAAGAACCCCTCCGCATAAAGGAGGAACCAGAGGAACTCTGGACCAGTCTGGAGGCAGATCACCTTAAAGGGCAGGAGGAGGCAGATGTCACCAGGTTCCTATTCAATACTGTGCTTTTGGGGATTGAAGATGTTGATGAGATACCTCAGTCTTCACAGCTTCATCATAGCCAAAAGGAGGATAACAGAGAGGCAGAGCCTCCAGCCAGCAGCTCAGCTACTGATGGAGAGGACTGTGGAGGATCAGGACCAGCTGGGAACCTAAATCCAGATCTTGCACAACCGAATGCTAATGATGAAATGGTTTCTGACTCTTCTGAGATGGAAGTCTGTTATGATGATTGGCAAACGCCTTTGTTAGATTCTGGATCAGAAACAGAGAACAGGGCACCAGATTCTGCTACACATGCTCTGAAAGTTAAGGAAACCATTGTAAAGGATGTAGTCCGTAACACTGGCAAGAAATCCTTCAGCTTCTTCAAGTGTAGTAATAGATTTTACTACAAGGGCTTTCTTAAGAGACACATGATGTGTAATTATGGAAAAATGCCCTTCAGCTGTTTGGTTCGTAAGAAATGTTTGAGAGTGAAGAAAAAGGTGGATTCACAGAAGAGAGTTCACACAGGAGAGAAACCATTTGGATGTGATGTTTGTGGGAAAAGATTTACAGGGCAGGGAAGTCTGAAGACACACATGAGAGTTCACACAGGAGAGAAACCATTTGGATGTGATGTTTGTGGGAAAAGATTTACAGTGCAGGGAAATCTGAAGACACACATGAGAGTTCACACAGGAGAGAAACCATTTGGGTGTGATGTTTGTGGGAAAAGATTTACAGTGCAGGGAAATCTGAAGACACACATGAGAGTTCACAAAGGAGAGAAACCATTTTGGTGTGATGTTTGTGGGAAAAGATTTACAATGCAGGGAAGTCTGAAGAGACACATGAGAGTTCACACAGGAGAGAAACCATTTTGGTGTGATGTTTGTGGGAAAAGATTTACAATGCAGGGAAGTCTGAAGAGACACATGAGAGTTCACAAAGGAGAGAAACCATTTTGGTGTGATGTTTGTGGGAAAAGATTTACAATGCAGGGAGATCTGAAGAGACACATGAGAGTTCACACAGGAGAGAAACTATTTGGGTGTGATGTTTGTGGGAAAAGATTTACACAGCAGGACACTCTGAGGTCACACATGAGGGTTCACACAGGAGAGAAACCATTTGGGTGTGATGTTTGTGGGAAAAGATTTACAGTGCAGGGAAATCTGAAGAGACACATGAGAGTTCACACAGGAGAGAAACCATTTGGATGTGATGTTTGTGGGAAAAGATTTACAGTGCAGGGAGATCTGAAGAGACACATGAGAGTTCACACAGGAGAGAAACCAGTTGGGTGTGATGTTTGTGGGAAAACATTTACAGTGCAGGGAAGTCTGAAGAGACACATGAGAGTTCACAAAGGAGAGAAACCATTTTGGTGTGATGTTTGTGGGAAAACATTTACAGTGCAGGGAAGTCTGAAGAGACACATGAGAGTTCACACAGGAGAGAAACCATTTGGATGTGATGTTTGTGGGAAAAGATTTACACAGCAGGGAGATCTGAAGAGACACATGAGAGTTCACACAGGATAAAAATGCATCTTAACTTTTTTGATGAAGATGAATTACCTAAATTTGTTGGTAGGAACCTCTGTAGTTTACATTGTCTTATATTTTCATCTTTGTTTGTAAATGAGAAGAAAGGGGAAGTGTTTTCCAAACATTATATATATCTTAGTTACATTCCAAGCAATGACGACACACAGTAGGTCTGTGATGGTGGGAACTAAAAAATGAACCAAAGACTGTTCATCAGAGGAAACATGTTTATTTAAAATTGAGTTTAATGTCTAATCAATACATATTCAAACTGATTGTATCTTAAAAGTGTAATAGGGGGAATAGGAGACCTTCTGTTTGCTTTTTCTTTGTTGGTGTGTTACTGAAACGTTTGTAACATTTTATTTGACAGACTCATAACTTTTTGTATTATCTAGAGATCTGATGAAATGTAATTCCTGTGATTCTTTAAACCAGTTTGTGTCTTTGTGCAGAGCTTGTTACATTGTTTGGCTTTTGTGTTTGACTCTTTACTAAGCGTGTGTATTACGCTGGATGCCTGTTTTGCCTTGTTTGAGACAAAGCCTCAGTAAAACGTAGATTTTTGCTACACCAATTCTCTACTGTTTATTTTTTAGCAATATCATACAACTGAAGTTATAACTTTATTATTATTTAGTAAACTGCTAAGATATGTATTTGTGTGACATTAAAGTCACTTTTTGAAGTCTCCTTCCGTCATACTCATTTTGGTTCCTAGCAGCTTTTGTTTCACGGGGACAGTTGTGAGTGTAACAGTGACTGTGAGAGAGGGAAGGTGGGTGTTTATTATCTCACCTACTTGCTTTGTTCACTGGAAGACAAACTGCAGCCGTGACCACGATGCTCACAGCCAAACAGCGCCTGAAACTGTTCAGGAACTTTATAGAACGTCTCACCTCAATAGACTCAACCAGTTGTTGGGTGGGGACAGTATGTAAACTTTGCGCAGTTTGCAAACTTCAATGTATCCCAGAAGATGTTTGTGTAATCACATGAAGTCATCTTTCATTAGTGTCTCCTGGCTGTTTTTCACATTTAAAGCTGTCATCGGGTACACGGTCAAATCCCTTAAACACCACTAGAGTTATTGTTCTTGTTTATAAGTGAGCAGGAGAAGCAAAGCAAATTGTATTTGTATATTTGTTGGGAAAAATCGAAATGACTAATTAGTATGCGTTTAGATGACATTTAACAGAAGCTCATGTCCTCTGTAGTGTTTAAGGCCTGTGTCCTTGTGCGAACCTTCACTGACACTAGGTCTTCAGCAAATGTTTCATCTATTAAGAAGCAGTTGATTGCTGAAAGAACACTTCAGCTGTTTGTCCTGAATAAGAATGATAACAAACTTGTAGAAAGTGTCTATACTTACACAGGGCTGATTTGCGATCATGATTTACGAGAAAGTGGCCTTTGTACTAGAACGAATTGTTAAAGTGTCCAGATACGTAGACGCCTGTGTGAAACGCGAGATGTGTGTGTGCTACCCTGTGCAGCCCACTGCATGTTTACTGAGTATAAATACCAGAGACTCAGAGACAGATCTCCGAGCGGTCTTGATGTACATTCTGTATGTGAATCAACCCTGTCTCCTTCTTTGCAAAGAATAAATGTCCAATGATGAATGATTTTACACCAGTCTCGAGTGAATTGTTCTAACATAATGGTCCTTCGAGTCGGATCTCAATACCTCCACTTCTCTTCAGCTTTGAACCTGAAACCGTGCACGGGAGAGTCCAGGACTCTTGACAAAGACCTCCACCAGATTCTCACACGAGAATCCTTTGGTAAATTGAGAGGCCAGGACTTTGCTGAAGAGAACGGAGTGACGAGATCCTTTTTGGTGAACCAGACTGGGAAATCTGGAAGTAGTCCTCCTTTAAACCATTAGAACTAAAGGAGCGACGTACCTCCCTTAAGCCATTAGAACTAAAGGAGGGGGTTTTCCTCTTTTATGCCACCAGAACTAAGAGGTATTCTTTTTTTTTTTTTTACTAAAAAGAGTGCTATAAAATTAGTAAAGCTGAGGGAGGTCTAAGGATGAATTCTTCTTCTCCTTCTTTTTACTCCAAAAAAATTATAAAATATTTCTTTCTAGAGTACATACCTGCTCAACATGCTAGAGTTTAAACATGCTCATCACACTAGAGTACATACCTGCTCATCACACTAGAGTACATACCTGCTCAACACGCTAGAGTTTAAACATGCTCATCACGCTAGAGTACATACCTGCTCATCACGCTAGAGTACATACCTGCTCATCACGCTAGAGTATATACCTGCTCATCACGCTAGAGTACATACCTGCTCATCACACTAGAGTACATACCTGCTCATCACACTAGAGTACATACCTGCTCATCACACTAGAGTACATACCTGCTCATCACGCTAGACTAGAGTATATACCTGCTCATCACGCTAGAGTATATACCTGCTCATCACGCTAGAGTACATACCTGCTCATCACGCTAGAGTATATACCTGCTCATCACGCTAGAGTACATACCTGCTCATCACGCTAGACTAGAGTATATACCTGCTCATCACGCTAGAGTACATACCTGCTCATCACGCTAGACTAGAGTATATACCTGCTCATCACGCTAGAGTATATACCTGCTCATCACGCTAGAGTACATACCTGCTCATCACGCTAGAGTATATACCTGCTCATCACGCTAGAGTACATACCTGCTCATCACGCTAGACTAGAGTATATACCTGCTCATCACGCTAGAGTACATACCTGCTCATCACGCTAGACTAGAGTATATACCTGCTCATCACGCTAGAGTATATACCTGCTCATCACGCTAGAGTACATACCTGCTCATCACGCTAGAGTATATACCTGCTCATCACGCTAGAGTATATACCTGCTCATCACGCTAGAGTACATACCTGCTCATCACGCTAGAGTCTATACCTGCTCATCACGCTAGAGTATATACCTGCTCATCACGCTAGAGTATATACCTGCTCATCACGCTAGAGTATATACCTGCTCATCACGCTAGAGTCTATACCTGCTCATCACGCTAGAGTCTATACCTGCTCATCACGCTAGAGTCTATACCTGCTCATCACGCTAGAGTACATACCTGCTCATCACGCTAGAGTACATACCTGCTCATCACGCTAGAGTACATACCTGCTCATCACGCTAGAGTATATACCTGCTCATCACGCTAGAGTACATACCTGCTCATTACGCTAGAGTTTAAACATGCTCATCACGCTAGAGTACATACCTGCTCATCACACTAGAGTACATACCTGCTCAACACGCTAGAGTTTAAACATGCTCATCACGCTAGAGTACATACCTGCTCATCACACCAGAGTACATACCTGCTCATCACGCCAGAGTACGTACATACCTGCTCAACATGCTAGAGTTTAAACATGCTCATCATGCTAGAGTACATACCTGCTCAACACGCTAGAGTTTACACATGCTCATCACGCAAGAGTACATACCTGCTCATCACGCTAGAGTACATACCTGCTCATCACAGCAGAGAATAGTTAAAGTACAAGTATCACAGCTCCAATGGCTATTACTACTACTACTGTTACTACTACTAGTACAACTACTGCTACTACTACTACTATCACTGTTACTTCTGCTTCGGCAACTGTGATTGTAGTAGTAGTTCATAGTATTATAGCAGTAACAGTGTGGTCCTATGGTGAAGTGCTACTACTACTACAGCTATGACTAATATGGCTGTTACTTGTTATACAACTACTATGATTGCAGTCGTAGTTTATTCTCACATAGAAGTAACAACAGTAGTCTACTGATACTACGACGAACTACTACTGCTACTACTCTAACAGTAGTTCTTAGTCGTACAACTACCACTTTAGTAGTTAGTACTACTTCAGTACTGTTGCTTGTACAAAAACAACTTCTACAAATGTAGTTGCTACTATTCTTCCCCTCTCTCGCTCTCTCTCTCTCTCTCTGAAGAAGGTGGTGAAGAAGCCTCTGAATGCCTTCATGCTCTTCATGAAGGAGATGAGACACAAAGTGCTTGAGGAGGGACGAGAGAGAGAGCGCCGCCATGAATCGCATCCTAGGACGCAGGGTGAGTCAGTGAGCCCACTAGTACCACTACTAGTACTGCTTCCATTACAGCTTCTACCACCAGTACTTCAATTTATTTCACCATTACTTCTCAATGGTAATACCATTTACATTACTACCACAACAACTACTAGTACCACTACTAGTACTGCTACTAATTTGTATTACTATTACTACTACCATTTCATTACTACTACTAAAGCTACTACATCTAACAGTACCACTGCTTCAGTTTGGACCATTCTTTTTAAACCATGTGTTTTACAGAAGTTACAGAACTGTGAAGGCTAAAGGGAGGAAATGTATGAGAGTGAAGTGTGATGATAATCATTCTGATAACTGTCTGTCTCTCAGTGGCATGCTCTGTCGCGCTCTGAACAGTCTAAATACTACGACCTGGCCCAGAAGGAGAGACTGCTCCACATGCAGCTGTACCCTGGATGGTCCGCCCGGGATAACTACGTATGTACTGCATATTCACCTCAAGGATATACTATGTATGTATGTGTGTGTGTGTGTGTGTGCTGCAGAGAGCTTCAGCTTCTTCCTCTCATTAAAGGGTAAAAGGAAACGGAAGAAGACCCAGCAGACCACTGGAAGCTTCCCCAGGTCAGGTTAAAAAACAACCAAATGAAAGGCGTCTTTATCTTTAACATGCACTACTACTACTACTACCACCACCATTATTACTACTAACACCACCACCATTATTACTACTAACACCACCACCATTATTACTACTACGATTACCATCACCATTATTACTACTTCCATTTCTACTACTACTACTACTACCACCATTATTACTACTACTACTATTACCATCACCATTATTACTACTACTACCATTATTACTACTACTACCACCACCATTATTACTACTACTACCACCACCATTATTACTACTTCCATTTCTACAACTACTACTACCACCACCATTATTACTACTACTACCACCACCATTATTACTACTACTACCACTACTACTATTACCATCACCATTATTACTACTACTACCACCACCATTATTACTACTACCACTACCACCACCATTATTACTACTACTACCACCACCATTATTACTACTACTACCACTACTAATATTACCATCACCATTATTACTACTACTACCACCACCATTATTACTACTTCCATTTCTACTACTACCATCACCATTATTACTACTTCCATTTCTTCTACGACTACTACTACTACCACCACCATTATTACTACTTCCATTTCTACTACTACTACTACTACTACCACCACCATTATTACTACTACTACTACTACTACTATTACCATCACCATTATTACTACTACTACCACCACCATTATTACTACTTCCATTTCTACTACTACTACTACTATTACCATCACCATTATTACTACTACTACCACCACCATTATTACTACTTCCATTTCTACTACCACCACCATTATTACTACTACTACCACCACCATCATTACTACTTCCATTTCTACTACTACTACTACCACCACCATTATTACTACTACTACCACCACCATTATTACTACTACTACTACTACTACTATTACCATCACCATTATTACTACTTCCATTTCTACTACTACTACTACTGTAGGAGCCAGGTGTGGCCTGTGTCGTTTTGTATGCCCTTTTTTGTCACTTCCGGTGATTGAGTCACGTGGTGCTGGGAACAGTCACAACGGGGGTTTATCAGCTGTCAGAATCAGACTCGGGGAAGGATTGGAAGGAGAGGCGGTGAGAGAGGGAGCCTTATTTTTTGTTGACCGCTATTTCACGTTATTTTTACACATTTATTCACATTAATACTGACAAATTATTGAGTTGTGATTGTATGCCATCTAGAATCAACGTTTATTTGTTTCCCACAAATAAACACTCGAAACTCATCCACTGGATTACGGAAGTCATTTACGTTACAGCCAGCGCGTCCGCAAGTTTAAATCTCCTCTACTTAGCCTCTCGGTGACTAAAGGAAAATTGCCGATAGTCATCTACAACTACGATTATCACTACTTCTACTCCCACTACTACTACCACCACCATTATTTCTACTTCTACTACTACCACCACCACTATTACTACTTATACTACCACCTCCATCACCACCACCATTATTATTACCACTACTTCAATTATTACACTGTCACTTCAATTTCTACTTCTTCCATTGTGACTACTACTTCTTCTACCACCACCATTGCTACTATAAATTATTACTGCATTATAATGATCGATATGTTCACCACGTTCATGTTTTATTCATAAAATCATGTTTTTGTTCTTTTTCCTGCAGCTGGACTCGGAGTGCTGGATGAGACCCCTGAAAACAAACACACAAACAGACGGGGGTGTCGTCTGCATATACTCGTTCTCAAAGTAAAATATATATGTTAATAAATGTTTAAGTTTTAATCTGATGGAGCTCGATGGAAAGTCAAAGGATCACCAAAAATTCATCTTGAGGAGATGATCTGAAAACCACCGTTTCACAAACACAACAATCAATCGTCAACACCAACTCTTAGAAATGAAAATAAATCTTTTTATTATCAAAGTCCACTTACGATGAAGTGTGAGAACCAGAAACATCGGGCAACACTTTGATGAAAGTAACTCTTGTGGAAGGACCACCTTCATGAACCCAACTTTAAATCAGCAGCAGTTCTACCAGCGAGTAGAAGTTAGTTTCACGATTGTTTTTAATATCAAGAACAAATACCACCGACCTCAGCGTCTCTTTACACATTGTGACTTGTGAACATAACTTAAACAATAATCATGTACAGGAAGATATTTACAACAATCCTCAGAACGTGGTACTTTTGACCTCCATGTGAGCTCAACTCGTTTTTGTTTTTAGCATCGTTGGCACTATCATGTTGCTAACTGAACCCACTTCAATACCACAAGCTTCCCCTCCACAGCAAGGCCAGTTTTCTGGTCAAGAAAAGTCCACAATTGAAGAAAACATTTCTATTTGTTATTTGACAATGCAACAGAATTCAGTTTGAGGATATGTTTCTTGTTGACAGCATGAATCAAAGCCACACGTTTGTGTTTTGTTTTTAAATCGGCAGCCACGTTTAGCTTCAAAGCTAAAGATAAATCCACGTTCTCCACCAAGAAGAGGAATCATGGATTGACTTCTCCTTCGATGCCAATCAGCCGTTCTGTAAATAAATTCTCCTGTCGCCACCTGTTAGCATGCTAACAAGATGAAGTCATTGAGTTTTTCAAGCTGGGTATAAACTTTTAATGGTATCGACCCAACTGTGTACACAGTGAAAGTCTAGTTTCATTCTTGGAATCAGATTTAAATCATAATTCTGTCGGCTTTGAAGCGTTTGTGTTTAGCAACATTTAACATTTGAGTAATTTAAGTAAATGACAAAACCACAATAAGCAGAAACATCTTGTGTATTTGTGAAACCCAGTCCTAATCAGACGATGGAACAGTGAACATGTTAACCAGCACAAAATATTCAGGTTTTTGGTTGCCTTTTTTATGTTATAAAAACTGTTTGTTATAAAAAAAAGGCAATATTCCCACAAAGCTAACGTGCTAACGTAGCGAATGTCAGAACGCTCCGAACAGCAGAGTACCATCGCTCACGTTCTAATCAGAAACCGCTCCATTCAAAATAAGAATATGACTTTTACAGATTCAGAACATTGTCATAGTGTTAATAATAGTGGCATATTAGTGTGCATGTAAACATAGTCAGAGAGAGAAACTACTTATATTCTGTTCTCCTGGAAGATATTCTGGTTGTTTGGCCAGTTGATGAACGTTTTAATCCTCCAGATTCACACAATTTACGGGCAAATACGTGAGCAGCAGCACCGGTATCGCAACTGCTTGTCTACACATACGAGCGGTTACAAAGCAAACTGATGAAAAGCTGCTTTTCGCCTCTTCAGCTGGTGGATCTGATGGCGTTTGAGCAGCAGGATCTACAACCGAAGTCCATTTTTAGAAGCTGCAGCTTGAATTTTAACTCTTATTTCGGCAGCTTGCGGGATGGTCGTTTGGGGTTAGAGACACTTTTGGCACTTGGGAGCGTATTTAAACCTTAAATTAGATCAAGACAGATGTTAATGTAGGGTTAGAGAAGTGTAACCACACGAATGCCACGATAAATCCTTGAACTCCCTCACAATCTGAAGATGTTTCCTTTTCCTCATTTCATGCATTTCTTAGAAGAATGTTTTTAATTGAAACGCTCAAACTGTATCAAACAACTCGTCCGTCCAGATTCATGTGACATGAATAATTAAACTCGATGAATAAATAGCAGGAGATCACGATAATGTAAACGTCTCTTCTTCCTCCTCCGTCACTCGTCCCTCCCCCCCTCCACCATCCTGTAGCGCTGCCTGCAGGACGAAGGCAGCGCCACCGGCCACGAGAACACGATGGGAACCGTCGTCTGGACGTTCCTCTCCAGGAAGTTGAAGACGGGGTTCCACCACGTCCTCGACAGGTAGTTGTTGGGAGCTTGACGCAGCGCCTGAGAAAGAAATACACAAAAAAATGAATAAACCGATTCATCGGTTGTTTTTCCTCAAATGTCACTATTTGGTGCTTTTGGATCATAACTGATAATTAAAGGAATATATGTTGGTTGGATAACACCAATTTGAACGAGTCACTTTGGGTTTAATCTGATATTTTATCGACAAAACAAAGTATGAGGGGAGGAAAATCTGCAGACTAACTGTCAGTAGAACCATGACAGAACTCTGAATACTATCCTTTTACTTTGTTTATGTCCTTTATAGTTGTCATTTGCTGTATAATAATGTTCATAGTCAGGAAGGTAAACATCATAATTCATCTCTGATATCTATTTTATATTCATGTGAAAACATCTCCTTCAAACTACTGGATTTATTCGAGTTTATCACCAAAACTACATTTTACAGATGACATGTGAACACATCACGACAACGTTATAATGAACCTTCAGCCAGTACTCATGTTCACTGAGCAGAGCCTGAAGGCATCATAGTGTCACTGAAGTGAACCGCCGCTGGTTAGCCGTTAGCGGTGCTGCTAACGTTACTAGCTCTCCTAGCTGCACCTACATGCGTGTTGGCCATGGTGTGGTACCACCAGAAGGTCCTGGTGGTGGCGATGTATCCGATCAACACGTCGATGCTGTAGTGCTCGTGGGCGACGAGGATGCAGACGACTCCCGAGGCGCTGAGGAACCAGCAGAACCAGCGATACCACCACATCCACCGGGGGGAGTCTGACACACACACACATACAAAAACAACATGAGCGATAATATTCATCCAACAAGGATTTAAAGGAAATATTCAGAAAAGTTAGTAAAAAAATATTTGTATTTATTTTCGTTTTGTGTGTTTAAAATGTCTCATTAAAATCTATTTAATTAAATTTAAATAATTAATTTTTGTCCATAAATAGATTAAACCCTGGAATTAAATGAATCAACCTGCTTTGTAACTAAGAATTCCAGTTATTAACAAAACAAACATACAATATATATACATACATACATATATATATATAAATAAATAAATGAATGAGGATGAGTACTCACACTCCTGGATGAAGAGGTAGGAGAGCGTCAACATGACTGTGTGACCGCTGTACAGGAAGTCACCACACATCAGGTGAGATCCGGTCAGAGACAAACCTGAACAAAAACACGGAGCAGTGAGTCCCCGAGAGGAGGAGCTGGAGTTAAAACTGGAAAACCTAAATGGATTTTATTTAAAGTTACCTTATGCTAAGCTAGCTACATTTTTGCTAAGATAGCTTACCTTTGAGAAAGCTTTTATGCTGAGCAAACAACCCTCATGCTAGTTACCATTATACTCAGCTAACTACATTCATGCTAAGCTAGCTACCTGTATGCTGAGCTAGCTACCTGTATGCTGAGCTAGCTACCTTTATACTAACCTGACAACCATTGTTTTTAGCTGGCTACCTTTATGCTAAGCTTGCTGTTTTTTCTCCATCGTGAATTGATTTAATTATGTAATAACAAGCTGAATATACAAAATGGAATTTTGTTTTAACACTTAACTATTGAAGCCACGACTATTTCACAAGTTAGCTTTCACCTGATAGTTTGCGGCCTGTACAACCCAAAAGTAAGGATGTTTTGGTTTTAAGCTGTGATAATTCACATTTTCAATTATATAAAGTAGCTACAATTTGCCAGCCAATCACAGGGCAGGATTTCTGTTTTCATGCTATAAGATGTGGCTAAATGTTCATGGTTTTGTTACCTCCTCCTGAGATCAAACTCAAAATCCTCCAGATTTTCCCCGTGGAGTCGTTGTACAGCTGCACAGAGACGACCCAGAACAAACATTTACTCGTGATGCGTTCAAGAACACAGGTAAATGTGCAGTAAATCTCAGTGTTTGGTGCGTATCCGTACCTTTGGAGCGCAGACCATGTGTTTCCCCGGCACCGGCAGGGTGGTGAGGTACATGGTGACGCAGCGGTACATGTAGAGAGTCCCGATGAGGAAGAAACAGCGACGGCCCACGATGGCTCTGCAGAGAGAGGAAGAGGTTTACATCAATAAAATATGAAAAATAAAAGTTCCATGTTTCCCTCTGTGCTGCAGGTGGAGTCACCTTCAGTGCTTTAATATAATCAGACAGCTTGAATAATCATCATCATAATAATGATAGCAATAGTTTGTGATAATAATAATAGCATCCCTGTTAATTCTCAATTATCGGTTTTAGGTTCGGGTCTGGACCCGGACCGCGGTCCTCCTATTAGAGAACCCTGGACTAAACAATTAACCGATTCATAGAAGAAGAAGAAAGTCGCCAACGAAAATAACGGCCAGCTTCAGTCCGATCAACAGTCACGCACTAATCTCACTTTGTGTATTAAACCCGGCCTCTGATCGGACCCCAGAACTCCACAGTACTACGAGTACTTCTACTGATACCACAAACGCATGCGTCGTACTTACTTGTGCTTGAGGAAGATCAGCTGGACGAGCCAGAGTCCGCACAGGATGAGCCCGTTGACCTCGGTGACGGTGAAGGCCCAGGGCACGCGGTCCACGTAGTCGAAGAACTTGTCCGGCAGCGGCGGGCTCACCGACTTGTCCGGCACCCTCTCGTGGACCACGGTGATGATGACGGTAGTGAAGACCAGGATGAACAGCGCGTAGAGGAAGGCCACGGCGGTCTTCCACCACTCGGCGGGGAGGTGGTTGGCCCGCTCATCCGGCACGGCGATCTTCACGTAGTCGCAGTGGCGCCTCAGCCCGCTGCTCAGGGAGTTGATCAGCTGGTTCTGTTTCAACAGGCTGCTCAGTTTGCTGCACTCCGGCTGCTTTTCGGCTGCGGCGGCAGACGGCGGCGGTAGAGGCGGCGTTGGCGGCGAGGAGGCGTGGCGGGTCGGGTTTCCGTTGGCGACCCTCGGAGGATGGGGAGGAGTGTCGGGATTCGCAGCGGTCACGTTAACTTCCACGTGGGGGCGGACGTCCTCGTCGTCCCGGATCAGTTCCGACGCTGCCATTTGGGTCGAGCTTTAAACAATTCGAACAACCAATGACGACGATCTTCCCCGGTTCACCGACCAATCGCAGCCGTCGTAACCCGTCAGCTGGTTACACAACCAAAGCCGTTCGTTTCCTCTGGTGGTGTTTGGTTATCAGGTCTCGGCCGCTCCGGGTTCAGGTCTGATCAAGAATCCAGCGATCAGGAGCAGGTGTGAGGTCACAAGCCTGCAAACAAACAACACATTTGCTTTTACTGTTCAGCAAACGGAGACGAGTCGCAATGTTTCTTCCTGGTTTCCATTTTGTTTCCGGTTAAATGAACTTCTTCAACGAACCAACAGTCTCACGCTGTAACCGGCGTCTGAGTCACCGAACCCAACCAGCTGTGAACAGACTGCTGAACTCGACTCAGGTTTGTTTTGCAGGAATTCTCCTGATCTCTGCAGATCGAGTTCAGGTGGGAGACTGACTTGCGACACACACACACACACACACACACATCTACATAAACACACACACACTTACACACACACACACACACACATCTACATAAACACACACACACTTACACACACACACACACACACATCTACATAAACACACACACACACACACCAGGCTGTTGAGTGATTGCAGGTAACCCGAGGGCGGCACTCCCAGTGTGACAGACACACCTTAAGTACGTACACACACACACACACACACACGCTGGTAGAGAATGAGTCAGACAGCATCGATGACGTCATCGTCTCACAGGAACCTGAACGCTGAAACCACCTTTAAACTCACAACATGTAACTTAGTAAGAACGCTCTCTTGCTAAACTAAAAGTTGAACTCTCGAGTACATTATGAATGGATACATTGAAGTACATACACTGGTTTGGAAAAAGACCTTTTTTGCTAAATGTTGTGCTTCCTCCTGTTTGACAGAAGACTTGAGTGAGCAGCTGCTTGAGGAGATTCAAAGACAAAGTAAATCTCGGAGCAGCAGAGTACTCCTTTAACTCCACATGTGATCAATGCTGAGTCACGTTTACTGCACTGCTCACGCAGGAACAAGATGATGCCAATAACAGTTTGACCATTTACATCCAGAATTAATGAGAAGAGTGTTTCAAATGTTCAAAGTGTATGTTCCTTCATCAACGTTTCTTCCTGGTGAGCACCCCCCCCCCCCCCACAAGTTTATTCAGACTCAACCCAACATACAAATCACTCACTGGAATGTGGATTAATCCGCCACTGAAAGTAGTCCCTCAAACAAAGTGCCTGTTTGATTAGTAAACTGAGTATCTGGTGTTTTCAGCTCTGATTGAGCTCCACCCTCCACGCTCCACCCTCCACCCTCCACGCTTCACCCTCCACCCTCCACGCTTCACCCTCCACGCTTCACGCTCCACCCTCCACGCTTCACCCTCCACCCTCCACGCTTCACCCTCCACACTCCACCCTCCACGCTTCACCCTCCACACTCCACCCTCCACGCTCCACACTCCACCCTCCACGCTTCACCCTCCACACTCCACCCTCCACCCTCCACCCTCCACCCTCCACGCTTCACCCTCCACCCTCCACGCTTCACCCTCCACCCTCCACGCTTCACCCTCCACCCTCCACGCTTCACCCTCCACACTCTACCCTCCACCCTCCACGCTTCACTACTAACTAAATGTGGGTGTTTTTTGCTCGATAATAAAAATGGATGAACAAAATATTCATCTTATTTTTCCTAAACAGTCTTTGAAGGATTTAAAAATGATTTTTATATTAAAAAAAACTTTTAAAAAAGCAAAATAAATGAGCCGAACATCTCACATATGTATTTTACATTTTGTCTCAACACGATAAAGTATAAAATGAGCTCATTTGTTATTTGAATAACAGGAAGAAGTGAAGAAAATAACAACCGGACACAAATATCTTCGTGAAAGACAGAAGTTGTATTTTGTTGCTTCTTAAACAAAGTGAGATGTTTATCAGCGTCACGAGATGAAGACGAACACGAGTTAGTGAGTAACGGCTTCCTGTTGACAGAAGAACACTCGACTCGAACCAGTTAAAGATCACGAGACCTCAATTCAGCACAGAACCACAGAACCACAGAACCAGAGAACCAGATAACCACAGAACCAGAGAACCAGAGAACCAGATAACCACAGAACCAGAGAACCAGAGAACCAGATAACCACAGAACCACAGAACCAGATAACCAGAGAACCGCAGAACCAGAGAACCACAGAACCAGAGAACCACAGAACCAGAGAACCACAGAACCAGAGAACCAGATAACCAGATAACCAGAGAACCGCAGAACCAGAGAACCACAGAACCAGAGAACCACAGAACCACAGAACCACAGAACCAGAGAACCACAGAACCAGAGAACCACAGAACCAGAGAACCACAGAAACAGAGAACCAGATAACCAGAGAACCAGAGAACCAGAGAAACAGATAACCAGAGAACCACAGAACCAGAGAACCAGAGAACCACAGAAACAGAGAACCAGAGAACCACAGAACCAGAGAACCACAGAACCACAGAACCAGAGAACCAGAGAACCACAGAACCAGAGAACCAGAGAACCACAGAACCAGAGAACCAGAGAACCACAGAACCAGAGAACCAGAGAACCACAGAAACAGAGAACCAGAGAACCAGATAACCACAGAACCAGAGAACCAGAGAACCACAGAACCAGAGAACCACAGAACCAGAGAACCAGAGAACCACAGAACCAGAGAACCAGAGAACCACAGAACCAGAGAACCACAGAACCAGAGAACCAGAGAACCACAGAAACAGATAACCAGAGATAGATAGACTGATCGATAGACTGATAGACTGATCGATAGACTGATAGACTGATAGACTGATAGATAGACTGATAGACTGATAGATAGACTGATAGACTGATAGACTGATAGATAGACTGATAGACTGATAGATAGACTGATAGACTGATAGATAGACTGATAGACTGATAGACTGATAGATAGACTGATAGACTGATAGATAGACTGATAGACTGATAGATAGACTGATAGACTGATAGACTGATAGACTGATAGATAAATAGATAGATAGATAGACTGATAGACTGATAGATAGACTGATAGATAGACTGATAGACTGATAGATAGACTGATAGATAGACTGATAGACTGATAGATAAATAGATAGATAGATAGACTGATAGACTGATAGACTGATAGACTGATCGATAGACTGATAGACTGATAGACTGATAGACTGATCGATAGACTGATCGATAGACTGATCGATAGACTGATAGACTGATAGACTGATAGACTGATAGATAAATAGATAGATAGATAGACTGATAGACTGATAGATAGACTGATAGATAGACTGATAGATAGACTGATAGACTGATAGACTGATAGATAAATAGATAGATAGATAGACTGATAGACTGATAGATAGACTGATAGACTGATAGACTGATAGACTGATCGATAGACTGATAGACTGATAGACTGATCGATAGACTGATAGATAAATAGACTGATAGATAGACTGATAGACTGATAGATAGACTGATAGACTGATAGACTGATCGATAGACTGATAGACTGATAGACTGATCGATAGACTGATAGATAAATAGACTGATAGATAGACTGATAGACTGATAGATAGACTGATAGACTGATAGACTGATCGATAGACTGATGACCTGAGGTACAGACTGGATGTTTCACTCTTAACTTCTCTAAAACTTTCCGCGCTCGTGCTTCGACACGAGCCTGTCGGACGGTGCGCGAGACGTTTCCGCCTCTTTTAACCTCAAACAGGTAGCAGCAGGTGAGCGCGCTGCCTGTAGTGTGCGCGTGGAGCTCAACAACAGAACCAACTCACCGTCACAACTCTTCTCTCTTTCTTCTCGAGACTCGTTACTTTCTTTTCTCTTCTCCCAAAAACTTCCTCTTCCTCCTCATCTCACGCCCTCCTCGGTGACTGTGGGCGCGCGCCTGCGTGCTCCTTGCGAGCGCGAGCGTGTTGAATCCAAATATGGTGCGAAGCCCCCCCCCCCCTCACCTGAGTTTCGCTGGAACTCGGAATTTCCCGTGAAAGGGATCGATGAAAATAAAATGTTTTATATTTACATACATCTATATTTATATACATATATATATATATATATATACATATATATATATATATATATATATATATATATATATATATATATATATATACATATATATATATATATATACATATATATATATATATATATATGTATATATATATATATATACATATATATACATATATATATATATGTATATATATATATATATATACATATATATATATATATATATATATATGTGTATATATATATATATATACATATATATATATATATACATATATATATATATATGTATATATATATATATATATATATATATATACATATATATATATATATACATATATATATATATATATACATATATATATATATACATATACATATATATATACATATATATATATACATATACATATATACATATATATATATATATATATATATATAAATGTATTTTCTTCATTTTCTAAGGCAATAAATAAATAGATTCTTTTGACGTCATACTCTGACATTGTGCATAATCTCGTGACAGCTTTGTTCAACGTCGCTGGATAATGTGTCACGTGAGGAAGTGGGAGGGAACCAAAGGTCTGCTGCACGAGGCGTTGCATCCTCCATGTTGTTCTGCTGGAAAGTGAAAGTTCTGCTGAAGCATCAGAGTGAAGTTTAATAAAACCATGGAACTGCAGTTATGAGACAATAATCAGTTCTCTTCTGAACGTGAGATGTGTTCCATGTTGACATGACTGATGAGGGATCAACTATTTATTGAATGACTTTCAAAAGACCCAAACCTCTTACAGCACAAACAATATGCTGATCCGTCATTATTTCAATGTATCACAATGAATATTAGTGAGAGTCATGTGGATATGAATGGATGTAGAATCTTCTTTCCTTTTATTTATTTACTGAGAACAAATACAATAAACAGCAAATATAGAAAATTGTAAAACAAGTTATTATAAAAAACATAAAATATTTAAACAATTTTACATTTCTGAAAAAGTTCAGCAAGAAATCTTCACACATGGTCCAACTCCTCATAACTCACTTTATTAACTCCATACAACAATACAGTGTATCACATAAATACAAAGTATACAACTCAACTCACTTTCAGCTCTGTGTACTTCAGAGGAAAACACGATGAAAACATCTCCGTTCATACGTTAAAATACATTCATATCCATGAACCCATCCAGCAGAATGCAGAGCCTGGAACAGATGTGAAGTACATGGAAGTACATTGAGCTGATATTTCCTCTTTCTCTCTTTTGAACATTTGAATGCAGGAGTATTACTGTGAGGTATTAATACCTTTACTGTGAATAGTTTCACATCACGAGACAGTTTGGATGTTTAATATGTTGTCATGTGAGGAAGTATCCTCTACATTCACAGTGTGACCATCTGTCAGCGCTGAGGTCAGCCTGGACCTGGACAGTCAGTGATGAAGAGGAGGCTGAAGGAGGAAATGAAGACCATCAGACAGTGATGAAGAGGAGGATGAAGGAGGAGATGAAGACCATCAGACAGTGATGAAGAGGAGGCTGAAGGAGGAGATGAAGACCATCAGTCAGTGATGAAGAGGAGGATGAAGGAGGAGATGAAGACCATCAGACAGTGATGAAGAGGAGGATGAAGGAGGAGATGAAGACCATCAGACAGTGATGAAGAGGAGGATGAAGGAGGAGATGAAGACCATCAGACAGTGATGAAGAGGAGGCTGAAGGAGGAAATGAAGACCATCAGACAGTGATGAAGAGGAGGATGAAGGAGGAGATGAAGACCATCAGACAGTGATGAAGAGGAGGCTGAAGGAGGAGATGAAGACCATCAGTCAGTGATGAAGAGGAGGATGAAGGAGGAGATGAAGACCATCAGACAGTGATGAAGAGGAGGATGAAGGAGGAGATGAAGACCATCAGACAGTGATGAAGAGGAGGATGAAGGAGGAGATGAAGACCATCAGACAGTGATGAAGAGGAGGATGAAGGAGATGAAGACCATCAGACAGTGATGAAGAGGAGGATGAAGGAGGAGATGAAGACCATCAGTCAGTGATGAAGAGGAGGATGAAGGAGGAGATGAAGACCATCAGACAGTGATGAAGAGGAGGCTGAAGGAGGAGATGAAGACCATCAGTCAGTGATGAAGAGGAGGCTGAAGGAGGAAATGAAGACCATCAGACAGTGATGAAGAGGAGGATGAAGGAGGAGATGAAGACCATCAGACAGTGATGAAGAGGAGGCTGAAGGAGGAGATGAAGACCATCAGTCAGTGATGAAGAGGAGGATGAAGGAGGAGATGAAGACCATCAGACAGTGATGAAGAGGAGGATGAAGGAGGAGATGAAGACCATCAGACAGTGATGAAGAGGAGGATGAAGGAGGAGATGAAGACCATCAGACAGTGATGAAGAGGAGGATGAAGGAGATGAAGACCATCAGACAGTGATGAAGAGGAGGATGAAGGAGGAGATGAAGACCATCAGTCAGTGATGAAGAGGAGGATGAAGGAGGAGATGAAGACCATCAGACAGTGATGAAGAGGAGGATGAAGGAGGAGATGAAGACCATCAGACAGTGATGAAGAGGAGGATGAAGGAGGAGATGAAGACCATCAGACAGTGATGAAGAGGAGGATGAAGGAGATGAAGACCATCAGACAGTGATGAAGAGGAGGATGAAGGAGGAGATGAAGACCATCAGACAGTGATGAAGAGGAGGATGAAGGAGGAGATGAAGACCATCAGACAGTGATGAAGAAGGAGATGAAGACCATCAGACAGTGATGAAGAGGAGGATGAAGGAGGAGATGAAGACCATCAGACAGTGATGAAGAGGAGGATGAAGGAGGAGATGAAGACCATCAGACAGTGATGAAGAGGAGGATGAAGGAGGAGATGAAGACCATCAGACAGTGATGAAGAGGAGGATGAAGGAGGAGATGAAGACCATCAGACAGTGATGAAGAGGAGGATGAAGGAGGAGATGAAGACCATCAGACAGTGATGAAGAGGAGGATGAAGGAGGAGATGAAGACCATCAGACAGTGATGAAGAGGAGGATGAAGGAGATGAAGACCATCAGACAGTGATGAAGAGGAGGATGAAGGAGGAGATGAAGACCATCAGACAGTGATGAAGAGGAGGATGAAGGAGGAGATGAAGACCATCAGACAGTGATGAAGAGGAGGATGAAGGAGGAGATGAAGACCATCAGACAGTGATGAAGAGGAGGCTGAAGGAGGAGATGAAGACCATCAGTCAGTGATGAAGAGGAGGATGAAGGAGGAGATGAAGACCATCAGACAGTGATGAAGAGGAGGATGAAGCATGAGATGAAGACCATCAGACAGTGATGAAGAGGAGGCTGAAGGAGGAGATGAAGACCATCAGACAGTGATGAAGAGGAGGATGAAGCATGAGATGAAGACCATCAGACAGTGATGAAGAGGAGGCTGAAGGAGGAGATGAAGACCATCAGTCAGTGATGAAGAGGAGGCTGAAGGAGGAGATGAAGACCATCAGTCAGTGATGAAGAGGAGGATGAAGGAGGAGATGAAGACCATCAGACAGTGATGAAGAGGAGGATGAAGGAGGAGATGAAGACCATCAGACAGTGATGAAGAGGAGGATGAAGGAGGAGATGAAGACCATCAGACAGTGATGAAGAGGAGGATGAAGGAGGAGATGAAGACCATCAGACAGTGATGAAGAGGAGGCTGAAGGAGGAGATGAAGACCATCAGACAGTGATGAAGAGGAGGATGAAGGAGGAGATGAAGACCATCAGACAGTGATGAAGAGGAGGATGAAGGAGGAGATGAAGACCATCAGACAGTGATGAAGAGGAGGATGAAGAGGAGATGAAGACCATCAGACAGTGATGAAGAGGAGGCTGAAGGAGGAGATGAAGACCATCAGACAGTGATGAAGAGGAGGATGAAGGAGGAGATGAAGACCATCAGTCAGTGATGAAGAGGAGGATGAAGGAGGAGATGAAGACCATCACACAGTGATGAAGAGGAGGATGAAGGAGGAGATGAAGACCATCAGTCAGTGATGAAGAGGAGGATGAAGGAGGAGATGAAGACCATCAGACAGTGATGAAGAGGAGGATGAAGGAGGCGATGAAGACCATCAGACAGTGATGAAGAGGAGGATGAAGGAGGAGATGAAGACCATCAGACAGTGATGAAGAGGAGGATGAAGAGGAGATGAAGGAGGAGATGAAGACCATCACACAGTGATGAAGAGGAGGATGAAGGAGGAGATGAAGACCATCAGTCAGTGATGAAGAGGAGGATGAAGCATGAGATGAAGACCATCAGACAGTGATGAAGAGGAGGCTGAAGGAGGAGATGAAGACCATCACACAGTGATGAAGAGGAGGATGAAGGAGGAGATGAAGACCATCAGACAGTGATGAAGAGGAGGATGAAGGAGATGAAGACCATCAGACAGTGATGAAGAGGAGGATGAAGGAGGAGATGAAGACCATCAGACAGTGATGAAGAGGAGGATGAAGGAGGAGATGAAGACCATCAGACAGTGATGAAGAGGAGGATGAAGGAGGAGATGAAGACCATCAGACAGTGATGAAGAGGAGGCTGAAGGAGGAGATGAAGACCATCAGACAGTGATGAAGAGGAGGATGAAGGAGATGAAGACCATCAGACAGTGATGAAGAGGAGGATGAAGGAGGAGATGAAGACCATCAGTCAGTGATGAAGAGGAGGATGAAGGAGGAGATGAAGACCATCAGACAGTGATGAAGAGGAGGATGAAGGAGGAGATGAAGACCATCAGACAGTGATGAAGAGGAGGATGAAGGAGGAGATGAAGACCATCAGACAGTGATGAAGAGGAGGATGAAGGAGGAGATGAAGACCATCACAGTGATGAAGAGGAGGATGAAGGAGGAGATGAAGACCATCAGACAGTGATGAAGAGGAGGATGAAGGAGGAGATGAAGACCATAGATAACTCCTCTCACTGCGCTACGACCAGCTGTGACTGAGCAGCTCATTCAGACATCAGATCATCACAACGAGACCTTCAGACGCCGCTTTGGACCCCCGACCTGAGAGACCAGAATCATCTGAGTCTATAAGGAGGGAACCACTGGATCCGGTTCTGTCAGCAGAGAGGGAACCACTGGATCCGGTTCTGTCAGCAGAGAGGGAACCACTGGATCCGGTTCTGTCAGCAGAGAGGGAACCACTGACGGAAATGGTCAGTTCGTGAGCATTCACAACAACAGGTTATACCAACACAACAGAGCAAGGTGATGAACACACTATGACCTTATGATGAGATGACTTCGTTGAGGTCGACGTGGTCCCTCAGAGTTTCCGGGTTAAACTCGGGGTCGCGGCGCTCCGAGCTGCGCAGCAATGAACCTCTTCTGCGGAGGAGTTTCTGGAGGTATCGTGGCCGGGTGATGAGCCTCGGTGCTCGGTCTGGATGAGCACGTTTCTGCCGGAGACAGGCGGCGTGTCGCGGTAGTATTCTGACCGCGTAATCGGCCTCAATGCTCGGCTTCAAAGCAGTGCGAAGGAGAGGCGGTGATGGAGAGGGGCAGACGCTTAGTGTCAAAATATTGATTAGAAACGTATTTGTAATACGTCAAACACAAACGTAATCGGGGAGAAAATACGTTTCTTGTCAAACATAATTGAGAATGCATTTTAGTTTTGGGGGAACGTAATATTTAGGAGACAGGGTTGCTTTAGAGAGACGAGGTTCCCACAGGACAGCGACGCTACAAACACATGATGATCTTTTAGAAGATGATGCATAAATGGATATTAAACCAGCCAACAGGATATGAAGCAGTTACAATGCAACATACACATGAATGCAGCAATATGAATCCAGAAATATCAGATATAAGTGATGGACCAAAATACAGACAATCCAGACAGATGAAAAAGATGGGGGATGTAAAGACGAATATGACAGATACAGGTGCTGGTCCTGGTCCTGGTCCTGGTCCTGGTCCTGGTGGCTGGGAATCAATGGAAGACAGACAAACTGGGGGAAAGGGTCTGGTATATGTACTGACACGGCTGATTGTAAACTGGGACACAGGTGAGCAGGATGAGGAGGGTCTGAGGACACCTGGTGGACAGGTGGAGAAAGACAACAAGGCTTCATGGAGATGAAGGAGCCTGAGGATGAGGCTGAAACAAACAGTCTTTATTTGAGTCCTTTATTATCCGACTGTTCATTTATTTATTATTCAAAAACTACATCATCTTTTCCATTTGTCTCACCACTTCGACAAATCATTCAGATCCATATAATTAGTTTATCTCAAATGGATGACACAATTTCAAATCAAAACTTTATGCTGCTAAATGTCATGATAGTTCAACCAGACGATTAACTTGTCTTTATTCTGAAGGTTGTTGGTTCAAGCCCCTCCAACAGTTTGTTTTTTCTATCTGATTTGATGGAACAAATTAAAGTCCCTTCAGGGATTGATCCTGTAAACCATAAAGATAAATTATTGAAACCAGAAAGAAAAGGTTTTTAAATGTATTTAAAAAAGTGCGCGACAAGGGCTAAGCTAGCTAGCTAGCTCGACCTCCTGGGCTCATCTGGACTTACCTGTTCTGTGTTTCCTCCTCGTTGGACGATGACGATGTAAATTCAGAAATTGAAATTCGAAAATTCGCAAGTTGAAGTCGACGCGAAACGTCGAACTTCTACTTTTTCTTTTTACTTCTGTTCTAGTTTATCATCGGTGGGTCACTTTAGTCCCAACATGATTTCCAGGATCCGTGTGGTTTTAAGCTTTAATATGAGTTTTGTTTTTGTGCAATTAAAGTGATTAACATTTTAGTTTATTCACAATCTAGCAGCTCTTGTGTGTGTTTTTATACATTCATATTTTGTCAAATCTCTCGACAAATAAATGATGAGCTCTAAAAGGCTAATGCATTAAAAGATAAATGCATTCAAAATTAAAAGATAATGCATTCAAAATCCTTAATAAAGCCGTTAAATGTTTAATATGTCATATGCAGGTGAAGGTCACATAATCATATTTCACTCTTTTGAACAGTCTGAAGATTAAAACACAAACATTTAAACAAATTATTTTGAAAAGTGCCTGTCGAGCTAGCTAAGCTAGCTAGCTAGCTAGCTCGACCTCCTGGGCTCATCTGGACTTACCTGTTCTGTGTTTCCTCCTCGTTGGACGATGATGATGTAAATTCGGAAATTCGCAAGTTGAAATCGACGCGAAACCTCGAACGAACAGCTTTTGAAATTGTATCGGCGCATGAAATTCGTGTTTTTTGTTTATTGGAGCTCACATTCATTCATCACAATCACTCCTGTGTGGCTTACCTCAGGCGGGGATCGAACCCGCGCTGCGATGTCGTCGGTCGGCGTCCTTATCCACCGGACCATCTCCGGCACAGGTCAATGAGGAGAACGAGAGAGAGCAAGAAGATCAGACTGAAGCTGCAGAGAGTTCCCCTTCATCAACCTGCAGAGAAACAACGTCTACACACGGAAGCACATTCTACATTAAAGAACCTGGAACCTGCTGTGAAGACTCACACATGGAAGGATCTACATCAAATCAAAACATTATGTTGTGTGAGTCCATGGCAGCTCAGCTGGATGAGGAGTTGCTCCACAGTCTGAAGGTTGTGGGTTCAAGCCCCTCCAAAAGTTTTAGTTTCCCTCAACATGCAAATAATCTCTTAAAACCCTTAATAGGAACAACGGAATTGGCTCAAATTAAAACTCTTAAGCGAAGGAGATAACCAATCAAATCTCTAAATAACCTGAAACCTGCTGTGAAGACTCACAATAATGATGAGAAACTCTTCTGCAATCTGAAGGTTGTGGGTTCAAGACCCTCCGAATAAACAATGTTATTTTTGTGTGATGTGAATTAAAAGTTAAAGTCCCTTTAGGGAAAGTGCCTGTAAACCATGAAGATAAACCAGTGAAACCACAAACAAGGTTTTTGAGGTTTTAAAAGCTCTTAAACTGTGGTGATACGCCAATAAAGCCTTCTCATATGAATCCATTAATGAACCTCACAGTTGAATCTTGATTAGAGAATGAAAGTCATTGAAGGTACAAATGAAGGTTCAGTTACCTTTCATGTTAGAAGAAGAACCAAACATCTCCGATCAGCTCTGAGTGTCTTCATGAAACACGGCTTGGTTTGACTCATTAAAAGGCTTTTCACAACAAGAGACACCTTTCTGAAAGAGAAAACACAAACAGCACAGACGGGATTAGAACTCACAACCTTCAGATTAGGAAACATGTTCTCTTCCAGCTGAGCTCTCAGAACTTTGAGGGCACCTATTTATCTTTCAGTTGATGTGGTTGTTCCAAATGTGTGAGTCTTCATGACAGGTTTAGACTTTTGACTGGTTATCTTCTCAGAGTTTTAAAAGCATTTTCTCTTTTCCTATTAAGGGTTCTCAGGGAACATCTGTACGATTTAAGGTGTTTCAGATGTTGTTTTGCAGGGGCTTGAACCCACAACCTATCGTGACTCTGAACAACATCTTGAGTTCTTGATTTGATGTAGATCCTTCCATGTGTGAGTCTTCACAGCAGGTTCCAGGTTCTTTAATGTAGAATGTGCTTCCGTGTGTAGACGTTGTTTCTCTGCAGGTTGATGAAGGGGAACTCTCTGCAGCTTCAGTCTGGTCTTCTTGCTCTCTCTCGTTCTCCTCATTGACCTTATTATCAACAAAATGCACTTAAAAGAAGTACTCGTAAGATGGGGGATGTAAAGACGAATATGACAGATACAGGTCCTGGTCCTGGTCCTGGTCCTGGTGGCTGGGAATCAATGGAAGACAGACAAACTGGGGGAAAGGGTCTGGTATATGTACTGACACGGCTGATTGTAAACTGGGACACAGGTGAGCAGGATGAGGAGGGTCTGAGGACACCTGGTGGACAGGTGGAGAAAGACAACAAGGCTTCATGGAGATGAAGGAGCCTGAGGATGAGGCTGAAACAAACAGTCTTTATTTGAGTCCTTTATTATCCGACTGTTCATTTATTTATTATTCAAAAACTAAATCATCTTTTCCATTTGTCTCACCACTTCGACAAATCATTCAGATCCATAGAATTAGTTTATCTCAAATGGATGACACAATTTCAAATCAAAACTTTATGCTGCTAAATGTCATGATAGTTCAACCAGACGATTAACTTGTCTTTATTCTGAAGGTTGTTGGTTCAAGCCCCTCCAACAGTTTGTTTTTTCTATCTGATTTGATGGAACAAATTAAAGTCCCTTCAGGGATTGATCCTGTAAACCATAAAGATAAATTATTGAAACCAGAAAGAAAAGGTTTTTAAATGTATTTAAAAAAGTGCCCGACAAGGGCTAAGCTAGCTAGCTAGCTCGACCTCCTGGGCTCATCTGGACTTACCTGTTCTGTGTTTCCTCCTCGTTGGACGATGACGATGTAAATTCAGAAATTGAAATTCGAAAATTCGCAAGTTGAAGTCGACGCGAAACCTCGAACTTCTACTTTTTCTTTTTACTTCTGTTCTAGTTTATCATCGGTTGGTCACTTTAGTCCCAACATGATTTCCAGGATCCGTGTGGTTTTAAGCTTTAATGTGAGTTTTGTTTTTGTGCAATTAAAGTGATTAACATTTTAGTTTATTCACAATCTAGCAGCTCTTGTGTGTGTTTTTATACATTCATATTTTGTCAAATCTCTCGACAAATAAATGATGAGCTCTAAAAGGCTAATGCATTAAAAGATAGTGCATTAAAATCCTTAATAAAGCCGGTTTAATGTTTAATATGTCATATGCAGGTGAAGGTCACATAATCATATTTCACTCTTTTGAACAGTCTGAAGATTAAAACACAAACATTTAAACAAATAATTTTGAAAAGTGCCTGTCGAGCTAGCTAAGCTAGCTAGCTAGCTCAACCTCCTGGGCTCATCTGGACTTACCTGTTCTGTGTTTCCTCCTCGTTGGACGATGTTGATGTAAATTCGGAAATTCGCAAGTTGAAATCGACGCGAAACCTCGAACGAACGGCTTTTGAAATTGAATCGGCGCATGAAATTCGTGTTTTTTGTTTATTGGAGCTCACATTCATTCATCACAATCACTCCTGTGTGGCTTACCTCAGGCGGGGATCGAACCCGCGCTGCGATATCGTCGGTCGGCGTCCTTATCCACCGGACCATCTCCGGCACAGGTCAATGAGGAGAACGAGAGAGAGCAAGAAGATCAGACTGAAGCTGCAGAGAGTTCCCCTTCATCAACCTGCAGAGAAACAACGTCTACACACGGAAGCACATTCTACATTAAAGAACCTGGAACCTGCTGTGAAGACTCACACATGGAAGGATCTACATCAAATCAAAACATTATGTTGCGTGAGTCCATGGCAGCTCAGCTGGATGAGGCGTTGCTCCACAGTCTGAAGGTTGTGGGTTCAAGCCCCTCTAAAAGTTTTAGTTTCCCTCAACATGCAAATAATCTCTTAAAACCCTTAATAGGAACAATGGAATTGGCTCAAATTAAAACTCTTAAGCGAAGGAGATAACCAATCAAATCTCTAAATAACCTGAAACCTGCTGTGAAGACTCACAATAATGATGAGAAACTCTTCTGCAATCTGAAGGTTGTGGGTTCAAGACCCTCCGAATAAACAATGTTATTTTTGTGTGATGTGAATTAAAAGTTAAAGTCCCTTTAGGGAAAGTGCCTGTAAACCATGAAGATAAACCAGTGAAACCACAAACAAGGTTTTTGAGGTTTTAAAAGCTCTTAAACTGTGGTGATACGCCAATAAAGCCTTCTCATATGAATCCATTAATGAACCTCACAGTTGAATCTTGATTAGAGAATGAAAGTCATTGAAGGTACAAATGAAGGTTCAGTTACCTTTCATGTTAGAAGAAGAACCAAACATCTCCGATCAGCTCTGAGTGTCTTCATGAAACACGGCTTGGTTTGACTCATTAAAAGGCTTTTCACAACAAGAGACACCTTTCTGAAAGAGAAAACACAAACAGCACAGACGGGATTAGAACTCACAACCTTCAGATTAGGAAACATGTTCTCTTCCAGCTGAGCTCTCAGAACTTTGAGGGCACCTATTTATCTTTCAGTTGATGTGGTTGTTCCAAATGTGTGAGTCTTCATGACAGGTTTAGACTTTTGACTGGTTATCTTCTCAGAGTTTTAAAAGCATTTTCTCTTTTCCTATTAAGGGTTCTCAGGGAACATCTGTACGATTTAAGGTGTTTCAGATGTTGTTTTGCAGGGGCTTGAACCCACAACCTATCGTGACTCTGAACAACATCTTGAGTTCTTGATTTGATGTAGATCCTTCCATGTGTGAGTCTTCACAGCAGGTTCCAGGTTCTTTAATGTAGAATGTGCTTCCGTGTGTAGACGTTGTTTCTCTGCAGGTTGATGAAGGGGAACTCTCTGCAGCTTCAGTCTGATCTTCTTGCTCTCTCTCGTTCTCCTCATTGACCTGTGCCGGAGATGGTCCGGTGGATAAGGACGCCGACCGACGACATCGCAGCGCGGGTTCGATCCCCGCCTGAGGTAAGCCACACAGGAGTGATTGTGATGAATGAATGTGAGCTCCAATAAACAAAAAACACGAATTTCATGCGCCGATACAATTTCAAAAGCCGTTCGTTCGAGGTTTCGCGTCGATTTCAACTTGCGAATTTCCGAATTTACATCAACATCGTCCAACGAGGAGGAAACACAGAACAGGTAAGTCCAGATGAGCCCAGGAGGTCGAGCTAGCTAGCTCGACAGCCACTTTTCAAAATCATTTGTTTAAATGTTTGTGTTTTAATCTTCAGACTGTTCAAAAGAGTGAAATATGATTATGTGACCTTCACCTGCATATGACATATTAAACATTAAACGGCTTTATTAAGGATTTGAATGCACTATCTTTTAATTTTGAATGCATTTATCTTTTAATGTATTAGCCTTTTAGAGCTCATCATTTATTTGTCGAGAGATTTGACAAAATATGAATGTATAAAAACACACACAAGAGCTGCTAGATTGTGAATAAACTAAAATGTTAATCACTTTAATTGCACAAAAACAAAACTCATATTAAAGCTTAAAACCACACGGATCCTGGAAATCATGTTGGGACTAAAGTGACCAACCGATGATAAACTAGAACAGAAGTAAAAAGAAAGAGTAGAACCTGTTCCAAACAACATTGTTTTTAGAACATGCTACAGATGTTCTTACAAAGTACGTAGAGGCAAACTATGTTTTGGGACACACTAAATCTGTTTCTACAAACAGGAAGTAGATAGTTTGGGACGTGGATGTTGTTATAGTACCGGTTTCCTCCACCAGAAGGGGCTGCTTGTGTCCTGGAAAACCCCACAGACCTCAAACACAACACACCGCTGTCGCTCTATATATAACACACACACACACACACACACACATTCTCTGCATACTGACGCTTTAAATTACACTTAACCCCGCTGGTAAGACAGAGCCATTGATATGTTTCAGCTGCAAAGAAGCCAACAACTCTATTAAACACTGCAAAAAACTTCATCATCCAACATTATTCACCAAAACAAATAGTATTTTATAGAAATCTTACAGAAAATACCAATTTGTTTACAGTAAAACAAATATGTTTACATATATACTGTATATATATATTATACATTGATATTATATAATGAAGTACAATCAAGGGTACGTTCAGTAATATGTTCTTGAAATATACACAAATATAAAGACATAAAGCAAAAGTATAAATACCAGGGTGTGGAGATACTCCACAGCAGGTAACAGTGCTGGATTCAAAATGTTACTTCAGTTAAAGTACTACAGTATTATCAACAAAATGCACTTAAAAGAAGTACTCGTAATTCAGAGTGGCTTCATTGTTGTAAAGTACAATATTTGTATTTATTTAATAAATACATAAAAAGAGCATCATAATGTTGTAGTTTGTCAACGTGGAGCCAGTTTGAGATACTTGGTGTACTACTGGGTAGAGCATAGTACTACTTCATATCATGTATTTACCTCTGAGAAGTAGTTGAGTAGAAGTCTAAAATATAATTCAATGAACAGCAATAGTAAGAATATAAAACCTTTTGACTGCAGAGTGAGTACTGTAACAGCTGATAATACTCAGGAATGCAGGACTTTTACTGAGTCGTAACAGAGTATTTTTAGTGTGGTATTAGTACATTAACATCAATAAAAGATTTGAGTACTGAAATAAAATAAACATGAAAAACTTGGTTTCCTTGAATAATAAAGTCCCAGATCACAGGATGTGTGATTGTGAAGGGGAGGTGTTGACCAAGCAGCTGGCGATGGAACCAGACAGCTGACGGACTGAACGAGTCTCAGCTGAAGACGAACTGTGAGCTCTGCGTCCCCGACCGGCCGACAGCGTCCACCATGGACAACGTGGACGACCTCGTCAACCCCAGGTACGTCCTACTAGCTACTGAGCTACTGAGCTACTGAGCTACTGAGCTACTGAGCTACTAGCTACTAGCTACTAGCTACTGAGCTACTGAGCTACTAGCTACTAAGCTATTAGCTACTAGCTACTGAGCTACTGAGCTACTGAGATACTGAGCTACTAGCTACTGAGCTACTAAGCTACTACGCTACTAGCTACTGAGCTACTGAGCTACTAGCTACTAAGCTACTAGCTACTAAGCTACTAGCTACTAGCTACTAGCTACTGAGCTACTGAGATACTGAGCTACTAGCTACTGAGCTACTAAGCTACTGAGCTACTAGCTACTAAGCTACTAAGCTACTAGCTACTGAGCTACTAAGCTACTAGCTACTAGCTACAGATGTGTGTGTTTGTTGTCTGTATTCAAAGACAATATGAAGAGCTAAGCGCCTTCAGAGGGGTTTTAAAGGTGAAATCACATCGATTTGATTTTTAGCTGCTATTGTCAGGTTTTCTTTGGCATTCGTTAGATAAGATGATTCAAATACTATTTTTTTTTATTTTAAACTCCCACATGTTAAAATTGTTCATCATTATACGTTGTTGTAGATCGTTGTACTTATTTTCTATTTTCTATAAGCGGTGTTAATATTGGAGCGTTTGATACATTTTAGACCATAAAGCAGAAAAGTGTTGAATAATTATTCTTTAATTGATTTCAAAGGCTCTTCTCATAAGATGTGGTGCTCTTTTCTCTTTAAATTATGATTATTATTTGTTTGTTTACCTCAGACTCATGATCTCCAATAGTATTATTTGCTGTGAACTCATTTGTTTAAGTAAAAATTGAAGGTACTTGTACCTTTGTCAGAATTTCCATTTCATGCTACTTTACACTTGTCTTATATTTTAGCAGGAACTATTGTGCTTTCTACTCCACTATATTTATCTGACCGTTTTAGTCACTTTACAGATTAATATTATCGACATTATTTTTGACATTAAACATTTCATCAGTTCATAAAATTAGCATTTTAATGTATAAAACTACATGACAACAGAAAATGAGTAAACTAGTTCATTAAATTAACTGAAACCTCGACAACATTCAGATTCTTGGACTGAAATGAATCAGAAATATAATTCCAATAATAAATATAAACTGAAGGGAACTGTTCTGCATTGTGAGTACTTATATTTTTAAGTGTTTTTCAATTGCAATACTGCTACTTGTACTTCAGTAAAAGGTCTGAGTACTTCATCCACTGTCGTCTCGTTCATCTTCGACCAGCTCTTGATATTTATAGCAGGAGGCTCGAGTGCAGCTGTTCACTGTCAGCTGTCAGTGTGTGTGTGTGTGTGTGTGTGTGTGTGTGTGTGTGTGTGTGTGTGTGTGTGTGTGTGTGTGTGTGTGTGTGTGTGTGTGTAACAGATTGTGTTACTCACATTGTGGGGACTCAACCACCATTTGGGGACAAAAGGTTGTGGTCCCTACAAGGTCAAGCAGTAAGATTAAGGGTTAAGACTCCTGGTTTTCGGTTAAGGTTTGGGAAAAAGGCTGAAAGTGAAGTCAAAGCGTCACGTGTTAAAGCTGCATTCTCTCTAGTGTCCACCAGGGGGCGACTCCTCTGGTTGTATAGAAGTCTATAGAAAATGACTCTACTTCTCTCTTGATTTATTCCCTCAGTAAACATTGTAAACATGAGTTTATGTCTCAATCTCTAGTTTCAAGTCTTCTTTAATACAGCGTGTTGGTGACAGCCGAGTGTGTTTGTGTGTGTAAATGTTAACCAGACTTACAGCTGACGGGCGCGTCAGTAGCTGCATGTTTATCATTATGCAAATAGGCTGGTTTCAGCAAGTCAGGGTGT
>NC_136656.1:867260-882260 GCF_949748355.1 Melanostigma gelatinosum
GAAGAAGAGGAGGCACAGCTGAAGAAGAGGCACAGCTGAAGAAGAGGAGGCACAGCTGAAGAAGAGGCACAGCTGAAGAGGAGGCACAGCTGAAGAAGAGGAGGCACAGCTGAAGAGGAGGCACAGCTGAAGAAGAGGAGGCACAGCTGAAGAGGAGGAGGCACAGCTGAAGAAGAGGAGGCACAGCTGGAGAAGAGGAGGCACAGCTGGAGAAGAGGAGGCACAGCTGAAGAAGAGGAGGCACAGCTGAAGAAGAGGAGGCACAGCTGGAGAAGAGGAGGCACAGCTGGAGAAGAGGAGGCACAGCTGGAGAAGAGGAGGCACAGCTGAAGAAGAGGAGGCACAGCTGAAGAGGAGGAGGCACAGCTGAAGAGGCACAGCTGAAGAGGAGGAGGCACAGCTGAAGAGGCACAGCTGAAGAGGAGGAGGCACAGCTGAAGAGGCACAGCTGAAGAAGAGGAGGCACAGCTGAAGAAGAGGAGGCACAGCTGAAGAAGAGGAGGCACAGCTGAAGAAGAGGAGGCACAGCTGAAGAAGAGGAGGCACAGCTGGAGAAGAGGAGGCACAGCTGGCCACAGCAATGAGGCAGTTCTGGAAGGAGGGGGCGGGGCTTCACACAGGTGTGACCAGGTTTTGGTTATTCAGTCTCTCTGAGTCCTTTCCTTCCTTACTTCCTTCCTTCGTCTTCCTCCTCAGTGTTTCTGACACACATGAAGTCTCGCCTTCGAGGGCGAGGACTTTGCCGACGAGGACGAGGACAGCGGTGATGCGTTCGGAGACGAGCGGCGAGACGGGGCCGCCGCCATCTTGGACTTTGCCGCCGCCGCCGCAAGCAACGACGAAGACGACGCGGACGAAGACGGGCCGTTGCGCTCCCGTAGCGTCCGGCAGCCGAGTCCACCGCCACAGGGGCAGCGCTGGAACAGCTCCAGGCCGTGGTTCCCCTTCCGGCGGTGTCGCGTGCAAACCTGTCCCTCCTGCAACACGGGTTTGCAGATGCGGGTCCAGAAGTGACGAGCGCAGCAAAGACGGTCGGAGCAGTCGGGGGAGCGGAGGCAGGGATCCCCGACCTCACCTGAGACACGGAGACACCTTCGTGAGACACGGAGACACCTTCGTGAGACACGGAGACACCTTCATGAGACACGGAGACACTCCCGACCAATCACAGGCCTCGAGGCAGAGAGTGAGACGGGTTGTTTAATATGAAGAGAAACAAATGAAATAGAAGAGAGAGAGAGAGAGAGAGAGAGAGAGAGAGAGAGAGAGAGAGAGAGAGAGAGAGAGAGAGAGAGGAGGGAGGGAGGGAGGGAGAGAGAGAGAGAGAGAGAGAGGGAGGGAGGGAGGGAGAGAGAGAGAGAGAGAGAGGGAGGGAGGGAGAGCGAGAGAGAGAGAGAGGGAGGGAGGGAGGGAGGGAGAGAGAGAGAATTTTCCAATTTTTGTAATAGAAATGATTGAAGAAATTCAACTTGCATTTCTTTATTTTCCGTTGATGTGATTCAAACTGTTCTGCACTGAAGACATGTTCTAGTTCTCTACTTCTAGTCATGAGGGTTCTGTTATGGAGGAGCAGAACCTTTCTGTATTTTATTTATTACATCGATTACAGTGAGAAACGAGGCCACAGAGACACAGAGACACAGAGACACAGAGACACAGAGACCACAGAGACACAGAGACACAGAGACCACAGAGACACAGAGACACAGAGACCACAGAGACACAGAGACACAGAGACCACAGAGACACAGAGACCACAGAGACCACAGAGACCACAGAGACACAGAGACACAGAGACACAGAGACACAGAGACCACAGAGACACAGAGACCACAGAGACACAGAGACCACAGAGACCACAGAGACACAGAGACACAGAGACCACAGAGACACAGAGACACAGAGACCACAGAGACACAGAGACACAGAGACACAGAGACCACAGAGACACAGAGACACAGAGACACAGAGACCACAGAGACACAGAGACACAGAGACACAGAGACCACAGAGACACAGAGACACAGAGACCACAGAGACACAGAGACCACAGAGACACAGAGACCACAGAGACACAGAGACACAGAGACCACAGAGACACAGAGACACAGAGACACAGAGACACAGAGACTACAGAGACACAGAGACCACAGAGACACAGAGACTACAGAGACACAGAGACACAGAGACTACAGAGACACAGAGACCACAGAGACACAGAGACCACAGAGACACAGAGACCACAGAGACACAGAGACCACAGAGACACAGAGACACAGAGACACAGAGACACAGAGACACAGAGACCACAGAGACCAGAGAGACACAGAGACACAGAGACCACAGAGACCACAGAGACACAGAGACCACAGAGACACAGAGACCACAGAGACACAGAGACCACAGAGACACAGAGACCATAGAGACACAGAGACACAGAGACCACAGAGACCACAGAGACCACAGAGACCATAGAGACACAGAGACACAGAGACCACAGAGACCACAGAGACACAGAGACCACAGAGACACAGAGACACAGAGACCACAGAGACACAGAGACCACAGAGACACAGAGACCACAGAGACCACAGAGACACAGAGACCACAGAGACACAGAGACCACAGAGACACAGAGACCACAGAGCCCATAGAGACACAGAGACACAGAGACCACAGAGACACAGAGACCACAGAGACACAGAGACCACAGAGACCACAGAGACACAGAGACCACAGAGACACAGAGACCACAGAGACCACAGAGACACAGAGACCACAGAGCCCATAGAGACACAGAGACACAGAGACCACAGACACCACAGAGACACAGAGACCACAGAGACACAGAGACACAGAGACACAGAGACCACAGAGACCACAGAGACACAGAGACCACAGAGACACAGAGACACAGAGACCACAGAGACACAGAGACCACAGAGACCACAGAGACACAGAGACCACAGAGACACAGAGACACAGAGACCACAGAGACCACAGAGACACAGAGACACAGAGACACAGAGACACAGAGACACAGAGACCACAGAGACCACAGAGACACAGAGACCACAGAGACACAGAGACCACAGAGCCCATAGAGACCACAGAGACACAGAGACCACAGAGACACAGAGACCACAGAGAGACACAGAGACCACAGAGACACAGAGACACAGAGACTACAGAGACACAGAGACCACAGAGACACAGAGACCACAGAGCCCATAGAGACCACAGAGACACAGAGACCACAGAGACACAGAGACCACAGAGACACAGAGACCATAGAGACACAGAGACACAGAGACCACAGAGACCACAGAGACACAGAGACCACAGAGACACAGAGACACAGAGACCACAGAGACACAGAGACCACAGAGACACAGAGACCACAGAGACCACAGAGACACAGAGACCACAGAGACACAGAGACCACAGAGACACAGAGACCACAGAGCCCATAGAGACACAGAGACACAGAGACCACAGAGACACAGAGACCACAGAGACACAGAGACCACAGAGACCACAGAGACACAGAGACCACAGAGACACAGAGACCACAGAGACCACAGAGACACAGAGACCACAGAGCCCATAGAGACACAGAGACACAGAGACCACAGACACCACAGAGACACAGAGACCACAGAGACACAGAGACACAGAGACACAGAGACCACAGAGACCACAGAGACACAGAGACCACAGAGACACAGAGACACAGAGACCACAGAGACACAGAGACCACAGAGACCACAGAGACACAGAGACCACAGAGACACAGAGACACAGAGACCACAGAGACCACAGAGACACAGAGACACAGAGACACAGAGACACAGAGACACAGAGACCACAGAGACCACAGAGACACAGAGACCACAGAGACACAGAGACCACAGAGCCCATAGAGACCACAGAGACACAGAGACCACAGAGACACAGAGACCACAGAGACACAGAGACCACAGAGACACAGAGACACAGAGACACAGAGACCACAGAGACACAGAGACACAGAGACACAGAGACCACAGAGACACAGAGACACAGAGACCACAGAGACCACAGAGACACAGAGACCACAGAGACACAGAGACCACAGAGACACAGAGACACAGAGACACAGAGACCACAGAGACACAGAGACCACACGAGGTTCCAGACGAAGATCTTGTGAACATGCTTTATACGTGGAGCTCACCTTTACCTGAGGCCGCTTTCACCTCCGTCCTCCCTCTCTTCCTCCAGCCTTTCTTTTCAGACAGACTCGTCCCTCCGTCTGGGATCCTCTGAGACACGAAGCCGTCCTCGACGGGGACACAGACATCTGGAGATTGTTTCAAGATGTCTTAGACATCCAGAGACACACGTCTGTCTTTTACAATAAGAATCATGAGATTGTTTTCAGATAGTACGTCACCATCAAAGGTGTGACTTCTTATGTGTTAGAATCCGGAGAAACTAAATTAAAAAGTCAAAATATTAAATTAATATTCCCTCTCATAATTAAGATTTATTTTGAATTTTTAAAGTAATTCATAAAAAATGTTCCGAGCGGTCTCTTCCGTCATCTAACATCGTATGATTAATAAAAACGTGAACAAATGATCAACGATAAAAGACCCATCTTACTGTTGCTGCAGCGGTTGACCGGGCAACACATCCCGTTCCTATGGCAACGCCTCTTCCTCTTGCGGCAGGTGTGACATCGCGGGTGGGCGGGGCCTCTGGTGGGGGCGTGGCAGTAGCTGCCCTCTCTGCACTCCAGGTCGCTCATGCACTGATAGAGCTGGAGGAAGAGGAAGAAGAAGAGTCATTCTGGCGGTTCTGACGTCATGCATAACGTCACACACTCACCATACTGGGCTCCCACGCGCTCCTGTTCAGCGGCAGCGCGTGCGACTCCCTCAGGATCACCGTTCGGATGGAGTTCAGACGGACGCGCGCCGCCGACGAGCCGCGGGAGCACGCCGCCAGCAGGAGCACGAGACAGACCATCAGCACCAAGTGACGGGTCATGACTGCTGCTGCAAGAAATACAAATATAATAAATACTCTTAAATATGACATTCAAAGAGTTTATAAACCCTTTAAAACCAATTCACTCTCAATGATCGTCAATAAAACCTTCAGTAGGTTACATGTCCTTTATGTTAAATGTGCATCATGTTAAAATATAATAAATACACAGGAAACTCGCTGCACGAGCCAACATATGACATTTAAATCGTTCATAAACTCTTTAAAAGCTTTGCAACTCATTAACTCTGAATCACACAAACCTCTTGTTTTATTGTTGTCCTTTCATCTAAATCTGCATCATTACTGGAGATAAATGCATTCGTGACGTTTGGGAAACTTTGAGAAAGTTAAAAGAAAACGTCATGAAGCAGTTCTGAGAGTCCGAAACAACAGAAGCACGTTAAAGTTCAGCGCGCTTTTATTTTGAAAGGTGTGATGATGAACGATAACTGAACGAATGTCTCACCTGTAGCTCTGGTGGACGACGACACGGTCTCAGGTTACAAGGTGTTTCCGGTGTCTCTCAGGTGAGCAGCGCTCGTGAGCTCTCGGTGTTCGGACAGGTGAGCTGGACCCGGACCGACGGTCCTCTTTATAGGCTGCTCTCTCTCCTCTGCCACGCGCACACACCCGGTCCAACCCACTGGCCGCGGCCACGCGCGCCCCAGCAGACCCCTCCCGCGCGCACATCGATACCCTCGCGCCCCCCTCACCTGCAGCCATCGATACACAGAGAGAGAGGACGACGTCCGGTCCGGACTTCAACGGCTCCTCCGCAACATGTTGGAAGAATACTGAAGTTCAAGAAACATTTCACTGGACAGAATCAAACAAATACACTTAAAAATACACTCAGGACGCACAAATATCAATCTAATATTCAAATGACCACAAAGAAAGCCCGCGAGATGAGCAGTACAAAAACACAATGTACACAGACATTACACTCATTGGTAAAATAGAGAAGTATTAGCAAGTAAAGTATTTCCTTCATGACTGTATTATTCTCCAAAGTAACTATGCAACTGAAAAGTACATTATGTACCTCTGAGGTGTACAGTAAAAAGTACAACATGTATTTCTTTGTGTGTTGTGTATATAAGTACACTCCACAGACCTGTTCCCTTTAGTTCCCTCCTTGCTTCCTCTCCTTCTGTTTCCTGAGCCCTCAGCTCCTGATTGGTGGACTTCTTCCTGAGCTGAGGTGGACTCCTACTTTCCTAACCTTTCCTAACCTTTCCTTTCCTAACCACTTGTCCTTGAGCTCTCTGGAAACCGTCCTGAGGTCAAGGAAAGATGTGAAGGAGAGTTCATGAGGAGTTAGGAAAGGAGAACCGTTTTGCTTTTTAACACTTTAATGCTTTCTTACCTCATGTCGTTTGTTTTCATGATGCGTCACTTTAAATCTCGCCGGCATTATCTCCTTTCCTTTGGTAAAGGATGCTCCAGTGTTTCCTTTGCTAAGGGGATAAGAAAGGAAGCATTGAAGCACCTTTCCTCAACATTGAGAGGACACATTTTCTCACAAGAAAGTAGAGAAGAAAATTATAAAACCTGGTGAATTATGAGAAATTTAGTTTTTACCAAATCAAGATTAAGACAAAAATAATCCTTTAAATCAAGATGATAGATATTAAAATAACATTGTATATATATGATATATATCACACTCACACACTCACACACTCACACACACACTCACACTCACACTCACACACTCACACGCACACACACACACACACTCACACACACACACACACACTCACACACACACTCACTCACTCACACACACACTCACACTCACACTCACACGCACACACGCACACACACACACACACTCACACACACACACACACACTCACACACACACTCACACTCACACTCACACGCACACACGCACACACACACACACACTCACACACACACACACACACTCACACACACACTCACACTCACACTCACACGCACACACGCACACACACACACACACACACACACTCACACACACACACACACACTCACACACACACTCACTCACTCACACGCACACACACACACACACACTCACTCACTGTTGGTAATGGACAGAAAGAGCTGCTGACAGGTTTCTGCCTCAGAGGTTCAGTGAATGTGGACCGACGGGACGACGGCGCCGCCCTGAGGTCACATGTGGAACTGCAGCTGACAGACAGAAACACTGAGAGAGAGAAAGGCATGCTGGGATTCTGAGTTTGATAATCTGAATCTGCACAGTAAGATGTACTTTACCTCAGTGGTAACTTGAGGTAAAGTACAGCAAGGTACATATAGTACACATTACACAACACATTAAAAACATACAAATATACACGAAACAATAGAGAAAATGTGCATAGTAGCAAATAAGTTATGCAAATAACGAATGAGAACACAATAACAAGTGTCCCACCCCTCTGATTAGCAAAGCTGCTGTCTGCTGGACTGGAGTCTCAGGTGAGGCGGCTTAATTGAATTAGTTTTGTGCTTAATATGAGCAACGCAAATGAGGTTTTCTTTATTTGAGAACCGAAACCGGAGATTTAACAAGAGTTAAAAATGACATAATTATGGGAAATGAACTGGAGAGCAACTTAGTGTTTATGTATTTGTGTAAAGTGTCCAGAGCAGAGTTTCAGTTGACGTTGAACAAGAAACATGAGTTCACTTTGAAGATAAAAGATTCAGTGTGTTATTGTGCAGTGCAAGTGAAGTTGGAAGCATTTCCAAGAAAATAGGACGTTAGCTTCGTGTCTTTAATGTCCTTTAACTTGCTGCATTTTATTTCTTGCACTGTTTTTAATGTTTTAATGAATGTTGTTAATTGTTTTTAAATCTCCTTTTCTTTTGCCTTGTGTTTTGATGCTTTTATGTGAAGCACTTTGAATCACCTTGTTGTTGAAATGTGCGATACAAATAAACTTGCCTTGTTGTGCGACTTCTCAGTTTGAATCAGTCACTTCCTGTGTGGAGAAGCATTTCCTGCCAGAGAAACAAACTATTTTAAAGTCTGAGTGAGTCATGAAAGGGTTAAGTCCCCCCCCCCCCCCCCCCTCCTCCTGCGGTTCAGCCTTCCATGAAAACCTGTTCCTGCTCGCCTCAGAAACATTCCAGCCCTCGAGGCTGCCGGCTGCTTCAAAAACAAAGAAGCTTCATATCTGCAGTTTGTCTCTTCAGTGAGTTCGTCGTCGTCCCACCATGTTAGTCTCCACATTCCTCTGCAGGTTCTGTCGCTCTCAACCTGCAGGACTCCGAATCTACGCAGTGAGTTTAACATCTGCTACTTCTTACAGAGCAAACATCTTCACCCTTTATTTAAACCATCCCGTCTCCTTAAAGATGGAGGCTTGAAGTTCTGTAAATGTGTCGATGCATCAACATTGAACAAAGAAAAACTACTAACATTCGTACAATTGTGTGAGGAACTACTGCTGACTGCTATTACTACTAATACTATGCAACTTCTTCAAATACTTGCATTGCAACAACAATATTAGTACTGTATGCTACAACTGATAGCATCAGTGCTACTACTAGTTGTACTGCCAGTACTAATGCTTCTGCTAGTTTTACCCAACTTGTGGGGACACGCCTTCATTGATTTCAGCTTAAAGTACAGTATAGTATTTAGGATTACGCTGGTATGGTTATGGTTGATACGTCTCCAGGAAATGAATGTAAGTCAATGTAATGTCCCTAAAACTCATGAAAGCATGACTCAAAAGCAAACAGAAGGGCGTTGGTTCTGGTTTCTGGTTCAGGAAGGAGAGTCAGAGGCGTGATGTGTTTCTCTGTCCCTCCCAGGCCAGTCCGGTCGTTTCCAGGTTCAGCAGCCGGCCCACATCCACAGGTACCTTCAGCAGCAGCGCTTACAAAACAGCTCATTTCAGAAGGACGTTGCCTGCTAACGCTAAACGCTAACATGCTGATGTTCAGCAGGTATAATGTTTACCGTCTTAGCTTCCCATGTTAGCATGCTACAAGTCCTTATGAGTGGACCAGCTATGAATAAGATATAACTGCTAAAACAAGGAAGACCTGAACAATTATACATGAAAAATCAATTACAAAACAGCAATGAGATTTTCTTTTAATCACCGTTTGGACCATTGTTCAGAGGACATCTCTCTTTCTCTTTCAGATGCGTTTGTTCGTTACAGCTTCGGTCGGCCCGTCCTCTCTCTGCGACTCCCTGCTGGTCAGCAGAGTCGCTTCACTCTGACGCCCATGTTGACCACGGTGGATGACCTCCTGCGTGACATCACAACCAAGGACCCCGGGGTGCACACCGCCGTCCTGCTCAACAGAGGTACTGCAAACAGCGCATGCGTACTATATACTTGGAAGGACCCGAAAACTAAGTTTCTGCATTTTTGAAGACAAAGTAATGAAGTTTTTCACTTTTTAAAAATGTCCTAATTGTCCAAAATGTCCTCATTAAAATGTAGTTTCCTCAAATACCCGTCCTTTACAGAAATATCACTGCTGTCCACAGATGTCCTCAATTTCCATGAAATATTTTCAGTTTCCAAAAATGTCCACTTTTTCTAACATGTCTCCTTTTTGTAAAAATTCATTCACTTTTGACAAATGTCTCGCCTTTCTTAAAATCCTGACCTACAACAAATGTCCTCAAGTCCTCACTTACAACGAATGCCTCGACTTTCCCAAAAATATCTGTTTACTGAAAATGTCCTTCGCATTATTTTCCACTGAAAACATCCTCATTTTTAATCTGAAACTCAAACGGGTCCTCACAAAGATGGAAGCAGAAGAGCAGCCACACAAGTCATGAACACATGAAACTAAACGTTGTTTTGTCCTCAGACGGACAGAGAATCTCTTCATGCACCTTCATGGAAACAGTTCTAAATGAAGACTTTCAACTGGTCATCAATGGCGTCACACACAATGTCCGCTCACTTGTACAAGGTACGACCCGTGTGCACGAGGTTAGCTTAGCTTTGCATGAAGATGCACTTTGACTGATTCCTGTTGTGAAACTTTGAGTTCATTCAGAACGACGTATTAACGTGGTATTAAAGTGTTAATACCACAAACCCCCCGTTGCTGTGTCCGTCAGGTTCGTCTCATGAACACGTGTTGGGTCCGGACGACATGAAGTACGTGGTCCGCCTGCTTCACTCGGCTCTGAATCTTCCTCAGCGGCAGCACATCAAACACACCGAGCTGCTGATGAGACAGGAGCAGCTCAAAGAGCAGCTGCAGCCGCTGGAGACGGTAAATTACAGAATGAAATATTCTATAATATTACACAACTTTTAAAGGAGACTTCCTGTATTACTCTTGATACTTTAAGTATATTTTGCTGATAATTCCTCTCTACTTTTACTAAAATAACATTTTCTCTGCGTGTACAGGTGAGAGTCAAGATGGCGCAGGAGGCGGAGTCTAGAGCATCAATACTGGGGTGGGGGGGGCTTGCCTACCTGTCCCTGCAGGGAGGATTCCTGGGTTACCTCACCTGGTAATGAGCACACACACACACGCACTAACCTGAAACTCTACTGCACTCAGGGATCCTGTAATCATGTTTTAATGTTTGTGTGTGTTGACAGGTATGTGTTTGCGTGGGACGTCATGGAACCAGTCACCTTCTTCATCACCTGCAGCACCAGCATGATGTTCTTCGCCTACTACATCCTCACCAAACAGGTAGGGGCCCTGTGAGTGGGTCTGCTGTCTTTGTGAAGAACAAAGGATATTTTGTAGACCTGACAGTGAGCACTGGGTCCCCACTTCACTTAAAGGTCCCCACTAAGTCAACGGTCCCCACCACGCCGTGAGGTCCCCACTTCACTTAAAGGTCCCCACTAAGTCAACGGTCCCCACCACGCCGTGAGGTCCCCACTTCACTTAAAGGTCCCCACTAAGTCAACGGTCCCCACCACGCCGTGAGGTCCCCACTTCACTTAAAGGTCCCCACTAAGTCAACGGTCCCCACCACGGCGTGAGGTCCCCACTTTACTTAAAGGTCCCCACTAAGTCAACGGTCCCCACCACGCCGTGAGGTCCCCACTTCACTTAAAGGTCCCCACTAAGTCAACGGTCCCCACCACGCCGTGAGGTCCCCACTTCACTTAAAGGTCCCCACTAAGTCAACGGTCCCCACCACGCCGTGAGGTCCCCACTTCACTTAAAGGTCCCCACTAAGTCAACGGTCCCCACCACGCCGTGAGGTCCCCACTTCACTTAAAGGTCCCCACTAAGTCAACGGTCCCCACCACGCCGTGAGGTCCCCACTTCACTTAAAGGTCCCCACTAAGTCAACGGTCCCCACCACGCCGTGAGGTCCCCACTTCACCAGATCTTCACTCTGCCAAAAAGTCTGAGGGTCTTCACAAGTACAAACATGTGATTTAAATTGTGTGTGTGTGTTTGTGTTGACAGGATTTAATCTATCCGACTGCACGAGATCGTCAGTTCCTTCACTTCTTCCATCAGAAAGCATCTCAAAAGAAATTCAATGTTCGAAAATACAACGAACTCAAAGAAGAGCTGGCAAAGGTGATGCACGCACACACACACACACACACACACACACACACACACACACACACAGTGTTTACACAGCAACACTGTCTTCTGGAAAAGATGTATTTTGTGGCGCTAACCTTTCTTATTAATTATGTTGTGTGGACATCTTATTTGTTTCTCCCCCGCCAAAATAAGAGCTTTTCATTCATTCATTTTTAGTTAGAATGAAATGGATGATTACAGCAGACTTTTAAAATGATTCCAAAACGGACAGCTGAAGTCATTGACATGTAGAAACCTGTGGTTGCAGGTGGAAGGTGATCTCAGCAGTTTGAGGAGCTCCATCCGGCTGCAGGTGGATCAGCCTGAACCACAGAGAGCCACCTGAGATTTCACTTTATTCTTTTTTTTGACATTTTCATACTTTGTTTCTTCACGCTTTTGTCATCTGTTTTTATTAAAAACACAATGAAGTGAAAAGGTTCTTATCCGTGTCCTTGATTTATCTCGAGGTATTTGTGTTTGATGTAAAGAAAAGAGTATTTTTAGGTATGCTATATATCAAGCTCCCTCCTTATTCCTCTTCCTGTAAAACATTTCTATATTTGTGAGCCATAGAAACCGGAAAACTCATTCTATTGGACAAAGTGGTATTTTAATTTATTTTGTGATTTGTATTTCCTAGAGACGGTGCACATTAATTCACACTTCAGTTTCCACCTCAATGTGCTGAAGTTAGCTCCAGAGCTCATGTTCCTCTGCAGGCCCTGGGCAGACTATGACAGTCTAGTGGCCTAATATCAGTACGATGCTCCAGCAAACACTGTATATAGCACAACACCGTACACTACATAACTCAATACCATGTTTAATACATCAGTGAACGAACAACAGGCTATTTCAGGTACGTGACAGCTCGACTCTTAATTCACCGTGTCACCGTGTCCTGTAAGCGTTTGGCTCGTCAGGAGTTGAACTTGGTGACGGCGGGCCACCCTGTATGAAGTCGTATCCACTCAAAGTAATGAGCCACCTGCCAGACAGAGAGGAGGGAGTCATCAGCAGAACCATAACTTATATCTGTTCATAAAACACAGAATATAAAAGCACGACGTAATAACTTGTACTGCGACTGTTTGTAATATTCAGTACAACTGATAGACTGTGTATGAGAAGTGGACGCAGTCGTCACGACGTCACTCGTTGGTTTGTGGACTTCAGCTTTGAAGCCTTGACTTTGGCTATTTGGCCGTCGCCATCTTGGATTACAACCTGTCAATCACGTGTAGCCCCGCCCTAAAGCATCCCCTGCTTTATGGTCTGTGTGACTCTAAATGGAGCATAATGTACTAAATGAACATCATGCTGTATTGAAGAAGACTTGAAACAAGAGATTGAGACATAAACTCATGTTTACAATGTTTACTGAGGGAATAAATCGAGGAGGTTGCCGCCTGGTGCAAATATTTAAGTTTTGATTGCATTTTGTTGAAGTGATGTTCATGATGAAAGAGTACAGTGATATATATTTGCTGTGTAAAAGCACTGTATGTACGTTTACCTGTGTATAAACTCCAGGGAACCCTGGCTGACCACACTTGTCTCCCCAGCTGACGACGCCCCACAGGTAGGACACGCCCAGCTCGTCCTCGCAGACCAGCGGACCGCCGCTGTCGCCCTGACAGGAGTCCACGCTGCCGTCCAGGTCGCCCGCGCACATCATGCCGGGTTTGAAGCGACCTTCGTAGAATCTCTGACAGTCGGCGATGAGGGACACGTTGGCCCACAGCAACACCTGAGCCGCTCTGCCGTCTGTGGACAAAGTCATCGATCCTCAAACGTTTGAAACCTTCCACGTCAACACGCTGACGCACAACCTGACGCTCATCAAGCTGCAGAGCAGCAATTCAACTTTCATCCACTGAATATTTCGTGGAACATGATCGATTCTTCACTTCGAGTGAAGTTGAAAGCATTTCATGCCACTCCATCAACATGTTGATGAAATTAAATTCATGTTTTAATAAAGCTAAACTATATCTTCTGCATTAACAGCCCGTCTATCTCTTCACTGGAGGGCTTCGTTTACACTAATGTTGGTTTCCGGTCGGCGGAGGAACGCACCTGCGGTCCGTCCCCACCCTGAGATGCTGCAGGTGTGGTTGGGCTGGAAGAGTTGGGAGGACCAGGGGACGCAGACGGCGCTGACGGCCGGGTTGTCCTCCAAACATTTGTCCTTGTACGGAAGCTTCTTCATCTTCACCAGAGCGATGTCGTTCTCGTAGGTGTTGGCGTTGTACCTGCAGGTGTATGAACACGCCCACCTTATTACCATTCAGTCAGTGATCAGCAGCACGCGTTGTGATGGTTCGGATGCATCAATACTTTGGGTGGATGCGAATGTCTTCAACAGGAACAATGTCCGTTGTGTCCTGAGCTTGAAACTTCCTCCAGAGAGAAAACTTCACCTTGAACGCAGAGGGGGTGGGCCTGAAGAAGAGAGAGTCAAGAGAGTACCAGCGGCCACTACTAGTACTTTTAGTACTTCTGTCATGTTTAATGCCATTACAACTTCCTTAGATACAACTATTGCTGCTACAACACATACCAACACCACCCCACATGCACCACTGCTCATATTCCATCCTGCTGCTACGGCATCACCATTGACTTCCACCGGTCCTACCTGACGCAGTGAGCAGCCGTGATTACCCAGCATCCTCCGATATAAGCGCCTCCACAGTCGATCTTCCTGTTCTCCACCAGAGCGACCTGCCACTGGATCTGAGTCTGCACAGCAGGGACACATTCCCATGTGAAGACCACCGTCTGTCTTCAGAAAGCTGAAACCACTGAATGTGAGTGTGAACACGGACGGACAGGTGCGTCCCCGACTGACCGGGTTTGCCGGGACGCCTCCCACCACTCTCTTGAAGCGGCCGGCCCTCGCTCGCTGCTCGACCTCCACGTCGTCCACCGTGGTCGCGTTGGGAATGCCGCAGTATAAGTTGGCCTCCAAGTGCACTCTGTCGGCCCTGGTTTCTGGACACACATGCATTGAGTTGTTAATGAATTCACATCCAGCTCTGATGAGACCCTGATGCTGTTGTCTTGGGGGCGTGTGGGCCGGAACCTGACTTGTGGTACGGTGACCTGGTGACCTGAGGTTTGACTTGTACTTCAGGAACGTGACCGGACACCCGAACTGTTCAAGCCTCATGTGACAGTTGAAGATATTCCAAAACCGTGTTCATTAATCTGCTGGAACAGCGGCCTCGCTCTGCTGGTCTCAGGCCAGATCTTGGAACCTGGTTGTCGGGCTTTGCTCCCTTAAAGGGATCCTCACATACCTCAAACATACGACCACTTCTGAAAATACGACACAAAGCTCATTCTGTCGCACAACGAAATGAAATACAAAGTCAATGCAAAGACGTGAACGGACACAAA
>NC_136656.1:887260-897260 GCF_949748355.1 Melanostigma gelatinosum
TGACTGGCAGTCGGATATCTCTTCTGTCCACTGATGATGTCATCAATCAATCAATCAATCATTAGCTGGTCAATGTGGACACAAACATGCCGATTCCAGATTGGTTTGGCTGACTGATCGTGTACTTCACTGGGATATAAGAGTTACTAAAGATTCGGGGGAGGGGCTGTTGTTGTGCACGTGGAAAGAACCCGTGTTCCAGTAACCTGATCAAGCTCAACATGTGGGCGGCGTGGTGGTGCAGTACAACAGGTCGTGGTTGAACTGACCTGTTGTTTCATTCTATCGGCTCGACAGAAAGCAGCTCAGATGAATTGGAGACTCCAATGTTTTGTGTTGACAACAAAATATCCTGCAACTGTAACGTTTAGCACCTTTTTTCACAGGAGACATTGTGACAGGTGCTGCTGGCTCACTGTCACACTGACATGCTTTATGTTTAATAAAGCAGACACCAATAACAACACCTGTGCTGTTCCTACTATGACAAGGCAAGATGTCTGCTGGGAAGTGCACTGTGCATGCTGGGACAGGATACATGGATGGAGGTACAAATAAGTTAATGTTCAACACTGTATCAATAAAAAGAAAGTTTCAAAATCACTGTGTACTTATCTGTGAGGCAGTCAGAACTCTGGGTTTTCCTGCATGTACACACAACCTCAAACACAACCCTCCGTACACACACACGGTCAGTAAGACGAAGCAAGACGAGCTACAGACTGTTTTATTCAGATTTACCAACATTCATAACAGTAGCAATCATTCAAAGCAACTCCGTAATGAAGCAGGTACCAACCACAGAAATATATAAAGTATTTGATGAACTGTACATTATTAGATCTACACACAGAGCACATGCTTTCAACTGCTTTTTATGTCTGTTGTCGGTATTTATGGAGTGACACTTGTAAACATCTTTGACTCTAATATGTCAACAAAATGAAACAATCATTTTGAACCTGACTTCATTCAAAGTTCAGATTTATGTTCTGGAAATGTATGCAAATGACCACATATCTAATAAGTGAATGACTCATTTGCATATTTAAACTTAATATTTCAGAAATCTTGCAATATAAAAAATAATTGTCTTGATGTAAGTAGTCAGCTGAGGAAGTTTCATGGTGATATCTATTTGTTGAAATCTTAGAACCCTATTCACCTGGGGTATGTATAATAAAGTCTAAAGACACAAACAGAAATAAACAATTGATCTTCCATTTTCATTTTATTGCACCACGTGGATCGTCGTCTATAACCGCGTATATTTGGTCATAACGCTTCCTGCCGTAAAGCACATACAGTGATGTCCTTATACTAGAAAAGAAACATTAATATAATATATAACATGCATCATATAGAAAACCTGATGAACAATTACAGTTCAAACACAGACACAAAGAAGAAGGCTGTGACGATGAAGAGGATGTTGAAACATCCAGCGTTCAGATTCTTCATCGTGACATGAATGAGATATATTCATATGTTTGGAAAAGGGAACATGGAAATCAAGGATTCTGGAAGTACCTTCAGAACCGTAATAAATATTGTTAAAAGATATTTGTTCTTCAGAAAAACACACGTTTAGCTCTGACTCAATATTAGCACACACTCTTAGAAATAAAGGTGCTAACTAGAACCACAGAGGGTTCTTCAGCTTATCCTCATTGGAGAATCTCTTTTTGGTTCCTGGTTTTATTAAGGTTCCACTAGGAACCCTTTCAGAGGGTTCTACCTAGAACCTGACATAAGGGGTTATACCAAGAACCATCTGTGAATGGTTTCACCCAGAAATGAGAGGTTCTACAGAGGACCCTCTTATGGTCAAATGGTTCCCCCCAAAACCCCTCCCTGGAGGTTTTATCCAGAACCTTTTGCACCTTCTAAGGGTGCAAACAAGAACCCACCAGGAGGTTCTACCGAGAACCATCTCATATTCCAAGCGTTTCCTCTAAAACTCACCCAGGTGGTTCCACTCAGAAGACTTCATATACCAGGGGTTTCACCGTAAACCCACCCAGGAGGTTCTACCGACAACCATTTTAGTTCCAAGGGTTCTTTGGATGAAGAAGGTTCTTAGTGGAAGTCTTAATCTCACAAAGAACCCCTTTAAAAACTATTTCTTCCAAAAAGGCATCTTCAGAAGCAAATAGTTCTGGATAGAACCTCAGCCCTCCTGGTTGGAACCCTTATTTCTAAGAGTAATGTTGAGTGATGATGCTAATAATTGAATACATACCACGCTAGTAGGTACAATATACTAGCCTAACAGGCATCATGCTAATCCTGTAGCATAAGCTAGCGGTGCGATGCTAAGACACCACAATTTGATGGACCAATCGTAGCAAAACTGATAACATTAACAATTGTTGCTTTATTTATAATATTCACCGAGTTGACTTTTGTTCTTCCAGAAGCAAAAGCTTGTTTCATGAGCAACATGAGCCACCGGCAGTGTTCCAGCGTTAGCCACGTTTATTGCCACAACTCTTTTATATCGACGACTCTGGTCTTTTCAGTCAAACTGTTGTCGACTCCTGAATATTTACTGCACTTGGTGAGTTAAGTTGTTCGCGAGTTTCCGATCACACAAGCACACAAACAAAGATTTCACGATAAAAAGGCACAAAAATACACGAGGAAAAACAAAAAACACGTAGAGCGAGACACACGTATAACTTGGTCTTCAGGTTGATACATTCATTGTTGTTACCACTCTTTCACTCCAGTTGCAACTTTGTAATTTATTTGTTGTTCGGGGCTGAATATTAAAACTTAGTAATAAAATAAAATGTAATATTGGAGAAAAGCTGTTTTTTTCATCCATTCAAGCCCCAAATCCACCTGGAATAAAACCAGTGTACCTTTAAGTGATATTGATATATTAAATAATCATTGTGTTGATATATTGGATAAATAATTTGAAATTAAACAACTCGAAGCCAAATGTGAACAGCTCATGAAATAAAAGGTACGTCCTTTTATTTTTGGTGATTGGAAATAATTGATTTATGCTTTCAAATTTTTTTTTAAGTACATAAAGACTTACTGAACTGCTCTTCATGTATGTTGCTGAATGTACGTTGTAGAACAGAATACAACTAATATAACAAAAGCAGAAACAATCAACCTGCCTTGAAGAAGAACATTCATCTCACCCTTGTTTCATTCTTTGATTTATCTCAGCCAGAAAACAAAGAGTAAAGAAAGGTAGCATATCAAGTAGTTTCATTTTGGAGAAAAATTGTATGAAGGGATCAAATCTGCACTCATTTTTCAAGGAGTAACATTTCTGCAAATCCGCACTGTTGACCGATAAGCTGAAATGACAGCGCTGACTTTGGATGATTAGCGTTTCAGTTTGACACTTAAAGGAGCAGTGTGTAGAATCTGGCGCCATCCAGTGGTGAAGCTGCAGATTGCAACCAACTGAAACTCCTCCGAGTGTTCGAACATGTGGGAGAACTACGATGGGCAACGAGTGAACTTGATTTAACAGTAACCAAAACACAACGATTCTTATCTTCAGCTAATTTATACACTGAAGAAATATTAATATCGTATTCCATTTCTGAGAACTAAAAGTGAAACTACAGTTGAAAACACGGACACACACCGACTGACAGAAAGTCAGAACAGCACGTTATTTCATATTGCTGCTAAATGTGTGCGTTTACAGCCATTTGTGTGCGTCTGCTTCTCTGGTCAGCGTGCGTATTGCCCAGTATGTGCAAGCTGTGTGTGTGTGTGTGTGTGTGTGTGTGTGTGTGTGTGTGTGGGTGTGTAAGCCACGGTTGGTGAGAAGGCTTCGAGTGCACGTTTGTGTGCAGGAAAATCAAACGAGGTAAAGAAAATATAACGCGTATATATATCCACTGTGAGTTCACACCAACGCACTCCGACAGTATTTATGATTCTATCCCAAAAAAATATATACAAAGTAACTTTATACAAAATGATGAGCAGTTAAAGACGAGGATTTGTTTGGTAGCTTTGAGGAACAGTCAGGATTTAAAGGCCCGTTCAGACAGACGGACTGAAGCAAACTGCAACAGGTGAAAAGAGATCAACAGCTGATTTGGCCGTCGCCATCTTGTTTTTTCTGCAACCAGTGAACAGGAAGTGACCATATGTGGACTGAGGAGGAGTGACGTAGAGACCTGTCAATCACTGTGTAGCCCCGCCCTAAAGCATCCCCTGCTTTATGGTCTGTGTGACTCTAAATGGACCATAATGTACTAAATGAACATCATGCTGTATTGAAGAAGACTTGAAACTAGAGATTGAGACATAAACTCATGTTTACAATGTTTACTGAGGTAATAAATCAAGAGAGAAGTAGAGTCATTTTCTATAGACTTCTATACAACCAGAGGAGTCGCCCCCTGGTGGACACTAGAGAGAATGCAGCTTTAAAGCTTCACTTTTCAGAACTGGAGGTTGTCTCCATGTTTCTCCTTGTGGTTTTAAAGTTGAAACCTCTATTGAATTCGTGCTTTTCAAACAAAAAGTGCAGCTTTGTTGCAGCAATCCAAAGATGAAGCGTCTGAGTGAACGAGCCCTCAAAGTGTCTCCTTGTCTCCTTACTCACAATAAAAGGAGCCATTGATGGCTTCTGTAGTGAGTTGATTCATTTGACATTTGGCTTCTAGCAATCAAATGTTAGTATTGATGGGAAGCTTGAATAATCTCATTTGTCCACACAATTTGAAAAAACAATAATAATAAATAAGGACGCACACAGATATAATGTAAGGTAGCAAGCAATGGAGAATACGAGTCCTGGTGGACATCAAACCCCCGGCGCACTTCAGATCCACGACACTGGTCCGAGGTGTGTTTCTGAGTATTACGGGGATCCTTTGAGGCTGTTGAGGGCCGCGTGGATCCTGAAGTGCAGTCTGCTCTCCATGGAGTAGTCCTTGTAGTTCGTCCTGGTGAAAATGAAACGAAATAAATAAACGTAAATATTGCAGTTGCTTCTTTTTCCTCAAAGACCTCCTGTGGCACTTTTCAATGACAATATTCAAACCTCAAACGAGTATGAGTGACTCTGTATGTGTACATTATGAGGTACATTTTATAGATACTGTGTATAGTGCGCTTACTTGGCGTTTTCGATGCTTGTGGTGGCCTTGGTGAAGTCTCCCTGTTGTTTGTACAGCAGACCCAACTCATAGAGAGTGAAGGGAATCAAGTAGTGATCGTATCTGATACGACTCTCACTGAAACACACAGAGAGGAAGACTTATCTTCGACAAAGACGGACCTGATCGACCTGAACCTGTCTGTCTGCGTGTCTGTCTGCGTGTCTGTCTGCGGGTGTTACCTGGACAGGACCTGTGTGAAGCAGAGCTCGGCCTGCAGTAACCTGCCCAGGTGTTTCAGACAGAGTCCCTTCAACATCTGCACCAGGCAGCTGTCGTCTGGATGAAACTCTGAGGGGCCTGAAGGAGACACATGCGCCATCGTCAGTTCACTGAGCAACAGTCGATCAAAGAAAAGGCTTATTTGGACACATTAATCCATTCATCTTCAAGTGTAACTGACTGACAGCTTTCTTAATCGTTCAAGTGTAAATGAAGTTCCTGGAAGCTACTTTATTGAGTTGAGTGGACTTGAGTTGCCTCTGGGAAACACTTACGCAGTTCATATGTCTCGGGCTTTTATTGTGAAAGGCAAAGAATGGTTGAAAGGAGCAATAAAGTTTGCCGTCTTGGTGTTCTTTCATAATTTAAGTATACGCACAACTCATAATGTAATTATCCACGTTATGTTAGAAAGTACTCGGGATAAAAAAATGTAAACAGTGAAATATATCGACGTGCAAATGAACTGCACACATTGAAGACATTTTGTTTTGGAACCACGCTGCTGTGGATTTTAAGTGCTGAGACAACAGAAATAGCTCTAACAGATAAACATACAACAGCATCGTCTGCATACATCTCAAGAAAAAACGCTATTCTGGTCATTTTTATTCAGTATAAACTGGAGGGAAGTGGGCCGAGGAGGGAACCCTGTGGAACCCCCGTGTCATTCAACAGCGGTGTTCTTCGAACTCACTGGGATCGCTGCGAAGCTGTTCCTCAGCCGTCTCTATGGTAACCAGCAGGGCCTCGGTGCTGTCGGCTCTCTTCCCGACGATGGTGAAACCGTTCCAAACGTACATCATCTCCTACAGAGACAGAGAGAAGAAATGTCACCAGATGTTTCTCTTATTCAGAGTACATCTAATGACAGCCAATCAGAGACGTAGCTGATCATTTAGAACTCTCTCTTCCACACCCCAGACTTAGAATAACTGGATAAACTACATGTGTGTAGGTGTGTTCTTTTGGCAGTAGTATATATGAGTTCACCAGGGCGGGGATGACCAGGGGGACGACGTTAGCAGCTTTGTAGCGTCTCGACTTCCTCACGGCGAATTTCTCTGTTGGAATCGACTTCCCCGCCAGGCGTTGTTTCAGCCCCTCCACCTGCCTGCACACACACATGAATACACTTCGTATTGTACTTCTACACTTGTTAGGACCCTCAACAACATCATACATCCCCTCCCCTGTTACCTTTGACCTAAAACTGGAGTCTTAACCCTCAAACTGTCCTGTTAAGAACAAAGGAGTGGAAATAATGTTCCCACTTTATTTCCATTTCTACTCCACGATGTCTTTCCTCTCAGAGATCAGATGATACCGTGTGGATTAATTATTCATGTGTTAATGAGGCAGACTGACCTAAAGAGCTCCATGATGTCCTCCCCCGTCTTCTTCACCTCCTCCTCTGACATCATACTGAGGATGGCCGCCTTCTGGTACACATAGATTGCCTGGAGAGGGTAAAGAGCAAAGATGGGATTTGATTTACGTATATTTCATTTCAATAACTATCTCCTGCAGAATAAGGTAACTCTTTGTTTACAGATATTGACGCTCACATTAAGCACAGCTGGGAGCACCTGGAGGTAGACTACTATACTGCAAGAAAAACCTCTTCACGTGTTTCATGTTTTTTAATGGATATATTCGCAGAATCAGTAATCTCTTTCAAATCACTTCTTAAAACACATTTTTAACAGACTGGGTTTTATGTGATGTCGTCGCTTTTCTGTTTTATTTGTTGATTTTACGAAATTATTTTACGAAATTGTTTTATTTTTGTATTTATTTATTTCTTAATTGATTTGTATCGTATCAACTGTCTCACTGAGCTTTCTGTTGTATTATTGCTGCTGCTTTGGCTGTCAGAGCACTTTGTAAACTCTATTTTTAAAGGTGCTATATGAATAAAGTTATCATTATTGTTATTATTCGTGTGTATTCTTTTACCTTGGACCAGCGGCTCTCCTTGCACAGCAGGTCGGCGTACTGGTACGCCTGCTGCCACTCCTGCTGGTAGGAGTGGTTCCACATCAGCTCCCAGTAACACAGGTGGTGGATCTGCTTCCACTCCTGCTGGCTGCCGATGCACTCCTCGTACCTCGCCCGGGCCTGAAACACACACCATGAGATATGTTTGGAAGATGAAGACCAGCAGATATATTTTCTTCTTCAAAGAGCTCTTTGAGGGTTCAGACTTTGTTTTAAGGTTAATGTTTAATACGGTTGAGGTGAAGGAATATATCATCAGAAATCGGTGTTTCAGACCTTCTCGAAGTTTCCTCTCAGCGTGAGGATGCGAGCGGAGTAGAACAGAATGATGGAGCCCTGGAAGAAACACACACAATGTAGCTTTTAGTTTATTGATTTGAATTTAAACATATGTCATCAGATAATCACTGCAGAACTTTTAGTTTTTAACAATCACTTTTCTGAACATATCTGTCATATTTTTCTGCAGAATTACACTTTGTGTATATTTGTGGCTTACTTTGGGGTATTTCTGTTGGTACGGCTCCAGCAGAGCTTCAGCCTCCACCAGGTTCCCCTCTCCGGTTCCTGATCCAACACAAAATCAACCCCGTTATCTTCCGCCATGTCATTCACAAGAGGCATGAAATCTACCTGAGGACCAGAGTTTCTGCAACTTATACTCCACTGATCTGTGATGGAGTTCCGGCCCCGAGAAGGCTCCAGATATGTGGAACAGGTGAAGTGTTCTATATCTCTGGAAAAAGAGCTAAATGTTTGTTTTCCTACCAAGTATCAGAGACACATATGTGTTGTAGAAGAGCAGAGTCAGAGCGCAGAGAATCGACCGCAAACTGTGACTGGAGGCTCCGTCTCTCAGCTGAGACAAACCAAAGCCCTGCAGACACACGGACACGGGTCAGTATGAACATTATTCACTTAGACTGCCATGTTTTACAAAACAAGAGACTTTCACAGCTGCCTGTAAACTTTCTATCAACTCTACAAACAGATATTTGGTTCACTTTTGAAGGGGTTGTACTCGCCCTGTTTCCTGAGAATCCGATGAACTCCAACAACCTCAAAACCCTCTGAGGGAGGAGAGACAACATCTGGAAACAGAAACAGAAAACACTGTGAAATCACAATCAAATGAACCATTAAATCATGACACTTTCAATCAGCCAACATGTGCATTTTATACTGTATCTGTGAGTCTGTTTATATCTGTGATTCGCCAATATGCCGATGACATACACCTACTTTTGGCAAAAAAAACAATCGACAGAAAAGGAAGTGTTAACGTGAGGATCCCTCACGAACTGACTCAATTACCAGTAAATTATAAACCAGTGTTACAAAATGTTACACAACACGATGTAACCGGAAGCTTAGAAATGACACATTCTAGTCAACTTCAACGTGAGTTAAGTGTCTTTGAGAAACACGAAAACCACTCAACAGATACATTTGATTGTTTTCATTGTTGGACTCGGTGTAATAAAAGAAACCCAGCGAACGTCTCTTTGAACACCCACCAGGTTGAAGGATCCGATGCCCAGCTTGACTCCGCCCTCAAACTGCCTGAACGCATCTGACTGGCCGGCCAGGTTCTGAGTGACATTCAGCGAATTCTGACAAACCCTATTGGACGACATCGAACACGACGTCACAATCAGGAAAGTAGAGAATCACGTTGTTTTCCATAACAACAGTGGCAGCATGTAAACAAAGTATCATTTAAAGGGCTAGATTCTGAAAAGTCTAGAAAAATTGTGTCACCAAAATACAGATGCTCAGACTTTTAAGTACAAAAATGTCCCCATTGAATCCTATTAAAACCAAATTTCCATTACAGCACAAAAAAAGAGATTCTATTCGATCCAGCGCTGGATGTTGCTATTCTCCCAGTTTCCACTAGGGGGCATTGCTGCTGTATGATGGAGCGCTGCAGTGTTTGCAGCAATGCATCAAAGTCAACGTTATTGTTGACATATCCCAGACTTCCCCCTTGCATTTACTGAACAGAGAATAATTACATTTGCGTGTGGTTTTCCATAACAACAGTGGCAGCATGTAAACAAAGTATCATTTAAAGCGCTAGATTCTGAAAATAAAGGAATATTTTGTGGTGATGATCATTACTGATGTTTAGAAAATTGAATTCAATGTTTCGTGAGGCACAATTACTCATGAATCAAATGAGTCGGTTATGGTTTGAAACAGGCACTCACTTGTAGATTTGGTAGCTGCTGCGGATCTTTATGCCTCCTTTGATGAAACTGATCATGTTTTCATCCTGGAAGAGAGACGGAGAGACAAAGAGGATTCTGTTACAGTTGAATGAATTAACTAAAAGCCTCATGACCCGTAGACTAGTTACCCTGTTTACCTGGATGTGCTCGGGCATCATTTTCTATCATTAATCACATCACATGGACGCTGTAGGTTGATGGAGTCAAACAGTGTCTCTGGGTATTTACTTCCTGAACTTTGTCGGTCTTACTGATTGAAATGTATTTATACGGCCTCAGGTGCACAGATCTGGACCATCATTCTGCTCTTAATCTTGAATGATTATCAAAATGAGACAGTGATGAGTTGTTCCAAAAGGCAATTATGATATTTAGACTGACACAGAGCGGTAA
>NC_136656.1:902260-908301 GCF_949748355.1 Melanostigma gelatinosum
GAAGGTGGTGTCTCCGGTGATAAGGATGCCCTGTGGATTTCAGTCTCCGCTGTTGCGACACGTGTCGTCTCACAGGAGGCATGCTTTCATGGTCCCCAGTGACAGGAGCAGAGCGGTCAACCTCAGCTTCAAGATCACTGTGGGCGATTTTGACTACGTCATCTTTGCAAAGACGAACGATTTTAAATGTTACAGCTGTGGGAGAGAAGGACATCTGAGCAGAGCTTGTCCTGGGGACACGGCTCAAACAAGGACCAGAACCAGGGAGGTACTGAGGCCAGCGGGGACAAACAGGACGGACAAGAGGGAGCAAGTGGAGCACAGGAGGCGAGGGTGGAGGTGACGGGTGGGGCTCAGGAGGGGGGAGTGGAGGTGACAGGTGGGACCCAGGAGGCGAGGGTGGAGGTGACGGGTGGGGCTCAGGAGGGGGGAGTGGAGGTGACAGGTGGGACCCAGGAGGCGAGGGTGGAGGTGACGGGTGGGGCTCAGGAGGGGGGAGTGGAGGTGACAGGTGGGACCCAGGAGGCGAGAGTGGAGGAGGCGGGTGGGGTACAGGAGGTGAGAGCGGAGGTGACAGGTGGGGTGCAAGAGGTGAGGGTGCAGGAGGCGGGTGGGGTACAGGAGGTGAGAGCGGAGGTGACAGGTGGGGTGCAAGAGGTGAGGGTGCAGGAGGCGGGTGGGGTACAGGAGGTGAGAGCGGAGGTGACGGGTGGGGTACAGGAGGTGAGAGTGGAGGTGACGGGTGGGGTACAGCAGGGGAGGGAGAGTACTGGAGGACAGGTGGAGGCAGGTGGGGAGGTGGCCATGGAAGCAGACGAGGAGCAGCTCAAGGCCCCTCAGCTGAAGAGGAAACAGCGAGGAGGCAGAGGAAGCTCACAGGCAAAGAAAGTGGCAACTACAGAGAGTGGAGGAGCAGCCGAGTGTGAGTCCAGGCCGGAAGAAGACCCTGAGTCCGGTTGGGAGGACTCTGAGTCCAGTCAGGAGGAGAACTCTGCTGTAAACAGTGAGCCCTCTACACACGGTGCTGGCAGCTCTCGGGGCTCTGGAGGCTACAGCGTGGAGGAGATCAAGGAGTTTCTGAGGAGGAGTAAGAACGTGAGAGGAGTCAGAGTGGAGGACTACCTCTCTGACAAGGAGCAGCTCTCCAGCTCTGCCAGATCTCACATGAGGAGCAAGGACAGAGGAGGTCTCACGAAGCAGGAAGGATACAGACTCAAGAAAATAGTTCACAAAGTGAACAGAGAACTGGACAAAAGTGGGCGCTGAGTGAGAGTCCGCTCTCAGCCTGCAGACAATTACAGACACGTTCATGTTTGATGGACCGTATTTGTTGAACAGTTTTGAATGATAATGTATCGTGTTCAGGAAAAGGTTGAACTGATTGTAGCAGTTTAGCGATGTTTTGTTTGCTCATATGACTTGAGGAAGGAAAAAAAAACAACAAAAAAACGTAAAATAAAGGTTTGTTAAAAAATCAAAAAAAAATCTCCACTCTCTCTCTCTCTCCACTCTCTCTCTCTCCACTCTCTCTCTCGCCACTCTCTCTCTCTCTCCACTCTCTCTCTCTCTCCACTCTCTCTCTCACCACTCTCTCTCTCTCCACTCTCTCTCTCTCTCTCCACTCTCTCTCTCTCTCCACTCTCTCTCTCTCTCCACTCTCTCTCTCTCTCCACTCTCTCTCTCTCCACTCTCTCTCTCTCCACTCTCTCTCTCTCCCACTCTCTCCACTCTCTCTCTCCACTCTCTCTCCACTCTCTCTCTCTCCACTCTCTCTCTCTCCACTCTCTCTCTCTCTCCACTCTCTCTCTCTCTCTCCACTCTCTCTCTCTCCACTCTCTCTCTCGCCACTCTCTCTCTCGCCACTCTCTCTCTCTCTCCACTCTCTCTCTCTCTCCACTCTCTCTCTCTCTCCACTCTCTCTCTCTCCACTCTCTCTCTCGCCACTCTCTCTCTCGCCACTCTCTCTCTCTCTCCACTCTCTCTCTCTCTCCACTCTCTCTCTCTCTCCACTCTCTCTCTCACCACTCTCTCTCTCTCCACTCTCTCTCTCTCTCTCCACTCTCTCTCTCTCTCCACTCTCTCTCTCTCTCCACTCTCTCTCTCTCTCCACTCTCTCTCTCTCTCCACTCTCTCTCTCTCCACTCTCTCTCTCTCCACTCTCTCTCCACTCTCTCTCTCTCCACTCTCTCTCTCTCCACTCTCTCTCTCTCTCTCCACTCTCTCTCTCTCTCCACTCTCTCTCTCTCTCCACTCTCTCTCTCTCCACTCTCTCTCTCCACTCTCTCTCTCTCTCCACTCTCTCTCTCTCCACTCTCTCTCTCTCTCCACTCTCTCTCTCTCTCCACTCTCTCTCTCTCTCCACTCTCTCTCTCTCTCCGTGTGTTTGTGTGTGTGTGTGTGTGTGTGTGTGTGTGTGTGTCTGTGTGTGTGTGTGCGTATGTGTGTGTGTGTGTGTGTGTGTGTGTCTGTGTGTGTGTGTGCGTATGTGTGTGTGTGTGCGTGTGTGTGTGTGCGTATGTGTGTGTATGTGTGTGTGTGTGTGTGTGTCTGTGTGTGTGCGTGTTTGTGTGTGTGTGTGTGTGTGTGTGTGTCTGTGTGTGTGTGTGTGTGTGTGTGTCTGTGTGTGTGCGTGTTTGTGTGTGTGTCTGTGTGTGTGTGCGTATGTGTGTGTGTGTGTGTGTGTGTGCGTATGTGTGTGTGTGTGTGTGTGTGTGTGTGTGTGTGTGTGTGTGTGTGTGCGTATGTGTGTGTGTGTGTTACTACAGATGAATGCTGTAGAACCAGACAGTCCAGAACATTCATATCACAACATGACGGCTGAGGTTTGGGATTATGATGAACAGAGCTGCTTCGTGTAACAAAGTATTCAGATACTTTACTGCAGTAAAAAGTACTGATTCTACTCCATGAAAACACTTCACGACAAGTAAGAGTCCTGCATTCCAAACATCACTGAAGTAAACGTATATAAATGTGGTTTGAGTATTACAGCGGATGTTTCTGGATGTCTGCATGATGTGAGCTGCTTGAATCTGCATGGACGCATCACGTTCTGTCACATCATGGAGAACGAGGCTCGTGCAACACGTCTGTGTGATGTTACACTGAGTGGAGGTCAGAGGTCAGAGGAGCCTCTCTGCTGACAGCAGCAGCTTTCTAATCAATTAGTCAAGACCTCCTCCCTGTGTCCCGTTACAGACACACACCAACAACCCAACGACTCTCAGGGAGGCTGAGAAACCCCCCAGAACACCCAACAGGATCTCCAAAACCTCCTCGAAGACATCTGAAACCCTGAGAAACCTCTAAAAGAACCTCTGGACCTCTTCATAGACCCTCTAAACACATGTATGGACTTCCTGGAACACCTGCGGTGCCTAAAACCTTCTAAATTACAAATAAATCGTCCTGAAGAGCCTTTAAAAAAAACATGAACATCCTTTAAACCTCCAACAGAATGACATCACTGTCCTGTCAAAGCCACTCAAAGACATCAAATCCCCCTCAGGAGGCACTGAATCCCCCTCAGACCACCAGAACCTCCTGAAGGACTTCTGCGACCAGCAGCAGGAACCCCAGTGGAGAGCTGACAGCAGACCTGGTTACCCGTTAGTGTTTGTGTTGTTCCCTGTGCGTTGCTGAGCAGCAGCGTTGCACGATAACCTGAAGAGTCGTTCATGAACGCAGCTTCCACATTCCTCACAGCTCAAAGCCAACGCAGCTGACATTCCTCTGCAATGTGATGAGCTGGGCTGACAGAGGAGCGTCTGTGAGCTCAAATGAGGAGATGAACTGGTGAGGTTTGACGCAGGATGGCCTAAATACCCGGACCCTGAACACATCATCCCACTTCCTCTGCTGGGCAGGGCCCTTAAACCCCATCAGACCCCCAAAACAGATCTCTAACACCCCTAAAAAGCATATTGCGTCCCTTTAAAGTTTGCTACGCCACCGATGGACCATTAAACCTCAAGGACATCCGGAAATCTGTAAGGGGCCCCTGAAGGACCTCTAGAACCACAAGGAAGTCTCATGGAACCACTTCAAATGCTCCTCAACAAGCTGCACACATCCAATGAACCCACAAAGGACCCTTTTGAACCCCTTTAGGATCTCTTTAGGATCTTCAAAGACACCTGAAACATCAGGGGACTCTACAGCCCCACAGAATCATCGAGATCATCTCCATAATCTGTGGAACCTTGGGCCCTCCTGAACCCGCTCGGACCCCTCTAGGACCATGTCGAAAGCCCTTCTAACCCCTAGAAGGGCCTGAGAAACCAAAGGCTCTTTAATCCAGATCCACCTAACCTACTGACCCATCTCTTCAACCTTTTTTCTAAAACCTCCTCATGGACAAACCTTTGAAAACTCCAGGGAACCCTGAGAAACCTCTAAATCCACGACATACATCTTAAAAACCCTCTGAAATACACATCTTGAACCTCTTTGGAGACGCTTCTAACCCGTTCATGGACTTCCTGGAACCTCCTGAAGCACCTACGACCCCTTAGTGACGCCCTAAAACCTCCTAAATAACATATAAATTGTCCTCAGGGACCTCGAGAACCTTTAAAAACATAAATACCCATCCAAAGGCTGTGGACAGATCCATGAACCCCAAAGGAACCTCTGATGGAGATCTGTGGAACTCCTTTTAAAGATCTGTTGAGCCCTACTGACCCATCGCTAGAACCCCTTTAAGATCCTCCTCTCTAGAACCCACAGGAAGTCCTCTAGGGACTGGATTTGCACAGAACCCTCACACCCTAATCCTTAGAACCTAACAAGCACATGTGACCCTCCTGCAGACTTTAGCTGCACTGGGCCACTCCCAGTTTGAACATTTGTGAACCAGGCTGGAACATCAGGACGAACCTTGTTCGAGCTTGTTGCCGCCATGACACCAGGCCAGGATGTGGACCCGTTGACCACAGATCACTACTCCTTCTGGATTTCAATAAACGCAACTAGCGTTGAGCTCTGGAGAGAGAAATCCAAACTTCCTGTGATTGTTGTGCAGCCTGTGGCTGAAATCTGAGCCGTCGTTTCCATAAAACCCCAAAAAACCCAAACGGGAGAACTGAAAGTATCAGCTCAGTTAAAGAGGTGGATACAACAAGCACCTGGACCAGGGGGACCAGGGGGACCAGGGGGACCAGGGGGACCAGGAGGACCAGGAGGACCAGGGGGACCAGGGGGACCAGGGGACCAGGGGGACCAGGGGGACCAGGGGGACCAGGAGGACCAGGGGGACCAGGAGGACCAGGGGGACCAGGGGGACCAGGAGGACCAGGAGGACCAGGGGGACCAGGAGGACCAGGGGGACCAGGGGGACCAGGAGGACCAGGGGGGACCAGGGGGACCAGGAGGACCAGGAGGACCAGGACCTTCAGTCCAGAGTCGCTATAGAAGTGAGAATATGGAGAACGCACTACCCGGATCAAAGGAAGACCTGAAGTCACTGAATGTGCATGAAAGCTGTGAATGAGTGATGGACCACGCTGCAGGTAGAAGATGTTCACGTGTCTCCTCACAGTCTGTATGAGTAAATATAAAACCCCAATAAATATGAGTCGATACACAGCGGGTACACGAGATACTCCGTATACACAAGGCCGAGTACTAAAAGGCAGTTCTGCATGTTTCTGTGCTCTTCCTCACTGTTATCTCTATTTTGTTCATATTATAAATACTTCTCTTTTCTGTGTTTACCATGTAATGTGTCTTTGAGTACCCTTTTAAAGCGCTGTAGAAATACAATGTATTGTTATAATGTACTGCAATAGAAGGGCGACATGTGTAAAGATAACACAGTAATGTCCAAAGGTCACATGAAGTACTGTGGACAAAAGGAGTAGTACATTCATCGGTCAGGATGGGAAACCATGGAGACGCTACACACAGGTGAAAACACACCACAGATGTACAATAAACACAATACTTATGTGTATAAAGTACACACTGTATGACCCTTTACTGCAGTAAAAGTACTAATACCACAGTCTACAAATACTCTGTGACAAGTAAAAGTCCTGATT
>NC_136656.1:908501-923501 GCF_949748355.1 Melanostigma gelatinosum
TCCTGCGCCTCCTTCTCTTTGCTCTCAGTTTTCAGCTCTTCCTTTTCTCTCGTTATTTTTCTTCCCTCGCTCTCCGACCTCGTCTCACTCCTCGTCCTCTCCTCCTTTCCTTTGCTGCCACCTTGTTCCGTCTTCCCCTCGTCCTCTGCTCTCCTCGTCTTCATCACTCTTCCCTCTGATGTCTTCCTCTCTTCTTTCTTTCCCTCCTCACCTTCATCCGGCTTTGTCTTCTTCGGTTTCTCCTCCTCTTCCTTTCCTTTCCTGTTGTCCTGATTCGTTTCCTTCTCTTCCCTCTTCCTCTTGACTCCTTGGCTCTCTGATGACTTCTCCTCTTCCTCCTTCTCTTTTGTCTTTGCTCCTCTTCCTCCCGCCACACCTTCGTCCTGCGTCTGTTTCTCCTCCTCTTTCGCTCCTTTCCTCTCCGACCTCATCCTGTCCTTTCCTTCGCTGCCACCTTGTTCCGTCTTCGCCTCGTCCTCCTTCTCTGCCCTCCTCGTCTTCATCACTCTTCCCTCTGATGTCTTCCTCTCTTCTTTCTTTCCCTCCTCACCTTCATCCTGCTTCTCCTCCTCTTTCTTTCCTTTCCTCACAGACGTCTTCATCTCCTCTTTCTTTCCTTCACCGTCGTCCTGATTTGTTTCCTTCTCTTCGTCCTTCTCGTCCCTCTTCCTCTTGACTCCTTGGCTCTCTGATGACTCCTCTTCCTCCTTCTCTTCCTCCTCGTCTCTCCGTCCTCCCTCGTTCTTCGACACTTGTGTCGGGACAGACTTCGGCTTCTTGCTCACTGAAAAACAAACACCGGAGAGATTTAAGTCTCTCGATAGAATTGATCCTGAAGATGATTGATTAACAGTGTGTGTGTGTGTGTGTGTGTGTGCATGTGTGTGTTATCTACCTGGAGAGGTCACAGCAGGTGTCGTCTCCTTTTGCTGCTCGGCATCAACCTGAAAGAACCCGGAGAACATGAAACCGGTCGGTCAGAGAACTCGTTTGAATCTCGACCTCCTTCACACACAATCATCCAAACAGATAAAACAATGAAAGTCTCTCTCACCTCCTCCTCTTCCTCACTCCTTCCTCCAGCAGCTGATCTTCTGCTGCTCCTCGTGGCGACACAAGTCTCGTCTGAAGTCGGTTTGGAGTCGGTCGTTTTCTGCGGAGCAGATCTCAGCGCAGCTCTCGTTGGAGTTTGAGCCAAAGCAGCTGTTTCCTGTTTACTCGAGACTCGGGTTCTACCGGCAGCCGGTTTACCGGGAGAGGGTTTATCAGAAGAAGTCGGTTTAGCAGGTGTAGTTTTAGGGGCAGAAGTCGGTTTAGCAGGTGTAGTTTTAGGGGCAGAAGTCGGTTTAGCAGGTGTAGTTTTAGGGGCAGAAGTCGGTTTAGCAGGTGTAGTTTTAGGGGCAGAAGTCGGTTTAGCAGGTGTAGTTTTAGGGGCAGAAGTCGGTTTAGCAGGTGTAGTTTTAGGGGCAGAAGTCGGTTTAGCAGGTGTAGTTTTAGGGGCAGAAGTCGGTTTAGCAGGTGTAGTTCTAGATGGGGTTTGCGTGTTGGTCTGTGCTGGTATCTGAGGACACAACCGAACAGAAAAAGGTTCATTAAACACAAATAAAATCGGTTAATTAATTATAAAACAAAACACAAAAAAGAAACATAAAACAAACGTAAACAATGCCATAAACGGCAGCTCAGGTCACAGCATCAGGAGGACTCACTCTGAGTTTACTCCCGACTCCCGGCGTGTTCTGGATCTCCCACATGCCGTCTGAGAAGCCTTTGCCGCGGACGCCGCTGCCGTACTTCATCTTGTTACCAACGAAGGGAACAACGTTCTCCACGAGGACCGAACCTCTGCGGGGGGGGGGGGGGGGGGGGGGGGGGGGGGGGGCAGAGAAGGGAAGTTAAATAAGCAACATGGCGGCGTCACCAACGGGGTGGGGGGGGACTGTGTGTACATACATCTGATGGGTCCCGAAGAAGTAGACCGGGACGCGCTTCTTGGTTGCAGTGTCAGACTTACAGATCTGAACAGAGACGTTATTATAGATATTATATTTTATTATTATATGTTAACTGTCACAGTGTGTGTGTGTGTGTGTGTGTGTCTCACCCTAGCAGGCCAGTAAGGGAACCCCTTCATCTTGGCGAACACCAGGTCTCCCTGCTTGTTCTGCTCCATCTCTGCTGCTTCAGATCTCAGAGGAACAACCTGAAGGAGAACAGACTTCATGTAGACTTTACATTTAATACTTTAACTCATGAAGTCGAGCACAACGGCCTCGACTTCATATTCAAAGTAACTGTTCCCTAAACTCAGTAGTCTCCTTTAAACAGCGTGTTCACTGTTTACAAATACCAGGCGTGCTAGCGCTAATGCTAACTTTAAGCTAGCTAGTCGCCAAAACAAACCCTCCGGAGGTCTTCGTTCTTCTTCTTCTCTCTAGTTTAAATGTTTTAACGGGACAGCAGGATTCGTACTTACCGAAAAAGAAACGTACCGAAGTGGAACCACGAGATAAACGCGTCGGTCTAACGGAAAGGCTTCTTGTTACTAAGCTACGAGCTGCCCACTCTCCGCCGCCATATTGATGCGATCAGCGCACGTCACGTGACGGGAGGTGCGGCGCTTTTCCCGCCTGCCGTTGGGACTGTACCATTAACGCGGGGGGGGGGGGGGGGGTTCAGAACGCAACAAATATTAAAATGAATTACATTTAGCGCCCTATTCCATGATATATTTAAATAAGTACATTCATTTAAGTACTCTGATTTTTAAAAGTACTTCATTGAAATGTTTATTTTTTAATAATCTTCCAGACAGTTGTCTGGTGTATAATTGTGTGTATTTATTGTACTCCCTCATTTGAAGGTCTTCAGGCTCTTTCCTCACGAGATGAGAACTAACTTCATATCATCTATTTACTCGTTTGTGTCAAAACAGCTTCATATTGACAAAACGATGATGTCGTGACCATTAAAGCAAATTGCACAAATATATACAAAAAACACGTTTTTAATGTAAATACAAATACAGTTTTTCCACAAACCTACCCAGCAGACTAAGAGGTACTTTTGGTACAAATACTACTCTCCTCTGGATTTGAGGAGTTTTCTTTTGACAATTTGTGAATGTTTTCCAAACACAAGCAGCTGTACATAAATAAAGAAAAACAAGATTGTGATTTAAATGATGACTTTATGTTACGGACACATTTGTCTTTTTCCCGATGCCCGACCGCTTCAGTTACGACTTCATTGTAGCGTCATTCGTTCTGATATCTGGAGCATCAGCAGTCAGTGAGGATGAAGATCTTCTGGGACATTCGCTCTTCATCACTTCACATGTTTGTGAGGAAACATAAACATGTCCCAACATTCCCGTGTTTCTCGTCCACAGTAGAAACGCTGTGAGGCACGTAATCCGACAAACAGCCGAGATGTTGCTCCACTCCTTTTCTAATCGCTATCGCTGTCTTCCTCCTCTTCTTCCTCCTCTTCCTCCACGTCTTCCTTCTTCTCCGTCTCCTCTGCGAGTCCCGAGAAGAAGTCGTTTTCCCCGTGGGCTTTCTTGGACAGGGACTTCATGCGTCCGTCCTTCTTCTTCCTCTTGCGGTACTCGTTGACGTTGGTGCCGGGCAAACTGGAAATGTCCCAGAACTTGATGAGCTGGTCGTGGGCGCTGCTGGCCAGGAAGCGGGTGTCCCAGGACTTGGCGAGCTCCTCGATGGGTTCGCCGACGTGCTGCCCGATGCAGCCGATGACCCGGTTGGGAAGGAGGTTGACGGCTCTGATGGAAGGACACATTACAACATGTTAGTAACTTGTAATTTAGACCACAGAAAGATCAGTAGGGACCACTTTAAAGCATCTTAGACCATCAGAACATCAGCGTGGACCATGAGACCAGTGTGGTCTAGACTCTGGATCCATTAAAGACCAGCTCAGACCATCAGAAGACCAGTTTGGACCATTAAAGGATCCTCTTAGACCCTCGTCAAACCAGCTTGGACGTGGAGTCTGAGTGGACCCCCATGGGTGAAGCCGGACGACTCACCGGATGTACCCGTCCATGGAGGCGGTGCACACGATGCTGTCGGTGATGGGGGCGATGCACTCCACCGACTCGGCCTTGATGGAGAAGCGGTCGCTGGTGGCCCCGAAGCCGTTCCAGTTGAAGATGTAGATGGTCCCCTCGCTGGAGCCGCAGACCACCTTCTTGCCCCGCTTCATCAGCGCCACCGAGGTCAGGTCGCCGCTCTGGCACTCCGACAGCAGCTCGAACCGCCGCCTCTTGATGTTGAAGACGGCCATGGTGCCGTCGCCGCTGTGGGAGGTTTCAGCAGATCAAATCAGAGACCCTCCGAACCACAAAACCCTCAAGAATGTTTTCGTTAAACGGTCGCCAAAACTACACGGTTCATCACAGCCAGAAGCTAAAAACACGTCACTGTTGTCACGGTTTTCATCTTTCCGACTGTCCTTGAACACCTCATGTGTGACGAACGCTTCGCTCAGAAAAAGCATCAGAACTTGGCTTAAACTTGTGATATTTCATCAGAAACATCTGATGAATTGGCGGCGCTGGTTGGATTTGATCCGCCGTGGTCGTGAGGTGAGAACCACCTGGTCGTGAGGAGGATCCTCTTGGCCTGGTCCACGGCGATGTCACTGATGTAATCCTCGTGCTGTTTCAGATCCATGATGTCCGTCCCCTTCCTCATATCCCACACCTTCACAGAGACAACCACAAATCAATAAAAAGTTACATTTTGGGGCTAAAACATTTGCTAAAAACACTGCAAGTCAGTTTGAATCATGACTCATTGACAGTATATAAAGACCCGCTGAGACAAACACAATACTACGAGAGAGTATTTGTGTACAGTTAAACACCAAGACGAGCTGAGACCATCAAGAGACCACGACGGACCATCTTCTATCAATAAGGAAGCACAAAAAACACAATTTAAACTCATCTCATTGTGTTTTATCTCATTATTCTGACATTTGATCTCATAATAATTCTGTTTTCATCTTATTTTTGTTCTTTTACTGCCACTAATGGGCTTCTACAGCTATGAGTCTGGACCATTAAGACCAGTCTGGGTTTCGGACCTTCAGGGTTCCCCCGTCGTCTCCGGTCGCCAGGATGTTCTCGTCCACCAGCAGCAGACTGTTGATGGGGGCCCCGTGGGCCCCCCGGATCCTCGTCACCAGCTGTCCCCGCTCCGCGTCCAGCATGTGGACGGCCTTGTCTCTGGAGACGCTGTAGAGCTTCAGCCCGTCCTCGGAGAAGCGCACCTGGCGGCAGGACTTCATGTGGTGCCCGGAGGACCACAGCTCCCGGTTCTCGCCCTCCGTGCACGAGTACGAGTAGGCGTAGATGTCCCCGTCCACGTCCCCGCACACCAGGATGTCCCGGCTGGGGTGGAGGGCCACAGTGTTGGCGATCGCCTCCAGCCGGATGTCCTCCGGGGTGTCTCGGATCTTCGGCTCGTCCTCGTCCTCATCCTCGTCTGGGTCCTGGTCTGCAGGCTCCGAGTCTGAGGTTTCTGGGTCTCTGGTGGTCTTTGTTTCTTCTGTTTTGTCCGTTTCTGGAGGGTCTGTCTCTGTTGATTCGGGTTCAACGTGTTCTGCGGGCGCCGCCATGTTGTTTTGCTTTTCTTTCTTCTTCTACGCTGAAATAAATGGTAGCGTCACCAGTGAAAGCAGACCACACTGCCCTCTACGGCACGTTACAGTACTGCAACTCTAATGTCGCAATAAAACACTGGCAATTCATACATAAATAAATACTGTACAACTCTTTGTTTTAAAAACACATATATATTGAGCATATTCTTAGAAATTATTTTATTTTAATGTTTTTTTAAATTATGTTTTTTGGCTATTACTGTTCTTTTTTAAATCTTTTTTTCATCGTACTGTGTTTATTGTCACCAAGGTACACTCCTAATACTGTACTTGTCAATAAACCTGTTTAATCGTATTTAATTCGATTTTCTTTAAATTAGAATATTTAATTCATTATTTTATTTGTAAATTTAGAGTTTTTATACAAAAGATAATTTCAAAAAATATTTTATATTTAAGGTTTTTTAAATCCATACGTATTTTTATAATTAAACTTATTATTACCTCAAATAAATAAATAAATATGTGACGTGTTGAAATGGGCGGTCGCCATTGGCCGGTCATCCAGCCAATCGGGAGTGAATGCGGATATGACGAACAGACGCTAAAGATGGCGTCAGATTCAAACAGTTTCTGGACAAATGTCGCTGTAAGTGTTTCTAACAGTTCACTCCGAGCTGCTTCAGGCTTTTCTTATTAATGTTATGAATACGATGTGTAGTGTAGACTTCCTCCGACTTAATTATGATTATAATAAAATGTAAGGTTAGAATATTAACCGTTAAACGGGTCTTTGTTTGTGTTGTGTGAGCCATGGAAACGTAACTCCATTCACTAAATGATATAATTTAAGATTAAATTGTTGACAAACAAGCTTATAGAGAAGTTATAAACACAGTTATAACGTCCAGTGAATCGTCACGGTCTCCTTGTTAGTTCGGCTTACAGTAGATCCACCAACATTTTTAAATGTTTAAATTAGCACTTTATATGTGTAAACACAGCTGTTTGTTGTTGACAGAAACATTTAATACAACTTCAAATTATGAGAAAATCCGCCATCTTTGGTATTTTTCCCTGATGCCGAATTGTAAAGTAGATCCGGTTGATTTGTAAACCGTCTCACTCCTTGTTGTGAACGTTACGTAACTCTGGTGATGTTATGGTGAATATGTAAGAGATAGATTAGTGAACGGAGGTCGGTTTTCACGGGTTGACAACAAAACATCAGCCAAGCAACCGGCTTCAGAGACGATGTTGTGTGTCCGTGATGATGGAGCTGAAACACGCCCTCAGGGTGGTTAAAGTCATCCCGGCGGAGGAGCATGCAGACGGAACCAGCGGAGCGGAGGAAACCACAGACCGGCCGGAGAAGAGCCGCGGAGAGCGGGAAGAGAGCCGGGGAGAGAGCCGGGGAGAGAGGGCAGAGAGCCGGGGAGAGCGGGCAGAGAGCCGGGGAGAGCGGGCAGAGAGCCGGGGAGAGGGGGGACGATGGAGCGGAGCCTCGGGGGAGTCAGCAGAGAGCCGGGGTCACCTCCACCAGGAGCTCCGAGGAAGAGATAGAGAAGTACACAGTGACTTTACTTATACTACAATTATTACTATTACTACAATTATTACACACACATCTCTCTCTCTGTCTCTCTCTCTGTCTGTCTCTTGTCTCTCTCTCTCTGTCTGTTTCTGTCTCTGTCTCTTGTCTATTGTCTCTCTCTTGTCTCTTGTCTCTCTCTCTTGTCTCTTGTCTCTCTCTGTCTCTTGTCTGTCTGTCTGTCTCTTGTCTCTCTCTCTCTGTTTGTTTCTGTCTCTCTGTCTCTCTCTCTCTGTCTCTTGTCTCTTGTCTGTCTGTCTATCGCTCTCTCTGTCTCTTGTCTCTTGTCTCTCTCTCTTGTCTCTTGTCTCTCTCTGTCTCTTGTCTCTTGTCTGTCTGTCTATCTCTCTCTCTTGTCTCTTGTCTCTTGTCTGTCTATCTCTCTCTCTGTCTCTGTCTCTTGTCTCTTGTCTATCTCTGTCTGTTGTCTCTTGTCTGTCTCTCTCTCTGTCTGTTTCTGTCTCTCTCTCTGTCTCTTGTCTCTCTCTTGTCTCTTGTCTCTCTCTGTCTCTTGTCTGTCTGTCTATCTCTGTCTCTGTCTCTTGTCTCTCTCTGTCTCTTGTCTCTTGTCTGTCTCTGTCTCTTGTCTCTCTCTCTCTGTCTGTTTCTGTCTCTCTCTCTGTCTCTTGTCTCTCTCTGTCTCTTGTCTGTCTGTCTATCTCTCGTTCTGTCTCTTGTCTCTCTCTCTTGTCTCTTGTCTCTCTCTGTCTCTTGTCTCTTGTCTGTCTGTCTGTCTATCTCTCGCTCTGTCTCTTGTCTCTTGTCTCTCTCTCTTGTCTCTTGTCTCTCTCTGTCTCTTGTCTGTCTGTCTATCTCTCGCTCTGTCTCTTGTCTCTTGTCTCTCTCTCTTGTCTCTTGTCTCTCTCTGTCTCTTGTCTCTTGTCTGTCTGTCTATCTCTCTCTCTCTCTGTCTCTTGTCTCTTGTCTGTCTATCTCTCTCTCTCTCTCTCTGTCTCTTGTCTCTTGTCTGTCTGTCTATCTCTCTCTCTCTCTGTCTCTTGTCTCTTGTCTGTCTATCTCTCTGTCTCTTGTCTCTTGTCTGTCTGTCTATCTCTCTCTCTGTCTCTTGTCTCTTGTCTCTTGTCTGTCTCTCTCTCTGTCTCTTGTCTCTCTCGTCCAGGTTAAAATACGTCATCACCACCATGCAACAGAAGGAGAAGCAGACAGGAGAGACAGGAAGTAGAGAGGAAGATGAGGAGAGAGAGAAGAAGGGACGATGGAGGGACAGAAGAGACAGAGGAGGAGATCGGAGGGGGGAGAGGGAGGGGAGGAGCAGGAGGGCGGCGTCAGAAGGAGGTGAAGGAGGCGACCGGTCGGGGAGGCTGAGGAGGAGAGTCCATCAGCTGGAGAAAGACAGACTGGAGCTGACAACCAGCCACAACCAGGAGGTGAGAGAACATGTATATATATATATATATATATATATATATAAAGCACAGACAACACGGATACATCATCTATCATGTTCATCAGACCTGACTCTCAGTGAGCAGCTCTTGGATGTAGCTGCATGCACAGGACGACGACAGGGAGGAACATTAGTGATGCAGAGAGGTGAACAAACAGCTTTGAACAAAGTTAATGTCAGAACTTGTGTTTGATATTTGTCTTTGTTATTTTCTTTAATAGTTTGATCTTTGATAGAGTCATGTGGGTTTCTGAACCCTCAATTAAAATGATTTATGTTATAATAACAGAAATGTGTTTAAATATCTTTTTTCATTGATATAACTGCATGTACAATATGTTTACACTTGAATAAACAATAATCAAATGCAGAGAGAGTTATTGAACAATATGTTAGTGAGAAGTTAGTTACAGTCTTACAGTTACAACCGGCCCTTTGAGGACCGTGATGCTGATGTGGCCCAGAGTGAGATGAGTTCGACAGCCCTGGTTCAGACCATCAGTTTAGAGGAGAACCTCCTCCTGAGACGGAGCTGAGTCTAAAACAGCTGCGTTGGCCGGGAATCGAACCCGGGTCAACTGCTTGGAAGGCAGCTATGCTAACCACTATACCACCAACGCTCACATCTACACATCTGGATCTCTGTGATTGATTTGCTCTCTCTCTCTTTCTCTCTGTGTTCCTCTCACCATGTACACCATGTACCTCTAGTTGTAGTACAGTATAAAGTACAACATGTACCTCTGAGATGTAGTACAGTATAAAGTACACATGTACCTCTGAGATGTAGTACAGTATAAAGTACAACATGTACCTCTGAGATGTAGTACAGTATAAAGTACAACATGTACCTCTGAGATGTAGTACAGTATAAAGTACACATGTACCTCTGAGATGTAGTACAGTATAAAGTACGACATGTACCTCTGAGATGTAGTACAGTATACAGTACACATGTACCTCTGAGATGTAGTACAGTATAAAGTACAACATGTACCTCTGAGATGTAGTACAGTATAAAGTACACCATGTACCTCTAGTTGTAGTACAGTATAAAGTACACATGTACCTCTGAGATGTAGTACAGTACCTGTCTCTCCTCAGGTGACCCGGCTCCAGACCCAGCTGACCCGCCTCAGGTCCTCGGTGGAGCGAGGAGAAGCTCAGCGGGTGGAGCTTCAGTACCAGCTGACTCTGAGCCAGAGAGACTCCACCCGGGCCTCCGAGCTCACAGGTACATATATCAAACGCACCCTCTGAGACCCGTCAGGGACAGATGCAGCAGTGAGGTGTGTGTGTGTGTGTGTGTTCATAGAGCGAGCAGCAGAGCTCCAGCAGGAAGTCCAGGAGCTGCAGAAAGCTCTGGACATCACCCGGCAGGCCCGGGACAAGGACCAGCATGCATTGCAGCAGGAAGTGGAGGAGCACGACGGACTGATTCACAACCTCAGCTCAGAAAACCAGCGACTGCACCGACTGCTGCAGGTCACACACACACACACACACCGAATCCAAAAGAGGAACAGAGAGAGAAAGAGAGAGAGAGAGAGAGACAGGAACAGAGAGAGAGAGAGAGAGACAGGAACAGAGAGAGAGAGAGAGACAGGAACAGAGAGAGAGAGAGACAGGAACAGAGAGAAAGAGAGAGAGAGGAAATCAATCACAGAGATCCAGATGTGTAGATGTGAGCGTTGGTGGTATAGTGGTTAGCATAGCTGCCTTCCAAGCAGTTGACCCGGGTTCGATTCCCGGCCAACGCAGCTGTTTTAGACTCAGCTCCGTCTCAGGAGGAGGTTCTCCTCTAAACTGATGGTCTGAACCAGGGCTGTCGAACTCATCTCACTCTGGGCCACATCAGCATCACGGTCCTCAAAGGGCCGGTTGTAACTGTAAGACTGTATCACTAACTTCTCACTAACATATTGTTAAATAACTCTCTCTGCATTTGATGATTGTTTATTCAAGTGTAAACATATTGTACATGCAGTTATATCAATGAAAAAAGATATTTAAACACATTTCTGTTGTTATAACATAAATCATTTTAATTGAGGGTTCAGAAACCCACATTACTCTATCAAAGATCAAACTATTAAAGAAAATAACAGACAAATATCAAACACAAGTTCTGACATTAACGTTGTTCAAAGCTGTTTGTTCACCTCTCTGCATCACTAATGTTCCTCCCTGTCGTCGTCCTGTGCATGCAGCTACATCCAAGAGCTGCTCACTGAGAGTCAGGTCTGATGAACATGATAGATGATGTATCCGTGTTGTCTGTGCTTTCATCAACAGTTCATTACAAACACAAGTACCTGCTCGTCTCTTAGCTGCTGTGTTGTTAGATTGCTGCTAGTTCATCAACTCGTCTGCGATGGTGTTTCTTCACAAACTGACATTTGTAAAAGTCTGTATCTGGTCGGAGCTCTGCTCACATACCTTCAGCATGCACTGGGCTGTAGCTGTGTCAATATATTCTGCTGTGATTGCAGTCTGCCTTTTAATTATTGGACAGTTTGATGTTTTTCTCGGAGGCTAAATTTAGCTCCGTGTTTGGTGTCAAAATGCCGACGTGAATTGTATCCTTCATCACCGACACGCCTCATAACACAGAAGACAGACCCGTTGTTCTCCTTGAAGCACAAACATGTGTTCACTTTCACATCTTTCATTACATTTTCTTCCCTCTGCATCAATTGTTCTCTTCGTGGACATTTTGGGATTATTTGTGGATCTTTTTCAATTGTTGGAAAACCTCTTTTTGGGCTGTTGCCTCTCCTGTCCACCTGTTGTGATAGTTTTAATGTCGGTACACAGACAACATGCCATCTCATCAAAAGGTTCAACGAAAAAAAAGTTCTTGAGAAAAGGAGAAGAAAAAAGAGAGAAAAGGTTCAACTAAAGTCTCTTCAGGTGTCAAATACGAAAAAGGGCAAAGGGACTTGTCTCATCAGGTCATGTTCTGTAGAAGGCACAGCTTTGTGATGGGCCTTTCCAAGGTGCCATTTTGTGTCCTGATCTTGACTCGACGTACATGTCCTTTTTTGTCGGGGAAGATTTCCGTGATTCTGCCCATGGGCCAGGAGTTGCGTGGTGAGCTCTCATCAATGATCAGCACTATGTCTCCATGCTTTAGATTCCTTTTAGTTTCATTCCATTTCTGCCTCTCCTGTAGCAATGGGAGGTACTCTCGTGTCCAGCGTTTCCAGAAGAGATCAGCTATATATTGGGTCTGTTTCCATCTTCTTCTGGAATGGGTGTCACTTTTGTCAAAGAGTCCAGGTGGAAGAGTCGGCATTCGCTTCATTTGAAGCAGGTGGTTGGGTGTCAGGGGTTCTGGATCTTTCACATCCTGAGATAGGACTGTGATGGGCCGGTCATTCATGATTGCCTCTACTTCGCATAGAGCTGTTTGGAGACTTTCGTCATCCAGGGTCTGTTCCCTTGTGATGGAGTGGAGAATCTTTTTGATTATCCGGATGAGCCGCTCCCATACACCTCCATGATGAGGACCATAGGGTGGATTGAATGTCCATTTGATACCTACAGCGTGCATCGAATGCTGGATTTTGCTGAGGTCAAGGTGGGTAAATGCTTCGCAAAGCTCTCGTTCTGTCCCAACGAAATTTGTGCCGTTGTCAGAAACAATCTCCTTCACTTGGCCTCGTCTGCAGATAAAACGTCGGAGTGCAGAAATGCAGGAGTCTGTATCCATTGAGTAGGCCATCTCCAGGTGTACGGCTCTGCATGCGAGGCACGTAGACAAGGCTCCATATCTTTTTACTTTGCTGCGGCCACGCTTGACTTCTATGGGGCCAAAGTAGTCCAGTCCCGTATGGGTAAAGGGTGGCAAGTCAGGTGTTATCCTGTGAAGAGGTAGGTCGGACATCTTTTGTGTCATTGCGGTGCCATGCCATCTCCTGCAGAGTACACAATCCCGTGTTATCCTTCTCGCAGCGGAATTTGCTCTAAGGATCCAGTATTTTGTTCTGAGTTTTGCGATCATTTGATTTCTTCCACAATGACCCATTGAGGCGTGTGTGTGGTGTAGCAGTATCTTTGACAGGTGATTGTCCTTGGGCAGAATGGCAGGATGTTTGGTTTCCTCTGGCATTGCCAGCTTGCTTAGTCTGCCGCCAACTCTCAGGATTCCCTGTTGGAGGATGGGATCTAGTCTGTAGATCCTACTGTTTTTCTTTATGGGTAAGCCCTTTTGTAGAGAGGTCACCTCATCTTGGAAGGATTGTTGTTGAACGTAGGACACAAGTGATTGTTCGGCCTTGCCTAAATCCTCCACAGACAGCCGTGACCTAGGTGGGTCCGAGTCACTCGTTTTTTCTTTTTTAGGTTCAATTGTCTCAGACGTTCTTTGAATTTTAAGAGCCAGGCTGATGATCGAATCAATTTGTCCCATGATGAGAAGTGCTCAATAAGACGAGTCAGTGGACTTTGAATCTGCAGTGCACTTGGAGTGAAAGCTCCAGCCACCTTCCTGACCTCCGGGTCACCGTCTGACAGTGTGGGTGGTACCCGGATCACTGGCCAGTCTGTTTCCGGTTGCATCAGAAAATTTGGACCCCTCAGCCAGTGTCCTTCTTGAAGGAACTTCTCAGCTTTCATGCCTCTTCATGCATTGTCTGCAGGGTTGAGTCCAGTCTTTATGTGGTGCCATTGGCCTTTGTGTGTCAGATCCCGAATAGTGGTCACTCTGTTAGCCACGTAGGTCTGAAACCTTCTGGCGTCATTTTGGATATATTTTAATACGGCGGTGCTGTCGGTCCAGAAAACTGAGTCTCCGAGGGTTGACTCGAGCTCTCTCCTTAACATCCTGTCCATCCGAGCAGCGAGGACTGCACTGGCAAGCTCCAGTCTTGGGATTGTCACCACCTTTAAAGGTGCAACTCTTGCCTTCCCGATCACAAACACCATGTGAGGTAGTCCGTTGTTACTGGTCAGCTTCAAATAGCTGACTGTCCCGTAACCTCTTTCACTTGCATCGCAGAAGTGGTGCATCTGTGCTCTAGTAACTTCAAAATCTGGTGGCTTAAAGCATCTCTTGATTCTTAGACTGGAAATCAGGTTAAGATCTTTAAGCCACTCCTTCCATCTCTCTGTGTAAGTAGTTGGTATCGATTCATCCCATCCACAATTCAGCTTGCACAGGTCCTGCAGTATTCCTTTCCCTGTCAGCATGACTGGTGCTATGAACCCAAGAGGATCGTATACCGAGTTCAACACAGACAAAATGCTTCTGCGGGTGACCGATTGTTGTTTCGGGGTGATCGAGAAGAAGAACGTGTCTGACTCAATGTCCCATCGCATGCCAAGAGCCCTTTCTATGGGCAGTTTGTCTTTGTCGAGGTCTAGATCTTTGACCTCTTTTGCCCTCTCTTCAGCTGGAACAGAGGTAAGGACTGCTCGACTGTTACTGGCCCATTTGGTGAGTCTAAATCCACCTGTGGTGCATACTGATCTGAGCTCTTATACCAGACAGATCGCCTGGCTCTCGCTTCGGACAGATTTGAGGCAGTCGTCTACGTAGAAGTTGTGACGAATGGTGTTGAGAACTTCAGCACTACACTTTCCTTCATTATCATCGGCTGTCCGCTTCAGTGCGAAATTGGCGCAGCTCGGGGATGAGACCGCTCCAAAGAGATGCACCGTCATCCGGTACTCTGCTAGCGGTTGGTTGGTGTCGCCGTCTGGCCACCACAGGAATCTGAGGAAGTCCACATCATGTTTAGGTATTCTTACTTGATGGAACATTCCTTCGATGTCCCCCATCACTGCTACTGGCTCCTGTCGGAATCTGAGGAGTACACCCAGCAAGGTGTTCGTAAGGTCAGGACCCTGTAGCAGCTCATGATTCAGCGAAGTTCCTTGGAATGAGGAGGTACAGTCGAACACCACCCGGATTGTCTTTTTCCTTTTGTGGTAGACACCATGGTGAGGGATGTACCACAGTCTTCCATCTTTCCGAGGGAGCTGTTCCTCTGGCACTCTTTCTGCATGTCCTTTCCTCAAGACATCACTCATGAAGCCATTATAGTCTTTCCGAAAGGCTTCATCTTTCTGGAATCTGCGGGCAATATTTAATACTCTTTGTTCCGCCATTTTCCTGTTGTTCGGCAGGCTGATGTCATCCTGGCGGAACGGAAGTCGTATTTCGTAGTGGCCTTCTTTCCTTTTGACCGAGTTGTTCATCACTTGTAGGAATTTCTTATCTTCAAATGAGTGTTCTTGTTTTTCATTGTAGGCCAACTCTGAGAAGTCCTGGTTATATTGGTGTATCAGGAGCTCTTCCAGCTTGGCCACTGATATTCTATTGGACGTTACCTGTGGTCGACCATGCTCATCCGTAGGTGCAGTACTG
>NC_136656.1:928501-936001 GCF_949748355.1 Melanostigma gelatinosum
CTCCCTCCCTGTCTCTCTCCCTGTCTCTCTCCCTCCCTGTCTCTCTCCCTCCCTGTCTCCCTCCCTGTCTCTCTCCCTCCCTGTCTCTCTCCCTCCCTGTCTCTCTCCCTGTCTCTCTCCCTGTCTCCCTCCCTGTCTCTCTCCCTCTCTCCCTCCCTGTCTCCCTCCCTGTCTCCCTCCCTGTCTCCCTCCCTGTCTCCCTCCCTGTCTCTCTCCCTGTCTCCCTCCCTGTCTGTCCCTCTTGTCCTCTCAGTGTAACATCATTATGTCGTTGGAACATTTAATTAAACTGTGTGATACTGACAACCTATTAAACGACCTCTCACTGTGTGTGTGTGTGTGTGTCTCGGTGTGTGTGTGTGTGTGTGTGTGTGTCTCAGGCCCGTCTGTCCTTCCTCTACCTCGTCTACCAGCGCCTCCTGGCCGGCTGCGTCCTCCTGGATCAGCCCCAGAGCATCCTGGGAGATTTCACCTGGGAGGAGCTGTGTGACGTCATCACGGAGCAGCTGGACCAGCTGACCTCTGACCTCCGCAGGGCCGACGACAAGGTGAGACACTCAGTCATCGTCCAGCTATCTTCCTCAATAAATACTCAGTGAGTAGAGCGTGTGGTTGGCGGTTCGATTCCCGGCCCTCACTGCAGCTCCTCATACTGAGGATGAGCTCCATGCAGAGGGAACGTTCAGTTACGTTTCTCACAGAAATAACAAGATGGAGAACTCAAGGACTCAAAACATCATTTCACACAAAAGAAGTGTTGCCACGACGACTACGTCCACTCCTCATACAGACTGTTACATGATGTCATCAGTGTCTCATTGAAGTAGTCTGTGATTATAGTTCAGACCATCAGTTTAGAGGAGAACCTCCTCCTGAGACGGAGCTGAGTCTAAAACATCTGCGTTGGCCGGGAATCGAACCCGGGTCAACTGCTTGGAAGGCAGCTATGCTAACCACTATACCACCAACGCTCACATCTACACATCTGGATCTCTGTGACTCATTCCCTCTCTTTCCCTCCCTCCCTCTCTCTTACTTTGTTTCTCTCTCTTTCCCTCCCCCTCCCCCTCTCTCTCTGTTTCTCTCTCTTTCCCTCCCCCTCTCTCTTTCCCTCCCTTCCTCTCTCTCTCTTTGTTTCTCTCTCTTTCCCTCCCTCTCTCTCTCTCTCTTTGTTTCTCTCTCTTTCCCTCCCCCTCTCTCTCTCTGTAGATCGCCCAGCTGCAGAGTGTGTGTGACAAGAAGAGTGTGTGTGTGCGTGAGCTGCAGCGCAGTCATGAGTGTGTGTTGTCTCGTGTGGAGGAGAGCGTGAGGAGGAGGGAGGAGGCGTGGAGCAGCCGACACACACACACTGTGAGCCAGCTGCAGGAGGAGCTGCAGGTAACACACACACACACCAACAGACACACACACACACACACTAACAGACACACACACACACACACAGGTCCTCAGCTGTTTCCATTCTTTCATAGATCTGATCTGCACTCAGTCTTCTGCTTTAGTGCTGAGTCAGCAGTGAAGATGAAGGAGGAAGACTCCGGTCGACTGTCCCTCTGGTCGTCTTCCTCATGAAGGGAGGAAAGAAAAGAGGAAACATTCTGTTGTTCAAGAGTAGAACGAGTTTAACAAAGTTAAATACAGCAACACTATTAGATCTTCTTCTTCTTCTTCTTCTTCTTCTTCTTCTTCTTCTTCTTCGTTGAATCAAACTGGTGAAAATGGGGAATTGTAAAACCACCAGTGGCTCCTCCCACCATCATGATGCCACACTGGTTCTAAATTGGTTCTCTTTTCTCTCAGCTGTGTCGCTCTCTGTGCGACTCCCTCCGCGACTCCCTCCGCGACCGCACCTCCTCCCTGGAGCTCCGCTGCTCCTCTCTGACCTCCGACCTCTTGGCGTGCCGCGGCGAGTCGGCCTCCCTCCTGTCGGCGTGCGCCCTGCTGGCCGGCGCCCTGACTCACGGCCGCCGCCGCCTCCGGGCGCTCTGTGAGCAGAAGGCGCTGCTGCGCCGGCGGCTGGCGGAGAGGGAGGCGCTGGAGGAGGAGGTGAGGAGGCTGGCCGGAGCTCTGGGAGGGGAGGAAGATGAGGATGAAGAGGAGGAGAGGAAGAAGAGGAGGAAGTCGATGGTGGCGGTGAGGCGGTGGAGGAGAAGCGTGTGCGCGGTGCTGGCGGTGAGGAGGTGGAGCGCTCTGACCCAACAGACGACGGTGTTGTTTAGGCTGGAGACGGGGGAGGGAGTCTGTGGAGGAGTCGCCACGGCAACAGAGAGGGGTCAAGGTGGGCGGAGCTCAGGTGGGCGTCGCTTCTCCTTCTTCTTCTTCTGCTTCTGCAGAAAATAGTTTTCATGGTGGTTTTGTTTGTTTCAGATAAAGATGATGCAGATGATGAAGGTGGTAAAGGGGCGTGTGCTCGCTGGCTCCGCTCTAGAGGTCTCTCCTCCATCATTCTGTCCTCCATGGCCGACCTGCAGGGGGCGCTAGCACACACAGGTAACACACACACAACCACACGTACACACATATTATATATTCACAAATGCATGTGTGCTTGTACAGATGTTATATCTCTTCTGACTCCTCTAGGCTCCGCCCCTCCAGACGTGACGTCGGCGGCTCGCTCCGCTTTGTCCCGCCTTCTGGACCGCCTTCTGGACCAATCGGACGCGCCGTCTGGTCTGTCAGACGAGGACACACTGAGCGGCCGACTGAGACTCGGACTGAGCAGATGGACGCGTCCACGGCCAAACATGAAGGTCTCACACACACTCTCACACACTCACTCACACTCACACACACACACACTTCAGTGTGTAGCCTCTGACTAGTTCATCTTTTAGTATTTGTTAATATATCGTACAGTGGACCTTAATGTTTCGGTCAGTGTGTTGATCCTCACCAGCTGACCTCTGACCTCCCATCAGACCCTGGTTTCCACCCTCCAGCAGCACTTCCTGTTCTTCAGCCAACGGCTGCACTCGGTCGAGGTGGAGAGGCGGAGCCTGAGGCTGGAGGTGGCCAATCTGAAGAGAGGACTGCGGAAGGAGAGAGACGACACCTGCAGAACGGTGAGGCTTGTCACACACACCTGTACTGTCTGATGAACACACATTCCTGACTCTTTGTGTGTGTGTGTGTGTGCAGGTCCCAGTACAGCGGTTCCACAGTGTGTGTGTGGAGCTCCGTCAGGCGCTGAGCAGGGAACAGGAAGCCCAGCTGCTCATTCAGGAACAGAGCGAGCAGCTTCACACACTGCAGCTCAAAGTCAACACACACACCGACCAGCAGGCGGACACACAGCGCACACTGAGCCACACCTCACAGGTTCTGTTTAAAATGCTTTATTTAAATCTACATGTACCTGTTACAGCAGGTGAATGGACCTCTTGGCCTCTTGTTGAAGTCCCTGACTGGAAGCCCACAGTGTCACACGTTGTATTGTAACCCCAGGTAATATGCTAACTAACACGTCTCTCTCTAGTCTCTGTCGGAGGCTCGGCAGGAGGTGAGTCGGAAGGAGCGCTCGCTGAGGATTCTGGGTAAGCACCTGTCGGGGATTCAGAGGGAGAGGAGGCAGCTGGAGGAGAGACTGCAGCGAGTCGAGGACGAGCTGAGAGACGCCGCCAGGTAACTCTCACACCTGTCATACCTCACTCCCCTCACACCTGTCACACCTCACACCTGTCATAACTCACTCCTGTCATGCCTCACTCCTGTCATACCTCACACCTGTCATACCTCACTCCTGTCATACCTCACACCTGTCATACCTCACTCCTGTCATACCTCACACCTGTCATACCTCACACCTGTCATACTTCACTCCTGTCATACCTCACACCTGTCATACCTCACTCCTGTCATACCTCACACCTGTCATACCTCACACCTGTCATACCTCACACCTGTCATACCTCACACCTGTCATACCTCACACCTGTCATACTTCACTCCTGTCATACCTCACACCTGTCATACCTCACTCCTGTCATACCTCACTCCTGTCATACCTCACACCTGTCATACCTCACTCCTGTCATACCTCACACCTGTCATACCTCACACCTGTCATACTTCACTCCTGTCATACCTCACACCTGTCATACCTCACTCCTGTCATACCTCACTCCCCTCACACCTGTCACACCTCACTCCTGTCATACCTCACTCCTGTCATACCTCACTCCTGTCATACCTCACTCCTGTCATACCTCACTCCTGTCACAACTCACTCCTGTCATACCTCACACCTGTCATACCTCACTCCCCTCACTCCTGTCATACCTCACTCCTGTCATACCTCACTCCCCTCACTCCTGTCATACCTCACTCCTGTCATACCTCACTCCCCTCACTCCTGTCATACCTCACACCTGTCATACCTCACTCCCCTCACTCCTGTCATACCTCACTCCTGTCATACCTCACTCCCCTCACTCCTGTCATACCTCACTCCGCTCACACCTGTCACACCTCACTCCTGTCGAACCTCACTCCTGTCATACCTCACTCCCTCACACCTGTAATACGTCACTCCTGTCATACCTCACTCCCCTCACTCCTGTCATACCTCACTCCTGTCATACCTCACTCCCCTCACTCCTGTCATACCTCACTCCTGTCATACCTCACTCCCCTCACTCCTGTCATACCTCACGCCGCTCACACCTGTCACACCTCACTCCTGTCGAACCTCACTCCTGTCATACCTCACTCCCTCACACCTGTAATACGTCACTCCTGTCATACCTCACTCCCCTCACTCCTGTCATACCTCACTCCTGTCATACCTCACTCCCCTCACTCCTGTCATACCTCACTCCCCTCACTCCTGTCATACCTCACTCCTGTCACACCTCACTCCTGTCATACCTCACTCCCTCACACCTGTCACACCTCACTCCCCTCACTCCTGTCATACCTCACTCCTGTCATACCTCACTCCCCTCACACATGTCATACCTCACTGCTGTCATACCTCACTCCCCTCACACCTGTCATACCTCACTCCTGTCATACCTCACTCCCCTCACACCTGTCATACCTCACTCCTGTCGAACCTCACTGCTGTCATACCTCACTCCTGTCACACCTCACTCCTGTCATACCTCACTCCCCTCACTCCTGTCATACCTCACTCCTGTCATATCTCACTCCGCTCACACCTGTCACACCTCACTCCTGTCGAACCTCACTCCTGTCATACCTCACTCCCTCACACCTGTAATACGTCACTCCTGTCATACCTCACTCCCCTCACTCCTGTCATACCTCACTCCTGTCATACCTCACTCCCTCACACCTGTCACACCTCACTCCTGTCATACCTCACTCCCCTCACTCCTGTCATACCTCACTCCCCTCACTCCTGTCATACCTCACTCCTGTCACACCTCACTCCTGTCATACCTCACTCCCTCACACCTGTCACACCTCACTCCCCTCACTCCTGTCATACCTCACTCCTGTCATACCTCACTCCCTCACACCTGTCATACCTCACACCTGTCACACCTCACTCCCCTCACTCCTGTCATACCTCACTCCCCTCACACCTGTCATACCTCACTCCTGTTGAACCTCACTCCTGTCGTACCTCACTCCTAATATCATATGTTCTTTATTTTATTATATTTCTCTTTCTTTAATAGACGTAAAGATTATCTGATCAGCAACATGAAGGCTGCAGAGACGAGTTACAACGAGGTGAAGACACATGATGTATAAATGTGTGTGTGTGTGTGGAGATACATACATATATATATATATATATATATATATATGTATATATATATATATATATATGTATATATATATATATATATATATATATGTATATATATATATATATATATATATATGTATATATATATATATATATATATATGTATATATGTATATATATATATATATATATATATATATATGTATGTATGTATAAACACAGAACACACATATTTCCACATCTGGTAACATGCTGTATGGTCTTCAGGTCAGAGAGAGTCTCGTCCAATCACGTCGCTCCCCGTCAGCTCCGCCCCGCCCCCTGCCGTTACCCAGGGAACACCTGGAGCTGAGTGGAGCAGAGAGCATCATGGGAGCTCCTGAGGTGGCAGCGTGCCAGGTCTATAAACCAACATATTACTGTTTATCCTGCTGATCATCCGTCCGTTCGTTAAATCATTAATTGATGAATTGATCCACTCACTGTTCTTCCCTCCGTCTCTCTGCAGAGTCTCCTCTCCTCCGTCTCTCAGCTCTGTCTCACCTGCAGCTCCAGGATCGATTGGCTGGAGCAGGAAGTCGCCGCCTACCGAGGCCATGTGACCGCGCTGCGCGGCGAGCTGCAGGACGCCTGTCTCCGGGACAACCTCGCCTACGTCCCTGTGAGACTTATTTATTTTATTTATTTATTTTATTTATTTTATTTATTTTATTTATTTTATTTATTTTATTTATTTTATTTATTTTATTTATTTTATTTATTTTATTTATTTTATTTATTTTATTTATTTTATTTATTTTATTTATTTTATTTATTTTATTTATTACTTAATATTATAAAATAATAATAAAATAATAAATAATAAATAAACAAACCAACCATTTTCACTGTTTCAGGTGGCTGAGTTTCCTGAAACATATCCAGTCGCTGACGTTGAAGCCCCTCAACCTGATTTGTCGAAGGAGCTGCCAGTCAGTATAAGCCACGCCCCCTATCAGTTAAACCCCGCCCCGCAGCTTCCCCTCTCCAAACCCTTTAAGAGGAAAGCTGTGAGGAAGAGCAGAGGAGGACGAAGATAGATGGTGTGTGTGTGTGTGTGTCTGTCTCTGTCAGTGTGTGTGTGTGTGTATGTGTGTGTGAATGTATGTGTGTGTGAATGTATGTGTGTGTGTGTATGTGTATGTGCAGCTGGTTTCCTGTAAAATATTTCTCTTGTTCTCGTAAACTTTGACCAAACGTGTGTTTTGTTTTGTTTTATAAATAAAGAATAACGTCCACAATCTTCCTCTCGGTGTCTTCTGCTTCTTCTGCTCCTTTAATAAAACGTCGACATGATTAACGGAACACATCATCCTTAATGATGACGCCTACTCTTATTCTGAAAAAGAACAATCATAATAACGCCAGTGAAAGCCAGTATTAAATACTGTTAAACAAAGCATGAATCAGTGATGAACAGCTGTACTCAGTGAGGGTCCGGTGGGGTTCCTAATAAACTGAACACTGAGTCAGAGTGTTTCCATGTGTGAGAGAAAAGTTTACAACCAGAAGAAGAAGAAACACGACAAACATTTTATTTAACTGCTGAATCGGCACCACGACTCTGAGTGTGTGTGTGTCCTCAGGCAGTGTGTGTGTGTGTGTGTGTCTTTCTGCCTCTGTGTGAATTTCTATTAATGTGTCAACGGGAAGAAAAAAAGCGTCCTTACGCTCACACACCCTCAGGCTCTCTGTGTGTGTGTGAGACGTCTTTCACAAAGCGACTTAATCTGCTGTCA
>NC_136656.1:946001-976001 GCF_949748355.1 Melanostigma gelatinosum
GTGGTTCCTCCAAATCTGCTTCACATCCAGCACTTAGAGTGAAGGCAAGTTCCCCAAGGTTCAGCTTTAGATACTTATTTGGGGTCTTGAAGTTCATAGAGATCAATCCGAGGTCCTCTGCTAACCTTGTTCTTGGTGTTCCACAGGGTTCAATTTGAGGTCCTCTAACTTAATTTGTCTTGGGGTCCTAAATGGCTCAATTCAAGGTCCTTTTCTGGTCTTCAGATGTAAACAAAAGCATGTTGACTCTCGAGAAACGAGATCCTAATGGTGTATAGAGGGAACGCTCAGCTGTTGGCTGTCATGGTGCATGTTTGGGCTGGATTAGCTCTTCCTGGTAGTCCAGGAACAGAACACATCAACTCAACAAGACCACCATCTCCCGTCTTTGTTGCAGGAACGCTGAAGATCCACTACAACGCCGTCCACTTGAAGATCAAACACCGCTGCACGGTGGCGGGCTGCACCATGGTCTTCAGCTCGCTGCGCAGCCGAAACCGACACAGCGCCAACCCGAACCCGCGGCTGCACACCGGTGCCGGCAGAGACGCGCACAGAACCCTGCACGCCGATACCCAAATACGCAGAGACGTGCACGACACTCACGCACGTACGGGCAAGGAAAAAGATATCGGTGACACAATTTGGCAACAGGACGAGGACGCACACACACTGACAAACGGGTATCCAAACCCCAGACATGCCGACTCCCCTTCTCCTCACCCGCTACACCGGACTCTGAACCAGGACACCAATCAGAACTGCACCTCGAGTGACGGCTCTGGCCTGCACACCCAGACTCCTCCTCCTCTTCCTCCATCCTCCCTGGGCTCACCTGCGTCTCTCGCCTCCCTGGTCCTTCCCGTACATCGTCAACACCTTCCCACCAACCACTCTGCACCTGCTCGCCTCCTCGGCCACGCCCTCGGCCACGCCCCCGTCTCCGTCTTAATGGCGAGCTGCGACAGCCGACCCGCGTCACGTGACCACGACGTCGCGGAGGGAAAACGAGAAGAGGCTCGCACCGCCAGCCCGCCCTTTGACCCCTTGCCAAAGAAGAAGCCCAGGAAGTCGAGCATGCCGGTGAAGATAGCGAGAGAGAAGGTGGAGGGGAGGAGAGACGAGGAAGAGGAGTGTTGAATGTTGATGAAGATGAGGTGAAGTGTCGGATTGGTTCAGACCTTTGTAGGCTGATTTAAAATCACTGAATCGATGCAAAAGATTTTTCTTCGACAATTCAAAAAAGTGTTTTCTTGAACTTGAATGTCGACTGCAATGACAGTCGACGTGTCTTTATTTGACCAAAACATCAGCTGATATCGTGAAACATACAGAATGTATGTGGTGCAGTTCATGTTGTTGTGAAACGTTGCATGTCTAACAAACAACTCATGTTCAGTCGTATTCATGATGTCATGACCTGGAGTAAATACGGTGCTGATGGTGTTCTTCCTCTCTGCAGTGATAAACGTGTGTGTTTAACAGCAGCGCTGCTCTGTCTCCCCCGTGTGGTTATTGTCTGTTATTGCAATAATTAATGCAATAAGAAGAGACAGAACTTTATCAATCCTGAAGGAGTTTGATCAAAGATCACGAACAAAAGTACAAACACATATGAACAATAGAATAACGGTTATTATGTGTAAAATAAGTTGTCGTAAATAGAAGTCAGGTGAATCAATAAAATACAAAATAAACTAAAATAGAACAAATAAAGGACAGCAGCAAAGATTCAATAAAATAAGTAAATCTAACACCAGAGCCTCATGGAAACTAAAATACAACATGATATCGAGCAGTACTGCACATAGTAGGATACACATAGTACTTCATCCACCGCTGGCCACAGCTACTGATGTCGGTGTTGTTTCATTTTAGGATTTGAATTTACACACAAATTATACTTTCATGGCAAATTTCAGATATTTTTAAAAATAAACTCTTTGTTTTAAACCCGACACTTTTCTGAACTCGTCTTCCTGAGTTGTGACTTGTATTCCTGATTGTTATGTAATGTTTTATCCACATTTAATGATTTAATCTCCATCACAGGAGAGGAAGAGGGAACTCGTGGTCTTGGTTTCTACTCGGACGACATTTATGCACGCACCACAAACCGGAAACGGCGTTAAGCCAGTAAACAATAATGCCAGGCCCGAAGAAGTCCCTCCATCAGATCATCAGACCGTGGTTATAGTTTGAATTAAGAAAACGCGTTTCCGGTTTCAGACTAAAATGTCTAAAGCGGAGACTCTGAGAGGGCTCGTCACGCGGAGACTCTCCGCGGCCTCGCGGGAGATTCTCACGGTCGTGGACAGAATCGTGTCCGGCTACGAGGACGAGGCGTCGGGCTTCAGAGACGAGATCGAGCGGCAGCAGAAGCAGCTCGAGGTCCTGCGCGAGCAGCTCGCGCTCAGCGCGGCAGGTTGGTGCGGACTCCACCGAGGAGACAGTTCGACGTTAAATATTCAATATATATATATATATATATATATATATATATGTATATATATATATATGTATATATATATATATATATATGTATATGTATATATATATATGTATATATATATATATATATATGTATATGTATATATATATATATGTATATATATATATATATATATATGTATATATATATATATATATATATATATGTATATATGTATATATATGTATATATGTATATATATGTATATGTGTATATATATGTATATATATATACACACACACACACACACACAAAGAAAAGGGGAGGAGCCAAATATAACTTTGCTTTCCATTTATTAATTAAAGAACTTCAAGAACACTTAAAGCAAAGAACTTTGGGGCGATAGTCTTACATGAAAACAAAAATATTGAAGATGTCCAATTTGAAACAAAATGAAATAAATAAATAAAAATAAAACATTAAAGAATTCTGTTGAGTTTCAGTGCAACATGAGGTCTGTTGATATCGTCCTTTGATCAATACTGAGAGAAAGAAACAGCCAGTGAGCTTCCACTGTTCACACTGAACTGAACTGCTCAGCAACAACTTGGTCTGTGTTTACTTCCTGTCAGGTCATTCAAATACACAACAATGTTACATTACTGTGACATTATTTTCAAAAAGATGAGAATATCTCCATTGTCTGGGAGAGGGTCGACCGTCATCATACGTTACAGGGAAGACAGAATGTTCCCAAACCTGCAACTTAAATGACATCGCGGCTTCTGACGTTCCTCCGCTCGCCATGACGTCACCGTTAAATGCTTCTAAGCTGCTCCGTTCACTGAACACACGACTGCTTTATGTCTGTTCACTGACACTCTGCACTGATATTCGGGGACTTGCTACTTGAAAAGGAACAGCAGCAGCAGAACTTTACACACTATGATGATTACACTGTAAAAAAATAAATAAATACTCGATTGATCCGCGGTTCACGAGTGATCCGAACCGTGAGGGCTGATCCCAACGGATCACGGATCGATCCGTGACACCACTAATGTCTCTATAAACTTCTGTCCAGATGTGAGGCGCAGCAGGAGCCTCGGGGCTGTTGGGGAAGATGAGGATGATGAAGTGGAGGAAGACGAAGAGCAACCAGAGAAGCTAAAGGACTCAACAGAGGAAACTCCATCAAGGTTCCTTCATGTTCACTTCATCTCCACAAAGAGAACACGTTTATTTATGTCTTAGCTTTTGTAATGTCGGCAGAGAAATGATCGATAATGTAGTATCATTTATTCATATATATATATATATATATATATATATATAACTGTGTATATAGATGTCAGCATAAGAAGAGGAAGCCTGGCAGACCTCAGATCAGTGAGACACAGAACCACGTGGACCTCAGGATCCGGATCCTGGAGGACTCTCGGACCGACGTGCTCTCAAACAGCGGTACGAGTAAACGCGTTTCCTGCTCGGACGGTTTCGCTCCGTTTCAAAGTGTCCTCACGTCCTCGTCTCTCTCCTCCCTCAGTTCTGAAGAAATGTCCGATGCGGAGGCTGAGGTGTCCTCGGGGCCTGGAGGAGGCGGACTTCGTGGACCTGCTCAGGTCCAGCTTCCCTCAGCTGTCCGGAGACGAAGGACGCTTCGACGTCTTGACGTCGGACAAGAGGCGGCGGTTGAAGCCTCTGAGGGTGGAGACGCTGACGGCGGAGGAGATCCAGCGGAACGTCGGCTGCACGGGAGGGAAGTCCACGCTCTACATCCGACTCAAGGTATCGAACCCTCGGAACCACAACGTTCCTTCTGCTCCTCGTGCGATTTCATTGCCATTCAAAATTATAATCGTTGCCCAGCACTAGTTTTTACACAATCGGGTTGAAGTCAACTCTTCATTAGAGATTTTAAATGAGAACATGAAGAATAAAATGTTTGTGATGAAATATGATTTTAAGCTTCGTTTCGGCTGCTTTTTCTGACGAAAGCGTTCGTCACACATGAGGAGTTCAGGGACCGTTGGAAAGAGGAAAACCTGACGATAATGTTGTTTATTTACAGCTTCTGGCTGAGATGAACGGTGTAGTTTTGGTGATTTGTTTCATGAAAACATGCTTTTTTTGGGGTTCAGGCGGTGAAGAAACAGTTTCATCTTCTTGAGTTGGAATGTTTGAAAAGTTCGCTTCACTTTTATTTCAATTTTAGACAAAAAAGGAAGAAGAGACAAATCCTCCAGCGACGAACGCCGCTGACGAGTCTCTGCAGACGAGCGATGACGTCAGACTTCAGCCGAGGTACAGAATGAAACGCGCTGAGCGACGCGACGGTGAAGTGTTTCTCCATCTTTTTCTCAATCTAACGGAGTTTCATGTGAACACGGAACTTTATTTTGAAAAGAATGTTTGCACGTAAAGAGCATGTAGTCGACACGTGTTGCTGGACTTTAGTAAGAAAGCGCATGAAAGATGAGGAGTAACTCTTCTAAAGGTACACGAACTGTTGCGCGATGACGCGTTCGGACCTCACGTGGCTAAAACAGGCGTTATATTGCCGACATTTTCTAAGTCCCACTTTAAACTCCTCACTTCTTAATCTTTGCTCCTTGTTCCTTCGGCAGCCCTGTTCAGGAGGTCGAAGGTCGCGGAGAAGAAGCGTCCATCGGCTCAACGTCACAACATCAAGACATGGAAACAGAGGAAGATGATGATGAAGGTGGGACATCAGCGCGAGCCCAGAGTACAGGACACGGTGGCGTTGAACAGGGAGAAGAAAGAGAAGAAGACGGTTGGAAACCAGACGAGAGCGACGGCGAGCCGAAAGAAAGCGACTCCGAGCTGCAGCTGAGGAAACCGAAGACCGAGAGCGGAGACGCTCTGTCCTGCAGAGTCTGCGGAGCGCCGCACGGATCGGAGGTGGCGTTCGTCAAACACGCCTGGAGTCACACGGACGAGCCGGGGCGTCTCTGCGGGGCGTGCGGAGAGCTCTCCGAGTCCGCCGACGCGCTGAGCGATCGCCTTCAGAGCCGCCACCGAACCGCCGACTGTCACTCGTGCGGGGAGTCTTTCCTCGGTGGTCTCGGCGAGCGCGTGGAGAAACCGTACGAGTGTGACGTTTGCCGCGGCGCGCCGAAGGAGGATCTCCGGAAACCCCGCGAGGCGGGCAAACCGAACAAACGTCGCGCTCGCCACAAAGCGCTGGCGCTGAAGGAACAGTTTCACGCTCGCCGCGGGACTTGTGCCGTCAAGAAGACGCACCTCTGCGGCGTGTGCGGCAAATCTCTCAGCGACTACAGGTCCCTGACCCGCCACAAGATGACCCACTCCGGGGAGAGACCCCACAGCTGTCAGATCTGCGGCCGGCGTTTCAAGCTGCCCGGCACGCTGAGGCAGCACGAGAAGATCCACGCGGACCGAGAGCGCTCGCACCTCTGCGACGTCTGCTGCAAGATGTTCCTGACGAGCAAGCAGCTGCAGATCCACCTGAGGACGCACAGCGACGAGAAGCCGTACCACTGTGGCGAGTGTGGCCGGGGGTTCGCCACCAAGGGGCCCCTGACGATCCACATGCGGGTCCACACGGGGGAGACACCGTACCGCTGCCCCGACTGCGGCTGGTCCTTCAAACGCAAGATCAACCTGGACAACCACGTGACGATCCACTCGGGCCTCAAGCCCTTCGTCTGCGGCGTCTGCGGTAAAGCGTGCGCCCGGAAGTCGTACCTGACGGTCCACATGAGGACCCACAACGGGGAGAGACCCTACAAGTGTTTGCTCTGCGACAAGGCCTTCACCCAGAGCCACTGTCTGAAGACCCACATGAAGAGCCACCCGGCGGGCGGAGCGGCGACGAGACACTGACGACGGAGCCAATTCATCGTTACATCCTGTGATACTGTGAATATTTGTTTATTTCTGATTTATATGCATCGGGTTTTTTGTAGAGTTGCTTGTAACGCTGTGAACATCTGACAATCTCAGTTCTGAGGTTGTCAGACGGTGAACTGCAGTGTGTTTGATTTGGAAGTAGTAAGTAGTACTGAAGTACTCGAGTCAGCATGTTCACCACTGATGCTCTGCTTGTTGGTCACATGTCGTGATGAACTTCGAGGCTTTTATTGTGTTTGAGACGACCAGAGGTCTCAGCTTCTACTGGAGTCAAATGCTTTACAAACAGTGTATACATATTAATACGATGAGTCATCTGTGATGATGGTGTTCTGTGAACTGGTGAGAGCAGGACTGGTGTCAATTTGTTTCATGCAAATCATATTTCATGATTTTGTTTACGGTACATTACAGCAGGCAAATGTATTGTGTGTGATTGCGTCACTGGGAGCTGAGGGCCAGGACAGCAGCACCATCTGGATATCACCAGTTCTGCATGACACACGAATACGTTTAAAAAAGCTCCAAGAAGCAAACGCATTAGAATCAGTATCAGATCCCATTCATCAAACAGAAACGTGACAATGTGTGAGTGTATTGTTTCTGTGTGAGTGTACACAGCAATATGCTGTTTATCAATAAACAACAATGCTTTGTAGAGCTGTTTATTGATTGAATCAAATGTAACAATGTTTATATGATCTGGAACAAATAGAAGTTCTGAATTACAAAGAGGTGGAAGTCTAACAAAGCACCAGGTAGGGCTGGGCGGAACCGGATATAGCGTCACACCGGTGCACAGAAACAACTTCTGCTGCTCAACAGGCAGCAAAATATACAGTTCACCGCTTTATATCAACAATTACAACAACGAACAACCCGCAACTAACGCTGTTTAACAGGCAAAACCCCGCGACTCAACAGTTTGTGACAGATTAACAATTTGTAACACGAATAATTGTATATTTATAAAATTTCACCGCAGAACTGCATGCTGGGTAAAGCTCGCTAACAACAGTCGGCTAACAGCTGAGAGGCTCTGTGCTCCAGTGACGTCACGTTAAAGACCGGAAGAGAGCGACGCAGGATGAACACTGAACAACAGAAGGTGTTCCGGTCACAATACCGCTGATTACCGTGACATGTGTGGTGTTTGTTATACATGTACGTTGCTACATAGACGGTGATAAGAAGCTGTACATGGAGCTTCTTCTTCTTCTTCTTCTTCTTCTTTAAATTCAATTGGCGGATCGCTACCAACTAGCATAGGTGCATACCGCCACCTACTGTACCGGAGTGTGCATTATTAGGATAACCTTTTCTTCACTCTTCTGATAATAAAATAATAAAATAACATATATATATGTATGTATATATATATATGTATATATATACATATATATATATATATAAAACCCTATATATATTTATGAATAAATAAATGTAAATAACTGAATAAATCAACAACACTCAGGTGTTGGGGCGGCCGTGGCTTGCTGTAGAGGGTTGTCTGCATGTTATGAGTGTGTTGATGAGTGTTTGTGTGTGACATGAACAAGTGAGAGCACGGCTTCTTTGCATGTTGCAGAACTGATGAGGTTTTCTGCGGTGGATGGTGATAGGTAAATGTGTTCTCCTCGTTGCTGCTCTGCAGTGAGATCAGAGCGCAAACATCCCAGCGTGGTGGCTTCAGTTCAGAGGCAGGCAACGCAAAATCACAAAACCATTTATTCTGCATCACTACATCGTTACCGTCTGATGACACAACCTAAACACACACATTCATAATTGGGAGTAAATATTCTCACCTTTATCACTTCATTTGAATACAGGAACATTCATTCATTAAAACTTTCTCCATCGTCACAGAGTTCAATAATCAACTTTCTAAACACTAAAGTACATTTGGAAATAAAAAGACACATAAAGGACATTAATGTGTTGATGTCTATGTTTGACAGCACTGAGGCGGGTGTGATTGAACACGTTGTGTTCTTTTAGTCTTTACTTTGTCTTCCACATTCTCTACGTGTTCACAGCTGAAGCTGTCGCTCATCTTGGCCAAGATGGACGACAACTAGAGGCGCAAAGTGATCCGACTTCTGCTTCAATGCATTCTGGGAGATGTAGTGTATGTGCACAGGGAAACCTTTGGACCACTCTATGAGTACTGATACTATACTGTACTTATTACGACCTCTGTGACTGATGCAAACAAGTAAAACTCCAACGATGAGTTGATTAATCCATCAATCGACAGAAAATAAATCGTTGACCAATTTAATAATCAAATAATAACTTCTGTATTTGTTAAAAGCAAAGAAAGCTTCTTAAACGTGAGGATTTGATGATCTTCAGTAATAAATGACATCAAACTGAATATCTTTGGCTTTTGGTGTGTTTGTCGGACAGAACGAGACATTTGAAGATTTGACCTCGGACCCTGGGAAGTTGTAACAGATATTCTTTTTACCACTTTCTGGCATTTTAAAAACAAAACAATGCAAGAACTAATCTAAGAATAATAATGAATGAAATAAGTCTCAACTGCAGCCCTACTAGCAACCAAAAACGACTGAATGTCTTGTATCTAATCAAAACAACCTCACACGACCACGAGCCGCTGTAATGTGACATGACGAACGGGCCATGGAGTCCAACGTACTCTCAAATCGACTTTCTTCAAATGTAATCTAATGCTCGTCTTTAGCCACTTTTAGAAGAGCAACATGATAGTTTTCCCGCCCTGTGTAGATACATCAGAGGCAACGCCAAACTGCTGGGCAGATAAAACCAGAGCAACGAAGCTTTCAGCACACAGTGGACCTCGGTCCTCAGCGGCTGCAGGGCCTCTAGAGCTACGATAACAAGGAGCCCGACCAACCAAAACCACAGCACGCCTGTTATGGCCATGACCGTGTGGGAAGCCCTCTGCTTTGACTGGTCGACTCGCCTCTTGTTCCCGCCCACTTCCCCTGGCCCCAGACGAATCAGAACACGGAGAATAGAAAGGCTGCAGAAAGATACGATAAGTATATGTAAGGGCAAGAGGAAGAGCAATGAGAGGTAAGCTAAAGAAGGAATGAGCAGAGATGTTACACAGGTCCATCCAGAGCACAGCAGCCAAACACACCCAATGCTGATGTTCCTGATCCGGACCCCCGGCCCCTTTCTCAGCCCCAGGTAGGTGACGGGGTGAACGACAGCCAGGTATCGCTCCACACAGGTGAGGACTTGGAAGAGGCCCTGTCCATAGTAAGTGATGGCTTGAAGCCAGTACCCCATGTCCTTCATCTCTGGCAGACCGGTGAAGGAGGCGCAATAGTAGGCGGCAGACCCGAAGCACCAGATCAGCTCGGCGGCAGCCATGTGGTAGACGAAGACGTCGGAGTCGCTCGTCGCAGCGGACGAGCGTTGGCGGCTCAGATACAGGACAAGGATGGAGATCGGCAGCAGGAGGGCGACTCTGGTGATCATGAAGGCGCCGCCGATCGAGACACTAACTGTGGATTTGAAGCAATCAAAAGGCACTGAATCGAGGGAGGAGTTGGAGGCGGAAGAAGAGTTGGCCGACATATCTACTGTATGTGGAAGCCTGAGGAGAAGAAAGGAAAGGGACTGTGCTGTCAAATAACTTCTGAAAGGTTGCAATCAAACAAAACCTCCTCCTTTGGCCGCGGCATTAATTAGAGATCACCTGTTGGGCAATGCCACTAACATCCTTTGATTGTTAGACCCTTGCGATGAATTTGGGCAACCAAAGTTCTTACGAACTATTCTGAGGGAAACAAGAACATCTCGACCAAATTTGCCAACAATCCATCCAACGGTTGTTGAGGCATTTCACTCAAGAACAAAGATGTCAACCTTAAGGAACACCACAAATCGGTAGGATTCGTCCTTTGGGGACCATGAATGTTCGTACGCAATTTCATGGCAATCCACCCAATATAACTAACCGTGCTAACAATACAAACTACAGTGAACAGAGCTTTTCATATTTTATTTCATAAAATAATATGGTCTATAATGTAGCAATAGTAACTTGCTGCTTCACTAATGCTCTGAATGTCGTATGCTACTCTTTGAAGTTATGAACGAACACCCACCTGGTCACCGGTGCTTGACTGAGATCCTCCTCCCGCGTCTCCAAACTCACTGACTGGATCCTGGTCAAAACATACGAGTAATACTCGTGTCTGGCTGCGGGGTATTGATGATCTTCATGTGTCAGAGTGACGGATGGAGGCAGCAGGTGTTTTGCATGTTTTACAACTAATTTACTCGACTCAAGCCCGTGAATCAAAGTATGCAAATGTTCCTCCCACGTGACTCTTCCAGGGAGCAGCAGCACTGCCAGTGAGCTGGTATGTTTTCTAAGGTCACTTGTTACGTCACCGGTCTACTCTCACTCTTCTCACTCCCAAGGAAACACCACAAAACGGATTATAATCACAACTCACAGTTTATTTGAAGCTTCAGAGATGAGCCATGAACAAAAATCCACCAATCAAAAAAGTTAAACAAAAGACAAGTCATAAAGCTGAGCTCCTGAACCAGAAAAGGCTTCTCACTCGATATCAGCAGCTGTAACTGAGGGCAGTCTTGGTTATTAGATGCCTAATTTCAATATTCGTTCTCAGAAAACGTTCAGCTCATAGTTTTGGTTTTATGGCCCACAACTTGTATTTGAGTCTCGCTGCTCTCGTCAAACAAGCTGTGATAAGCTGTACACCAGAGACTTTTCTCAGGGGTGGTGGAGACCAAACCAGAGCTTAAAGGCTAAAACAACCATTTGGTTCAAGTGGTTTCATGAAAAAAGTGTCTTGAGTGTTTTTTAACTGTAGTCTCTCAGTCTAACCCTAACCCTTAAAAATGTGCTCGCCAATGTGAAATAGTTTATGAAAGTAACTATCAGCCATTAGCCGAGCTAGCGTCGTGGCGCTATGGATGGCAATATGCAGATCCCCCAAAAAATAAAATCCCAAAGACTCTGACCTTTTATCTGTCGCCACCAGCCGCAAAAGATGACCTTTACAAACTGTACAGGAATGTTTCGTTCCTAGCCAATGAATGTGAATTGTATTATTCCAGTGGTTTCATTTATGACCAAATATCGTCAAAAGTTATCAGCATCAGCATCAGCTGCATTAAATACTAATTAACAAAAGTAAGCAAGCTAACATGCTGAAGTGAAATAATGGACGTGACAAACATCGGTGTGAAATCACTTTTATTTGCATTATACAACTTTAACATTTTGCAAAATTTGCTCTTTTGCTGACCAACATTGACCAACATTGAGATGAAAAACATGTAACATTTAGCCTAGCTTAGCACGCAGACTAAGAACAGGTGGAAACCCCTCGCTAACATTTGGCTAAAATCAGCTATTCTAAAAGTCCTCAGTACTATCAGCCATTAGCCGAGCTAGCGTCTTGCCTCTGTGGATGAAAATGTTCAGCTCCCCAAAAAAATACAATCCCAAAGACTCTTTTATCTAGCGCCACCAGCTAATCAAAGGTGAACTTTACAAACTGAACAAAAACGTATCGTTCCTCGTCAATGAATGCTGCTTGTATTATTCAAATGCCTTGGTTTGTGACCAAATACCTTCAAAACTCATCAACATCAGCCCCAGCTACATTTAATGCTAATTAACAAAAGTTAGCGAGCTAACATGTTAAACTAAGATAAAGGACATGGTAAACATCAGAAAACAACAGCGTGATATCACTTTTATTTGCATTTTACAACTTTAACATTTTGTGAAATTTTCTTTTTTCTGACATACCAGCACTTAGATGAAAAACATGTGCCTTATTTAGCCTAGCTTAGCACGTATAAGAGCAGGTGGAAACCACTCGCTAACATTTGGTTAAAATCTGCACAAAAAAACATCCTCAGTTCATTTGATGCTTTTCAGCAGCTTATCAGCACTATTTTTGTTACCAGTTTATATCACGACATACAAGAAAGGATTCATAAATCGACAGTATAAACTGCATACAGTCAAACGTGGTGAATAATCACAATCAAATTCAGCAAATTAGCATGTGAAGCATCTCTGGTGCTGACATTCACAGATGCATCCGTCCATTAAACTGGATGCTTGACAGGATTCAAATGACCCGTCAGCTAAAACTGCTGCGTATTCAAATCAGACATGTGACCCAGAACACCGGTGTGTTCTCTCAGTCTCCATGTGTCCTTTCAAGGCAGCTGTTCTTTGTATATTGTTGTTAAAAGACAAATGAAATGGAAAAGAAAAACACATGAAATGTTCAGAAATAGAGCCGTGGTTGCTTGAAGTGACGGCAGCCAACAGAACATGTAGGTGTCCTCAATCACTTAAAGACTCATCTGTGTTTATTATCGACAAGCATTTATATAAGTTACTACGAGCAACCACGGACGCATTCGGCTGAGAGTCACCAGGTAACACGGTCACTCGTTACACTGAAACACCTGTTGCTCTGAAACGGCCGTGATTCTGTGAATTCCATAGAACTTGAGTGGATTCTGACAGTCGAACATGAAAGCTTGTTAAGTCGTCGTGATGTCAGTGTTGTGTTAACAGCCTGGTAGTTTTCCTGCTCTGTGCAGGAACAGCAGAGGTAACACCAGACTGCTGGGCAACGAGAACCAGACTGCAGTCAGAATTAAATAACTCTTACATTGAATATACACTGATGAAAAGTACATCACACCGGTAATCAGGGCGCTCAAGGACCTCAACGTCAGAGCTCCCATTATGAACATAATCGTGAAGAAAGCCCTCTGCTTTGATTGGTCAACCCGCACCCTGTCCCCACCCACTTCCCCCGGCCCTGGACGAATCAGAACACGGAGAACAGAAAGGCTGCAGAAAGACACGACAAATAAAGATAAGACCAATAACGAGAGGTTTAAATTGATGGTGAACAAAGGAAACTTTGATATGATATATTGACCGAATGCTGCAAAGCAGATCGCCCAAACGCAGCCAATGCTGATGTTCCTGATCCTGACCCCGCCCGCCTGTCTCAGCCCCAGGTAGGTGACGGGCTGAACGACAGCCAGGTAGCGCTCAGCACAGGTGAGGAGGTGGAACAGAGTCTGTCCGGACCAGACGCTGAAGGCGATCTGCTCCCCTACTTCCTGTATCAACGTTTGATTTGTGTAGCTGCCATAAAAGGCCAACGGAGGCCCCAAAACACCGATCAGCTCCAGGGCGACCATGTGGAAGGTGAAGATGTCGGAGTGGCTCGTCATCGCGGTAACAGAGCGTTGTTTCCTCCAGCGTTGGAAGCCCATGTGCAGGACGAGGATGAAGAGGAGGAGGAGGAGGAAGTAGGCCACGAAGACAAAAAGGGAGATGAAAATGTCGTCCCGGCAATCGGCGAGTGGGAGATGGAGGGAGGAGTTGAGGGAGGAATTGACCGCCATGTCTATTTGTGTGGACGGAGAAGCGAGAGAAAGAATGACATCGTCAATATAAGAGTCAGAATAAATATATGAGACAATATTTATCTTGAACATGAAGCCTTCATGAATCCAATGCACTCAAAGTGAGAACCCTTTGCAGCTTCATCACATCACGAACTTCCTCTCTGACTGTCGACATCCCATCTCATGTAATGAATGCAACAACATGACATGACTCTACTCTACAATGTCTCACTGTTGGCTACTTCTTCCTGCACTCGGAGGGCATCCAGGACACAAAGTCAAACATCCACCTGAAAGATACCTGAGTACACTCCCAATCTCACACGCTGTAAAGGGATTCTAAAGTTATTTTGAAATGTTATTTTACAAATCTGAATTGATGAACTTAATGAAAACGTCATTAAAGAACAAAAATATATGTTAGCAGCAACAGTGTGAGATGACTAAAAGTACACGGTATCAATTCAAGCATTTATCCCAAATGGATGTCAACACTTTGGCGACCCAACTGTCGTACACATGATAAAATAATATCTAATAATAATAACATCAACAACAATGATAATAGTGTGAATCTGTTCAGGTAAAAGAAAGAAGTCTCAATGAAAGAGAACGTCTTGTGATATTGTTGAACACCGACCTCAGCAGCTTGTGATCGTCCTTCTCCAGCGTCTCCAGACTCACTGACTTCCTGCTGTCTGACTCACATACATATGAATGCATGCATGTTATGAGTGTGTGATGAGTGTTTGTGTGTGACATGAACACGTGAGAGCACGGCTTCTTTGCATGTTGCAGAACTGATGAGGTTTTCTGCGGGTGGATGGCGATAGGTAAATGTGTTCTCCTCGTTGTTGCTCTGCAGTGAGATCAGAGCGCAAACATCCCAGCGTGGTGGCTTCAGTTCAGAGGCAGGCAACGCAAAATCACAAAACCATTTATTCTGCATCACTACATCGTTACCGTCTGATGACACAACCTAAACACACACATTCATAATTGGGAGTAAATATTCTCACCTTTATCACTTCATTTGAATACAGGAACATTCATTCATTAAAACTTTCGGTAACACTTTATAATAACTACACGCTATGAAGCATTCGTTAAGTATGAGAAAACACTGAATTCATCCTTTATAAAGCTTTGTTCCTACATTAACACTCATTAGAATACAGTTCATATGTCACGGGGCATGATGAGGACTCAAGCGCAGACAGCCAGGTGTCGTGAAAAAAGGGTTTTAATGAATAACCAAACACAAACAGGGAATCCAAGGACAAGACAAGAGACGAGGGGGGACATCCGGCAGGACGAGGCAGGACGGGCAGGACGAGGCAGGACGAGGCAGGACGAGGCAGGGCGAGGCAGGACAGGCAGGGCGAGGCAGGGCGAGGCAGGGCGAGGCAGGACGAGGCAGGGCGAGGCAGGGCAGGCAGGGCGAGGCAGGACGAGGCAGGGCGAGGCAGGGCGAGGCAGGGCGAGGCAGGACGAGGCAGGGCAGGCAGGACGAGGCAGGGCGAGGCAGGACGAGGCAGGGCAGGCAGGGCGAGGCAGGGCGAGGCAGGACGAGGCAGGGCGAGGCAGGACGAGGCAGGACGAGGCAGGGCGAGGCAGGACGAGGCAGGGCGAGGCAGGACGAGGCAGGACGAGGCAGGGCAGGCAGGGCGAGGCAGGGCGAGGCAGGGCGAGGCAGGGCGAGGCAGAACGAGGCAGGACGAGGCAGGACAGGCAGGGCGAGGCAGGGCGAGGCAGGGCGAGGCAGGACGAGGCAGGGCAGGCAGGGCGAGGCAGGACGAGGCAGGGCGAGGCAGGACGAGGCAGGACGAGGCAGGGCAGGCAGGGCGAGGCAGGGCGAGGCAGGGCAGGCAGGACGAGGCAGGGCGAGGCAGGACGAGGCAGGGCGAGGCAGGACGAGGCAGGACGAGGCAGGGCAGGCAGGGCGAGGCAGGGCGAGGCAGGACGAGGCAGGGCGAGGCAGGACGAGGCAGGACGAGGCAGGGCAGGCAGGACGAGGCAGGACGAGGCAGGGCGAGGCAGGGCGAGGCAGGGCAGGCAGGACGAGGCAGGGCGAGGCAGGGCAGGCAGGGCGAGGCAGGGCAGGCAGGGCGAGGCAGGGCGAGGCAGGACGAGGCAGGGCGAGGCAGGACGAGGCAGGACGAGGCAGGGCAGGCAGGGCGAGGCAGGACGAGGCAGGGCGAGGCAGGACAGGCAGGGCGAGGCAGCCCTCTACCCTACATCCATTCATCTCTCTACCCCTACCCCTACCCTACATCTCTCTACCTCTACCCTTACCCTACATCCCTTCATCTCTCTACCCCTACCCTACATCCCTCTACCTCTACCCTTACCCTACATCCCTTCATCTCTCTACCCCTACCCTACATCCCTCTACCTCTACCCTTACCCTACATCCCTTCATCCCTCTACCCTTACCCTATATCCCTTCATCACTCGACCCCTTCTGCTTCCTAAACCTAACTATCATTCCATTACGCAATAAAAACTCTCAAAACTTATCGCGTTGTTAGTGTGGTCCTTGTTAGTGAAGTTGACGCTAAACCAGAGTTAAGAGAAGTGAAGTTCACTAAAGCAAAGCATAGAGGAGGGTCTCGATGGACCGCTTTAGCTGGGGTTGTTTCTTCATTGGTGTTGTTTGTGGGGACCAGACTCTGGTTCCTTTATCACACAGAAACCCGACTGGCGAACTTAGATTCAGCCAGCAGCTGCACTGGTCTTTCAACTGATAAAGTCACAATTACCAACTTCACTCGCTGTGACTGATACACAGTCATTTCTAAACAGCACTAACGGAACTCTGCGGTCCGTAAACATACACAAGAACACGTTATAACAATCCAGTAAACTTAAACAAAACAAGGTAACAAACAAACTGTGACCTAACTCTCTCTGCCCAGACACCAATCCTCTTACTCTGAGAAGACTTCGTAGCGGTCGATGTGGTTCTTCGAGTTTCTTGGTTAAAGTCGGGGTCCGGAGCTTCAAGCTGCGCGGCGATAAATCCACCATATGGCAGCGGGGATTAATCGGAAGTTAAGGGAATTCTCGTCCTTACAACCGGCAAAAAATCGAAATGAATGGGTAGAGAATTTATCTGTTCTCTTCTTCGGGATCCAAAAGAAAACAGGCAGTCTATTGTTCGTCCAGCGAAGTTAAGACTATTACAGAGGGTTTTCTTCAAAAGCCATAACCTTTCATGCAAATCAAATAGTGTGGGATTGCACAAAGCTGGAGGTTTGGACCCAGAATCACTCGTAGGTGAGACTTAACGTCTCACTGGGTTTGGTGTGATCTTAACTCAAATCAGGCTGTTGACTACCCAGTAGGCCGATGTAGGCCCAACTCTCAACTCCCTTTGTTACAACCACATGGTGAAGTCCCAACAACTGCAACCATGAAAAAGACAACAATCACCTTGATTACTTTGATTCTGAAGAAAACATCAAACTGAGATGACTTCAGGACAATATCTGAAGTTATATTGAGCACCAGTGAACCCCTACAATCTGTCAGTTTGCTTATCATCTGTAAAGAAGATCATCATGATTATCATATTAATCTGAGATGAGATGAATAGCTTTGAGTGGCTGTGTATCCTCGTGATTTGAGATGCTGGAAACAGCTGCCCTGCTGCAGTGCCCTTGAGCCAAACACTGACTCTGTACCAGTGAGAACTGACGCTGCTCTTGTGGTAGACTTCAGCCATTCAGGAAATTTGCCTGCTGTCAAACAAAAGAAATTTGTTTTGAGATATGCAAAAAACAATCCACACACACACACACACGGACCAGATATCACTGAAAGGCTGTCATTGATTTCGGACACGCCAAAGGACGACAATAACTCCTACGAGGTGGGTGTTCTTTAGTGACGTTTTCACTGAGTTTATTCATTTAGATTTGTAAAATAACAGATGAGATGGGATGTCGACAGTCAGGGAGGAAGTGATGAAGCTGCAAAGGGTTCTCACTTTGAGTGCATTGGATTCATGAAGGCTTCATGTTCAAGATAAATATTGTCTCACATATTTATTCTGACTCTTATATTGACGATGTCATTCTTTCTCTCGCTTCTCCGTCCACACAAATAGACATGTCGGTCAATTCCTCCCTCAACTCCTCCCTCCATCTCCCACTCGCCGATTGCCGGGACGACATTTTCATGTTCTCGTCCATCTTCGTGGCCTACTTCCTCCTCCTCCTCTTCATCCTCGTCCTGCACATGGGCTTCCAACGCTGGAGGAAACAACGCTCTGTTACCGCGATGACGAGCCACACCGTTGGTCTTTTATGGCATCTACACAAATCAAAAATTGATAGAGGAAGTAGGGGAGCAGATCGCCTTCAGCATCTTGTGTGGACAGACTCTGTTCCACCTCCTCACCTGTGCTGAGCGCTACCTGGCTGTCGTTCAGCCCGTCACCTACCTGGGGCTGAGACAGGCGGGCGGGGTCAGGATCAGGAACATCAGCATTGGCTGCGTTTGGGCGATCTGCTTTGCAGCATTCGGTCAATATATCATATCAAAGTTTCCTTGGTTCACCATCATCTCAAACCTCTCGTTATTGGTCTTATCTTTATTTGTCGTGTCTTTCTGCAGCCTTTCTGTTCTCCGTGTTCTGATTCGTCCAGGGCCGGGGGAAGTGGGTGGGGACAGGGTGCGGGTTGACCAATCAAAGCAGAGGGCTTTCTTCACGATTATGTTCATAATGGGAGCTCTGACGTTGAGGTCCTTGAGCGCCCTGATTACCAGTGTGATGTACTTTTCATCAGTGTATATTCAATGTAAGAGTTATTTAATTCTGACTGCAGTCTGGTTCTCGTTGCCCAGCAGTCTGGTGTTACCTCTGCTGTTCCTGCACAGAGCAGGAAAACTACCAGGCTGTTAACACTGAGTCAGGTTTAAGATTTTACGATAAAACCACGATCTATGGAAACCTTTGAGGCAGAGAAGACTCAGGGAAAGAAGACAAGTTAGTAATGCATTAATGGGGCGTGAAAATATACAGACGGAGAGGAAGAGGAGGGGAAAGGAGCTCAGTGTATCCGAGGAAATCCCCCAGCAGGCCAGGCCTGTAGCAGCATAACTAGGTTCAAGGCAAACATGAGCCTGACCTAACTATAAACCTGAACCAGCCCTCACTATAAACCTGAACCAGCCCTAACTATGAACCTGAACCATCCCTAACTATAAACCTGAACCAGCCCTAACTATAAACCTGAACCAGCCCTAACTATAAACCTGATCCAGCCCTAACTATAAACCTGAACCAGCCCTAACTATAAACCTGAACCAGCCCTAACTATAAACCTGAACCAGCCCTAACTATAAACCTGAACCAGCCCTAACTATAAACCTGAACCAGCTCTAACTATAAACCTGAACCATCCCTAACTATAAACCTGAACCAGCCCTAACTATAAACCTGAACCAGCCCTAACTATAAACCTGATCCAGCCCTAACTATAAACCTGAACCAGCCCTCACTATAAACCTGAACCAGCTCTAACTATAAACCTGAACCAGCCCTAACTATAAACCTGAACCATCCCTAACTATAAACCTGAACCAGCCCTAACTTTAAACCTGAACCATCCCTAACTATGAACCTGAACCAGCCCTAACTATAAACATGAACCAGCCCTAACTATGAACCTGAACCAGCCCTAACTATAAACCTGAACCAGCCCTAACTATAAACCTGAACCAGCCCTAACTATAAACCTGAACCAGCCCTAACTATAAACCTGAACCATCCCTAACTATAAACCTGAACCAGCCCTAACTATAAACCTGAACCATCCCTAACTATAAACCTGAACCAGCCCTAACTATAAACATGAACCAGCCCTAACTATGAACCTGAACCAGCCCTAACTATAAACCTGAACCAGCCCTAACTATAAACCTGAACCAGCCCCAACTATAAACCTGAACCAGCCCTAACTATAAACCTGAACCAGCCCTAACTATAAACATGAACCAGCCCTAACTATGAACCTGAACCAGCCCTAACTATGAACCTGAACCAGCCCTAACTATAAACCTGAACCAGCTCTAACTATAAACCTGAACCATCCCTAACTATAAACCTGAACCAGCCCTAACTATAAACATGAACCAGCCCTAACTATGAACCTGAACCAGCCCTAACTATAAACCTGAACCAGCTCTAACTATAAACCTGAACCATCCCTAACTATAAACCTGAACCAGCCCTAACTATAAACATGAACCAGCCCTAACTATGAACCTGAACCAGCCCTAACTATAAACCTGAACCATCCCTAACTATAAACCTGAACCAGCCCTAACTATAAACCTGAACCAGCCCTAACTATAAACCTGAGCCAGCCCTAACTATAAACCTGAACCAGCCCTAACTATAAACCTGAACCAGCCCTAACTATAAACCTGAACCAGCTCTAACTATAAACCTGATCCAGCCCTAACTATAAACCTGAACCAGCCCTCACTATAAACCTGAACCAGCTCTAACTATAAACCTGAACCAGCCCTAACTATAAACCTGAACCATCCCTAACTATAAACCTGAACCAGCCCTAACTATAAACCTGAACCATCCCTAACTATGAACCTGAACCAGCCCTAACTATAAACATGAACCAGCCCTAACTATGAACCTGAACCAGCCCTAACTATAAACCTGAACCAGCCCTAACTATAAACCTGAACCAGCCCTAACTATAAACCTGAACCATCCCTAACTATAAACCTGAACCAGCCCTAACTATAAACCTGAACCATCCCTAACTATAAACCTGAACCATCCCTAACTATAAACCTGAACCAGCCCTAACTATAAACATGAACCAGCCCTAACTATAAACCTGAACCAGCCCTAACTATAAACCTGAACCAGCCCCAACTATAAACCTGAACCAGCCCTAACTATAAACCTGAACCAGCCCTAACTATAAACATGAACCAGCCCTAACTATGAACCTGAACCAGCCCTAACTATGAACCTGAACCAGCCCTAACTATAAACCTGAACCAGCTCTAACTATAAACCTGAACCATCCCTAACTATAAACCTGAACCAGCCCTAACTATAAACATGAACCAGCCCTAACTATGAACCTGAACCAGCCCTAACTATAAACCTGAACCAGCTCTAACTATAAACCTGAGTCAGTCCTAACTATAAACCTGAACCAGCCCTAACTATAAACCTGAACCAGCCCCAACTATAAACCTGAACCAGCCCTAACTATAAACCTGAACCAGCCCTAACTATAAACATGAACCAGCCCTAACTATGAACCTGAACCAGCCCTAACTATGAACCTGAACCAGCCCTAACTATAAACCTGAACCAGCTCTAACTATAAACCTGAACCATCCCTAACTATAAACCTGAACCAGCCCTAACTATAAACATGAACCAGCCCTAACTATGAACCTGAACTAGCCCTAACTATAAACCTGAACCATCCCTAACTATAAACCTGAACCAGCCCTAACTATAAACCTGAACCAGCCCTAACTATAAACCTGAGCCAGCCCTAACTATAAACCTGAACCAGCCCTAACTATAAACCTGAACCAGCCCTAACTATAAACATGAACCAGCCCTAACTATAAACATGAACCAGCCCTAACTATAAACCTGAACCAGCCCTAACTATAAACCTGAACCAGCCCTAACTATAAACCTGAACCAGCTCTAACTATAAACCTGATCCAGCCCTAACTATAAACCTGAACCAGCCCTAACTATAAACCTGAACCAGCCCTAACTATAAACCTGAACCAGCCCTAACTATAAACCTGAACCAGCCCTAACTATGAACCTGAACCAGCCCTAACTATAAACCTGAACCAGCCCTAACTATAAACCTGAACCAGCCCTAACTATAAACCTGAACCAGCCCTAACTATAAACCTGAACCAGCCCTAACTATGAACCTGAACCAGCTCTAACTATAAACCTGAACCAGCCCTAACTATAAACCTGAACCAGCCCTAACTATAAACCTGAACCAGCCCTAACTATAAACCTGAACCAGCCCTAACTATAAACCTGAACCAGCCCCAACTATAAACCTGAACCAGCCCTAACTATAAACCTGAACCAGCCCTAACTATAAACATGAACCAGCCCTAACTATGAACCTGAACCAGCCCTAACTATGAACCTGAACCAGCCCTAACTATAAACCTGAACCAGCTCTAACTATAAACCTGAACCATCCCTAACTATAAACCTGAACCAGCCCTAACTATAAACATGAACCAGCCCTAACTATGAACCTGAACCAGCCCTAACTATAAACCTGAACCAGCTCTAACTATAAACCTGAACCATCCCTAACTATAAACCTGAACCAGCCCTAACTATAAACATGAACCAGCCCTAACTATGAACCTGAACCAGCCCTAACTATAAACCTGAACCATCCCTAACTATAAACCTGAACCAGCCCTAACTATAAACCTGAACCAGCCCTAACTATAAACCTGAGCCAGCCCTAACTATAAACCTGAACCAGCCCTAACTATAAACCTGAACCAGCCCTAACTATAAACATGAACCAGCCCTAACTATAAACATGAACCAGCCCTAACTATAAACCTGAACCAGCCCTAACTATAAACCTGAACCAGCCCTAACTATAAACCTGAACCAGCTCTAACTATAAACCTGATCCAGCCCTAACTATAAACCTGAACCAGCCCTCACTATAAACCTGAACCAGCTCTAACTATAAACCTGAACCAGCCCTAACTATAAACCTGAACCATCCCTAACTATAAACCTGAACCAGCCCTAACTATAAACCTGAACCATCCCTAACTATGAACCTGAACCAGCCCTAACTATAAACATGAACCAGCCCTAACTATGAACCTGAACCAGCCCTAACTATAAACCTGAACCAGCCCTAACTATAAACCTGAACCAGCCCTAACTATAAACCTGAACCAGCCCTAACTATAAACCTGAACCATCCCTAACTATAAACCTGAACCAGCCCTAACTATAAACCTGAACCATCCCTAACTATAAACCTGAACCAGCCCTAACTATAAACATGAACCAGCCCTAACTATGAACCTGAACCAGCCCTAACTATAAACCTGAACCAGCCCTAACTATAAACCTGAACCAGCCCCAACTATAAACCTGAACCAGCCCTAACTATAAACCTGAACCAGCCCTAACTATAAACATGAACCAGCCCTAACTATGAACCTGAACCAGCCCTAACTATGAACCTGAACCAGCCCTAACTATAAACCTGAACCAGCTCTAACTATAAACCTGAACCATCCCTAACTATAAACCTTAACCAGCCCTAACTATAAACATGAACCAGCCCTAACTATGAACCTGAACCAGCCCTAACTATAAACCTGAACCAGCTCTAACTATAAACCTGAGTCAGTCCTAACTATAAACCTGAACCAGCCCTAACTATAAACCTGAACCAGCCCCAACTATAAACCTGAACCAGCCCTAACTATAAACCTGAACCAGCCCTAACTATAAACATGAACCAGCCCTAACTATGAACCTGAACCAGCCCTAACTATGAACCTGAACCAGCCCTAACTATAAACCTGAACCAGCTCTAACTATAAACCTGAACCATCCCTAACTATAAACCTGAACCAGCCCTAACTATAAACATGAACCAGCCCTAACTATGAACCTGAACCAGCCCTAACTATAAACCTGAACCATCCCTAACTATAAACCTGAACCAGCCCTAACTATAAACCTGAACCAGCCCTAACTATAAACCTGAGCCAGCCCTAACTATAAACCTGAACCAGCCCTAACTATAAACCTGAACCAGCCCTAACTATAAACCTGAACCAGCCCTAACTATAAACCTGAACCAGCCCTAACTATAAACCTGAACCAGCCCTAACTATAAACCTGAACCATCCCTAACTATAAACCTGAACCAGCCCTAACTATAAACCTGAACCATCCCTAACTATAAACCTGAACCAGCCCTAACTATAAACCTGAACCAGCCCTAACTATAAACCTGAACCAGCCCTAACTATAAACCTGAACCATCCCTAACTATAAACCTGAACCAGCCCTAACTATAAACCTGAACCAGCCCTAACTATAAACCTGAGCCAGCCCTAACTATAAACCTGAACCAGCCCTAACTATAAACCTGAGCCAGCCCTAACTATAAACCTGATCCAGCCCTAACTATAAACCTGAACCAGCCCTAACTATAAACCTGAACCAGCCCTAACTATAAACCTGAACCAGCTCTAACTATAAACCTGATCCAGCCCTAACTATAAACCTGAACCAGCCCTAACTATAAACCTGAACCAGCCCTAACTATAAACCTGAACCAGCCCTAACTATAAACCTGAACCAGCCCTAACTATAAACCTGAACCAGCCCTAACTATAAACCTGAACCAGCCCTAACTATGAACCTGAACCAGCCCTAACTATAAACCTGAACCAGCCCTAACTATAAACCTGAACCAGCCCTAACTATAAACCTGAACCAGCCCTAACTATAAACCTGAACCAGCCCTAACTATAAACCTGAACCAGCCCTAACTATAAACCTGAACCAGCCCTAACTATAAACCTGAACCAGCCCTAACTATAAACCTGAACCAGCCCTAACTATAAACCTGAACCAGCCCTAACTATGAACCTGAACCAGCTCTAACTATAAACCTGAACCAGCCCTAACTATAAACCTGAACCAGCCCTAACTATAAACCTGAACCAGCCCTAACTATGAATCTGAACCAGCCCTAACTATAAACCTGAACCAGCCCTAACTATAAACCTGAACCAGCTCTAACTATAAACCTGAACCAGCCCTAACTATAAACCTGAACCAGCTCTAACTATAAACCTGAACCTGAAATGGTAGTTTATTAGACTTTGACCTCTTTGTAATTCAGAACTTCTATTTGTTCCAGATCATATACACATTGTTACATTTGATTCAATAAATAAACAGCTCTACAAAGTGGACTGCATTGTTGTTTGTTGACAAATAGCATATTGCTACACTCTCTATACTGAGTGGTATTAGTATTTTTACTGTAACAGAGTATTCATACTGAGTGGTATTTGTACTTTTACTGTAACAGAGTATTCATACTGAGTGGTATTTGTACTTTTACTGTAACAGAGTATTCATACTGAGTGGTATTCATACTTTTACTGTAACAGAGTATTCATACTGAGTGGTATTTGTACTTTTACTGTAACAGAGTATTCATACTGAGTGGTATTAGTACTTTTACTGTAACAGAGTATTCATACTGAGTGGTATTCGTACTTTTACTGTAACAGAGTATTCATACTGAGTGGTATTCATACTTTTACTGTAACAGAGTATTCATACTGAGTGGTATTAGTACTTTTACGGTAACAGAGTATTCATACTGAGTGGTATTAGTACTTTTACTGTAACAGAGTATTCATACTGAGTAGTATTAGTACTTTTACTGTAACAGAGTAGTCATACTGAGTGGTATTAGTACTTTTACTGTAACAGAGTAGTCATACTGAGTGGTATTAGTATTTTTACTGTAACAGAGTATTCATACTGAGTGGTATTAGTATTTTTACTGTAACAGAGTATTCATACTGAGTGGTATTAGTATTTTTACTGTAACAGAGTATTCATACTGAGTGGTATTAGTATTTTTACTGTAACAGAGTATTCATACTGAGTGGTATTCGTACTTTTATTGTAACAGAGTATTTTTACTGCACTAAAGGATCCCTGATGACCAGAAGACGTTCCGTGACGTGTTTCCAGTCGGACTGTTTTTATGGCTGGACCAGTGCACCTTGAACCAGTGCACATTGAACTGGTCCGAGTAGATTCTCCCGTGAGTTTTCTTTTTCTTTCTCGTTAATAAACTCATAATTTAAATATGTCTAGCTTTCCACATTTACTCCGCCACGCGCCTGCGGCCCTCGGGCGTCTGTCGCGCGGCAGAAGCGCAGAAAAGTGCGTCAGGTGTCGTTTGAACTTCAGGTTTGTGACCGTTAGCTCGTGTGCTAAACTGTCATCGAGTTTAACGAGAGCCACAAACAGCTCCAGGTGCTACACGAGCTCTGCAGGCACGAGACCGGTCCGGATCGGATGTGCGTCCGGGTTCTGGGGGGACACGGCCGCCTCAGGTACAGCGAGAAATGAATATTTTATATATATATATATATACAATATATATATATATATATATATATATATATATATATATATATATATATATATATATATATATATAATAACACGTATAATTCAAATAAAGGTATAAAATGTGTAATCATATAATGAGTGATATGTTGTGTCTGCAGTGCCTCAGCTGGTCCACAGTGGGCAGCTGGACTTCCTGGTGTTTGACTACCTCAGTGAGATCACCATGTCTCTGCTCACCGCCGCCAAGACCAGGACGCCCGTGAGTCACAAACATCTGCTGATTAATAAGAGATTATGATATGGATCATATCAATTATTATCTATATGTATATATATTGTGCTGAAAGCCAAGACGCCCGTGAGTCACAAACATCTGCTGATGAATAAGAGATTAAGTTCAGCTTTCTTAGTTTTCTTGTCTCCTCCTCTTGTTTCCTCTCCGCTCTTGTTTCCCCTTCTTGTATATTATTGTATATTATTATATATGATTATATATTATTGTATATTATTATATATTATTGTATGTTATTGTATATTATTGTATATTATTATATATGATTATATATTATTGTATATTATTATATATTATTGTATGTTATTGTATGTTATTGTATATCATGTCTCGGTGTCTCTTGTAGAATCTGGGTTACGCTCCAGACTTCGTCCACGTCGCTATCGCTCCGTTTATTAACGACATCCACAGGAAAGGTGAGAACTGCTGACTCACTCATTCATAGAGTAATACTCCTCTCAGGTACATTATGTGTATTTAACAGAGTAATACTCCTCCTCTCAGGTACATTATGTGTATTTAATAGAGTAATACTCCTCTCAGGTACATTATGTGTATTTAACAGCGTAATACTCCTCCTCTCAGGTACATTATGTGTATTTAATAGAGTAATACTCCTCTCAGGTACATTATGTGTATTTAATAGAGTAATACTCCTCTCAGGTACATTATGTGTATTTAACAGAGTAATACTCCTCTCAGGTACATTATGTGTATTTAATAGAGTAATACTCCTCTCAGGTACATTATGTGTATTTAACAGAGTAATACTCCTCTCAGGTACATTATGTGTATTTAACAGAGTAATACTCCTCTCAGGTACATTATGTGTATTTAATAGAGTAATACTCCTCTCAGGTACATTATGTGTATTTAACAGAGTAATACTCCTCTCAGGTACATTATGTGTATTTAACAGAGTAATACTCCTCTCAGGTACATTATGTGTATTTAACAGAGTAATACTCCTCCTCTCAGGTACATTATGTGTATTTAATAGAGTAATACTCCTCTCAGGTACATTATGTGTATTTAATAGAGTAATACTCCTCCTCTCAGGTACATTATGTGTATTCATAGAGTAATACTCCTCTCAGGTACATTATGTGTATTCATAGAGTAATACTCCTCTCAGGTACATTATGTGTATTCATAGAGTAATACTCCTCTCAGGTACATTATGTGTATTCATAGAGTAATACTCCTCTCAGGTACATTATGTGTATTCATAGAGTAATACTCCTCTCAGGTACATTATGTGTATTTAATAGAGTAATACTCCTCTCAGGTACATTATGTGTATTCATAGAGTAATACTCCTCTCAGGTACATTATGTGTATTTAATAGAGTAATACTCCTCTCAGGTACATTATGTGTATTCATAGAGTAATACTCCTCTCAGGTACATTATGTGTATTCATAGAGTAATACTCCTCTCAGGTACATTATGTGTATTCATAGAGTAATACTCCTCTCAGGTACATTATGTGTATTTAACAGAGTAATACTCCTCCTCTCAGGTACATTATGTGTATTCATAGAGTAATACTCCTCTCAGGTACATTATGTGTATTTAATAGAGTAATACTCCTCTCAGGTACATTATGTGTATTTAACAGAGTAATACTCCTCTCAGGTACATTATGTGTATTCATAGAGTAATACTCCTCTCAGGTACATTATGTGTATTTAACAGAGTAATACTCCTCCTCTCAGGTACATTATGTGTATTCATAGAGTAATACTCCTCTCAGGTACATTATGTGTATTCATAGAGTAATACTCCTCTCAGGTACATTATGTGTATTTAATAGAGTAATACTCCTCTCAGGTACATTATGTGTATTCATAGAGTAATACTCCTCTCAGGTACATTATGTGTATTTAACAGAGTAATACTCCTCCTCTCAGGTACATTATGTGTATTTAACAGAGTAATACTCCTCCTCTCAGGTACATTATGTGTATTTAACAGAGTAATACTCCTCCTCTCAGGTACATTATGTGTATTTAACAGAGTAATACTCCTCTCAGGTACATTATGTGTATTTAACAGAGTAATACTCCTCTCAGGTATCCGTGTGGTGAGTAACGCAGGAGGAGTCAACCCTCTGGCCTGTGCTGATGTCATACAGGAAGTCATTAAGAAGGCGGGGCTAGACCTCAAGGTTGCTGTGGTGACTGGTGATGACCTCATGCCCCATGTAAGACAGCATCATCATCATCATCATCATCATAATCATCATCATCGTTATACTCGTGAATAGACATGAGGGATATTTATTCATGAATTACTCTCTCCTCTCCTCCCTTGTCTCCTCTCCTCCCTCCTCTCCTCTCTCTCCTCCCTTGTTTCCTCTCCTCTCTCCTCTCCTCCCTCCTCTCCTCTCCTCTCTCCTCTCCTCCCTCCTCTCCTCCCTTGTCTCCTCTCCTCCCTCCTCTCCTCCCTTGTCTCCTCTCCTCCCTCCTCTCCTCCCTTGTCTCCTCTCCTCCCTTGTCTCCTCTCTCCTCTCCTCCCTTGTCTCCTCTCTCCTCTCCTCCCTTGTCTCCTCTACTCCCTTGTCTCCTCTCCTCCCTTGTCTCCTCCCCTCCCTTGTCTCCTCTCTCCTCTCCTCCCTCCTCTCCTCCCTTGTCTCCTCTCCTCCCTTGTCTCCTCTCCTCCCTTGTCTCCTCCCCTCCCTTGTCTCCTCTCCTCCCTTGTCTCCTCTCCTCCCTTGTCTCCTCCCTTGTCTCCTCTCCTCCCTCCTCTCCTCTCTCTCCTCCCTTGTTTCCTCTCCTCTCTCCTCTCCTCCCTTGTCTCCTCTCCTCCCTCCTCTCCTCCCTTGTCTCCTCTCCTCCCTCCTCTCCTCTCTCTCCTCCCTTGTTTCCTCTCCTCTCCTCCCTTGTCTCCTCTCCTCCCTTGTCTCCTCTCCTCCCTTGTCTCCTCCCTTGTCTCCTCTCCTCCCTTGTCTCCTCTCCTCCCTTGTCTCCTCTCCTCCCTTGTCTCCTCTCCTCCCTTGTCTCCTCCTCTCCCTTGTCTCCTCTCCTCCCTTGTCTCCTCTCTCCTCCCTTCTCTCCTCCCCTCCCTTGTCTCCTCTCCTCCCTCCTCTCCTCTCCTCTCTCCTCTCCTCCCTCCTCTCCTCCCTTGTCTCCTCCCTTGTCTCCTCTCTCCTCTCCTCCCTCCTCTCCTCCCTTGTCTCCTCTCCTCCCTTGTCTCCTCTCCTCCCTTGTCTCCTCTCTTGTCTCCTCTCCTCCCTCCTCTCCTCTCTCTCCTCCCTTGTTTCCTCTCCTCTCTCCTCTCTTCCCTTGTCTCCTCTCCTCCCTCCTCTCCTCCCTTGTCTCCTCTCCTCCCTCCTCTCCTCTCTCTCCTCCCTTGTTTCCTCTCCTCTCTCCTCTCCTCCCTTTTCTCCTCTCCTCCCTCCTCTCCTCTCCTCTCCTCCCTCCTCTCCTCCCTTGTCTCCTCTCCTCTCTCCTCTCCTCCCTTTTCTCCTCTCCTCTCCTCCCTTGTCTCCTCCCCTCCCTTGTCTCCTCTCCTCCCTTGTCTCCTCTCCTCCCTTGTCTCCTCTCCTCCCTTGTCTCCTCTCCTCCCTTGTCTCCTCCTCTCCCTTGTCTCCTCTCCTCCCTTGTCTCCTCTCTCCTCCCTTGTCTCCTCTCCTCCCTCCTCTCCTCTCCTCTCTCCTCTCCTCCCTCCTCTCCTCCCTTGTCTCCTCTCCTCCCTCCTCTCCTCCCTTGTCTCCTCTCCTCCCTTGTCTCCTCTCTCCTCTCCTCCC
>NC_136656.1:988501-991001 GCF_949748355.1 Melanostigma gelatinosum
ACAAGATTCTATATTTTATATCCACTCAAACGTCACCGAGCCTGAAGGCAGCGTTCCAATGAAACAAAGAGTCTGAAGTTCATCTTGTTGTGACCTGAACTCTCATGTGTTCATTTATAAACTGTTCCCAACTATGGGACTATGTTATTAATGTTGTTATTAATGTTGTTGTTAATGCTAGAAACCATTGACAGGAGTCAGAAAACACGACTCAATTGAAGCCGCGTTCTTTGAGGTGAGACACTACAGGTGAATAGGGTAATAAATAACGAAGCCATGTCAGCATGAAACTTCACCAGTTCATCACGGCCTTTAAGAGGATTATCGTTTTCTGAGATGTTGAGTTTAAATATGCAAATGAGGCACTGACGTAAGGGCTGGTGGTTGGTGGAGCCTGTAGCGGCTCACCTTAAGTGAGAGCGAGTGTTTCCTGCAGCCGGCTGTGGGTGAAGGGAACTGCTTTTGGGGGGGGGGGCACGTTGCCACTCTGAGCTCCAGCTTCAAGGGACCTGACCTCTGACCTCCTTGAAGAGAAGGAGTTTGGGTTTCCCTTTGTGGAGACATCAGGCCTCAGCCTCAGGTCGGTGTCCCCCCCCCCCCCCCCCCCCCGGCTCGTTCACCTCGACGCGACCCGACTCCGATGTTCGCCGCCCCGCAGGAATGTGCGTCTCCTTCCACCACAGAACCCGACTCCCTGGCTTCTCACTCTGTTTATCCATAATTGCAAACAGACTGAAGCCTGAAAGTTTCTCTCTGCAGCTTCCGTCGTGGCTCCAAACTCATCTGAGCCGCCTCCTCTGGATCACATCCCCCTCCTCCCAAATCCTCCTCCTCATCACTGGAGGAGAAACCTAAACCCTCTTCAGGTTCCCAACTCTTTCCTGTTTAACGTTCACCTCTTTGAGACTTTGTGAAATTAGTGATTTTTTGGTATTGAATCTTATGTTTTGCTGTTGAATTTGTGAGCCTCCGCTGAATACGTTCTACCCAAACACAGAAGGAACCACATTAAACTGCTGGAACAATAACAGAACCATCTTCAGAACGGAGGTTTACACGCAATAAAACCATAAAAACAACACAAACAACACAAACGCTTCCAGACGTGACTTAAAAGCAGAGTTGCGTGAGTATAACAGAAACAGACAATACATGTGACGGCTCCTCTCTGGGGCATTCTAAAGACCACACTGAGGTGGTCAGATTTTTTTTTAGCAAGGTGTTAAAATCAAGGCTGTAAATTCCAGCTCACTTCCTGTTTTCATAAAAACCCCCAAAAAGAAAACCCTCACATCTTAACGATGACGAAGTTTCACATCTGTCCACCATGTTGACCTGACGCTGTGATTCACGAGAACATATTTGCGAGACTGTTAATTAGTTGGAGATGTACTTCGTCATCGTGGAATCATTGTTTCCACTTAATTCTTCATGCAGAAATATGTCATGACGTGTTATTACGGGCAACACTTCATGGCGTGTGTGGGACAGGATTCTTTCCAAGCGATTGATGTTTTCGTAGTTTTGAATGTTTCCTTTTTCAGGACATATTTGGGTCTAAACAGTTTTTTTGAGAATCAGCAGAATGTTGTTTAATGTCCGACTTTATCTGGGACGTCCTGGTCATCGTTACACATTTTATTATTTATGTTTTAAGTTCTTTAAAATAGTGGAAGAGGCCACTCTCACCAACATTAAGATGGGAATGTGAAACGTCGTCTAGTAGATTTAGGGTTCAGTAATACGAGGTTTAAATCCAGTTTATATGATTCATATTAGAACTTCTTGTTCACTTTTGACAATAATGGAAGCAGCACATCATTCTGCAGTGTGTGTATTTAGATTTCAACTAAACATGAATTGATATATTCTCTCAGCACACAGCTAAATAAAAGGAAAACTAGCTCAATAATTAAATTAGATCATTATAAAATCTAAGAGGTGAACCATCATGTTCTCCATCCTCCAAAGGAAGAGCTTTTTTAGGAAGCACTGAGGACCATGACTGTAATCTCTGCAGATCTGTGAAGATAAAACAGTGACAGAGCAGAGGTCCCAGGATCGAGCCCTGTGGAACACCACAGAGGTTTTTCTTCATTTTTGCAGATTTGAAAATGGAAACATGAACGGTCCACATCTTTTAAGTAGAAGCAGTTCAGTTTCTTTGTCAAACTCTGTGATCAACCAATGAAAACAACGTGTTTACCTGTGTTACTTTAAAACACTAAAGGCCGTGAACGTTTGGGCCAAATGTCATGGAAATCCATCCAGTAATAGTTGAGATAGTTCAGTAAAATGACTCTGGTTTCTTTGAAGAGAGCAGTGTTCACTGTATTCTACATATAGTGTACATATATATACATGCATATATATTCTACATATAGTGCAGCAGTACAATGGAGAAGAACATCAGAAGACATCCGACTCTTCTCCCTTTAAAACAACCAGCAGAGACAAACAACAAGCGCCCAAAATTCCTTCAAGTTGGAAGAAAACCAGT
>NC_136656.1:998501-1011001 GCF_949748355.1 Melanostigma gelatinosum
CTGAGAGGAGCGAGGGAGGACCGAGAGAAGACGGACCCGACATTCTTCTTCTTCGCTCCTTCGTGCCGTCGTCGTCATGCTGGACACGCTCACCTTCCTCCTGGAGAAGCTCTTCCTCCTCGCGCACATCAAGCTGTCCAGCCTGCTGCCTCCTCTGCGCCGCCGAGAGCCGCCGCTCACCAGGCGCTGCGACCGGGACGAGGCTCCCGTGCAGCCCGCCGGAGCCCCGCACAAGTTCCGCCGGGGGGACCTGCTGGAGGTCCCGCGGACTCTCTTCACCCACTTCGGCATCTACCTGGGCGAAGAGCGGGTGGCGCACCTCATCCCGGACATCCTCCCGGCGCTGACCGCCGACAGCCGGCAGATCCAGGAGATGGTGACCAACGCGCGGCTGCTGCTCGGGGTGCTCTCCAAGCGCGCCACCGTGCGCGTGGACTCCGTGGAGGACTTCGCGTACGGAGGTGGGATCCTGCTCAACGCCATGGACCGGGCGGTGCTCCGGAGCCCGCTGTCCGAGGAGGAGGTGGCCCGGCGGGCGGAGCGGCTGGTGGGCTCCGTGTCCTACAGCCTGCTGTGGAACAACTGCGAGCACTTCGTCACCTACTGCCGCTACGGCACCGCGCAGAGCCTGCAGACCGACAAGGTGAGAATGCGGCTCCGGGGTGCCGCTTTTGACGCGTGCGGTAACACGTTCCTTTCATTTTGCGCGCGTGATTGGAGGCGGGGGCTTTGATGTTTTTGTTGTTTCCGTTGCGTTTCACACCAGAGATCCAGCAGTCTGTTGAGAGGAGTTCACGCGGAAGCCTCGCGAGCTGTGAGAGGAGCATTCTGCTTTTAAGTAGTTTTCTCGTGAAGCGGCTCTTTCAGGGGATCCATGTGCGCGTTTTACGCACAGGGGGGGGGGGGGGGGGGTCTCCATGTCGGGCAGCTTCATGAAACACAGAGAGCTTGTTCTGTTCTTTAGGTCATCACTTCAGTGGGTTCACTTGCTGCTGTCAGAATACAAACAGAATGAAAATATGACGTCAGAAATACACCAAAACATCAGACGATAAAGAAATAAAACGAGGAAAAGCTCGTCTACAGTCAAATGTGCAGAACAACATGAGACAAAGTGTCTCAAAACAAATCTGTCCTCTTCAATCCTATGAGATGAAAATGTGATGACATGTCCGATGGTCAACAGATGTTTCTGAACAGATGTTTCTGAACAGATGTTTCTGTCAGCGGAGGTGTGATGTGTTTCACGTGAAGCTTTAAGGTGTAAAAGCTGAACTTCCTCGTCAGCTTGAGTTGTTGTTTTTCTTCTTTTTAAGCGAGAGGAAAATGTGGGTCGCTCTTTGGAAAAAGTCCCGAGAACAAGAGCTGCATTCAGACCGGAGCCGCCTGCAGAAAGCAGTCAGACTGATGATGATGATGATGAAGGAGGTCAGGTCTCTCTCGGCTGCTCTGGTTTATGGAATGTTCGTCCGGACCTTTTTTTATTTGTTAATCCAGCTCTGATATCGATCGGATCAAATTACAAACCGTCCTTCTTGTTCAGGCCGGTGAGAGCGGGAGCGGTGGACTCCGCCACCGACAGACACAGAGAGTTGAATCCAGAGAGTAACGACATTCAATGGCTTTTAAAGAGAAGAATGCAAAAGCATAAATTATGACTTTAATATGCTCCGTAATGCAAAGAGTTCTCTTTCTTGTTGCCACCGTGATGGTTTAACAGCAGAACATGGCATTAAAACACCAACAGTTGGATGTTTGATTCAAGTCACGTTTGGTGTATTTTGGTGTAAAAGCGTGTGTGTGTGTGGGGGGGGGGGGGGGGGGGGCGTGGCCTGTGTGTGTGGGGGCTGGGGGGGCGTGGCCTGTGTGTCCGCTCAGACTCTGCTCCACCGTCCTGCAGCACAGATCGAGTTTCACTTCCTGTAATTGCTACGCTAAACATCTTAAGCTGCCTGCAGTCTGGCAGTCTGCTCGTTAATGGGGGCCAACAGGAGCTCTACCGGGGGCCTCAGGGGCCCCAGTCAAATAAACAATGAATGGACACGACAGAAAGCTGTGCAGCGTTCACATGTTGATTACAATTCAATCGGCAACGCCATCAATGGAGCTTCGTAGCATTCCAATTGTTCCTCACGTCCCGACAGATGTGTAACTCGTCACATTGCGACCACGATATTTGGCAACAATATGGATTATCGATGTCAGTGTTCAAGTGGTCCATCGAGCTACATTCCAGTCCGTCATAAGTCAGTTCTCTCATTTGAGGATTTGCAGACTTGCTGTTTGTATTTGACAGCTGACAGAATGTCTTTGTGTTCGAGGTCTTTGGTCGAACACAACAAGACGTTTGAAGACGTCAGCTGGACCCTTTCAGACGAAACGATTCATCAAATACATAACTCCATGCCATAATAAATATGCTAATCCGTCTTAGCTGTCAGAAGTCATCACACACACAGAAACCTCCTGCTTCTGCTAACGATGTCCTTCTGTTCACACTGTCAAACATTGCTTCATATATTGATATGTTTCCCGCTTCTTCCAGTTCTGTGAGTGGCTGAAGTCTCTGATCCGGGATCAGCGCAGCGTGGTTCTGGCGGCGCTGCTGGGTCTGCTGTCCATGGCGTGTGGGGGGATGTCTTTCAGCACCGCCCTGCCGACCCTCCTCGTCCCCTTCACCCTGTGGATGGCCGGCTAGGAGCTCCAGGAACCGCCTTCATCTTCACCCGTCCGTGTTTGAGCCGCCATGTTGGAACACTGACAGACAGGAAGTAGTCGTCTGCAAAACAGTTGACCGTCAAACTCTGCTAATAACGCTAACGAGGACTCTCGTAGGTGCTGCAACCAGAAGTGATGCAGTTTTTTTACATTTTCTAAACAGAAGAAGAACAGGGAAGTTAGCATTAGCAACATTAGCAAACGATAAAAAAGACATTTAAATGTCCTGAAAGACGAAAACAGTTTGATTGACAGATGTTGTTTTGAGCAAAGATCATTGAAGAGCTCATCTGTTCTACTGAAGCTAAAGCTTTTATTTTGAAAGTGTCATTGAGGGAATAATGTTTTATTGTCTTCCAATTTTATATTTTTCAACATCTCAATCCCTACTGAAGACGTAAATATTAGAAATATTTTAAAATAATAGCTTTGACAAAATCACATTTTTATCTGCGGATATGATGAAGAACTTGTTCTTGTTTTTCAACCAGCGCTCAACAGCAACAACGTCAGGAGTCTCTCAATCAAACGGGTTTTGGTGACGCGGTGAAGCAGCCGGGGATCATGGGAGTTGCAGTCTCCATTGCGGTCAGCCTCTCCCGTTACAAGGTCTTAAAGGAGGTTACAAATCTGTGTTCCTCCGAACGTTACCTTGAAATAATAATTCAAATAATACGATTCCTCCGGTTTGAAAATTGTTGGAAACATTTGTGATGATGTAAGTACACACCTGAACAACATACATGACATCAATCTCGTTGATTTTGGACATTTTTATGTGGAAAAGGAGGAAAACTGTTTATTTTTCCAGCTCGGCTGCAAAGTATTTTTGAGTTGAACTTAAAGTCGATTCACCACATTTCTAACTGCTGTTGTTGTTGTTTTGTACTATTTCCAAATCAGGAACGATCACAAAACACTTACACATTCACAGTGACACTGTAACTCTGCGGCGGCCATCTTGCCTGTAGTTCCACGTCGGCCATCTTGCCTGTAGTTCCACGTCGGCCCCTCTGCTGAAGCTCTTCTTGTAAATATCTGTACATATTCTTCACAACCTGATTGTTTCTCGAACAGTCAAAACGTTTTGAACAGAATTTATTTTTTACGACGCTGTAACACTTCATATGTGTTTCATGTAAATAAAGTCGGTGGACTCTTTGGATTCTTCAATTTTCTGGTGATTATTTTGGTCGACTTGAATTCATCGTCGGTGCATAAAAGCATCGGCATGAATATTATTAGAATGTGGAGCTTGCTTTGAATTTCTTCTTCTTTGTCGACTTTCATATTTTCTCTGGAAATGAAACGATTCATTTTTCAAAACTTTTCCTTCGTTTTGATGAAATTATGAGCTTGTTTGTGTTGAAAAGTGAAAATCAATTTGAACTGAAACGCATCGTCGGATCTACTCGTTCAGGACGTCCAGTGATCTTTGATCTTTATCTCCCTCTGCTGGCCGACTGGAGGAACTACAACAACACCTGCAGTAGAAGTCAGTGTCTTCCTTGGTCCACTGAAGTCTGTTATCAGACTGAAGGAGAACTAAATATACTAAATATACACAATAAGTATCTTATCTGGTGGATATCAGTGGGAAGGTTCTATGTACAGTATATACTCTGTACTGTACATACTGTATATACTCTGTGTACTGTACATACTGTATATACTCTGTGTACTGTATATACATACAGTATATACTCGGTGTACTGTACATACTGTATATACTCTGTGTACACTGTTCTGTATATACGCTGTGTACTGTACATACTGTATATACTCTGTACTGTATACATACTGTATATACTCTGTGTGCTGTATACATACTGTATATACTCTGTGTACTGTATACATACTGTATTCACTGTCCTTTAAATGCTCTGTAATATACTGTATATACAAAGAGTATATACAGTATTTATAATAATAACAATGTGAATGTCTTTAAAAGACATAACTGTCATAAAGTCATGATGTTACACACTCCGGTACAGCAGGTGGCGGTATAACCCTTAAACGTTGGTTCGTCGTCCTTCAATAAATGAACGAAGAAGAAGAAATAACAACACAGAAACAACATGGCGGCCGAGGCTCCCTTCGACGTCGGCACCATGTCTAAAACCGAGATTCTGAGAGGAATCGTGGCCGATAAACTGACAACAGCCGCGCAGGAGATCTTCGCGGTCGTCCAGAGAACCGTGGCCGGGTACGAGGAGGAGGCGTCGGGTCTGAGGCAGGAGATCGACCGGCAGAGGAGGCTGCTGGAGCGCCTCGCGCAGCCGGAGATCAAGCTGGATGCGACAGGTCTGGATCTTCTTCGTTGGTTTTTATAACACAACTAAAGCCCTCTACTGCATGTACTACACTGTATACTACTAACAGTAACAACATCCGGGTATTTCTGACTTCCTGTGGATTACAGGCTCGTTCGGAATGAGCCAGACATGCGCAGTAACGACCGCCGGTGTTACGGTTCATCAAGCGACCGTGTTAACTGATGTTACGGTTCATCAAGCGACCGTGTTAACTGATGTTACGGTTCATCAAGCGACCCGGTTAACTGATGTTACGGTTCATCAAGCGACCGTGTTAACTGATGTTACGGTTCATCAAGCGACCGTGTTAACTGATGTTACGGTTCATCAAGCGACTGTGTTAACTGATGTTACGGGTTATTAAGCGACCGTGTTAACTGATGTTACGGTTCATCAAGCGACCCGGTTAACTGGTGTTACGGGTTATTAAGCGACCGTGTTAACTGGTGTTACGGTTCATCAAGCGACCCGGTTAACTGGTGTTACGGGTTATTAAGCGACCGTGTTAACTGATGTTACGGTTCATCAAGCGACCCGGTTAACTGATGTTACGGTTCATCAAGCGACCCGGTTAACTGATGTTACGGTTCATCAAGCGACCCGGTTAACTGATGTTACGGTTCATCAAGCGACCGTGTTAACTGGTGTTACGGTTCATCAAGCGACCCGGTTAACTGGTGTTAACATCTCTGTAGTGGGGTATCTATTAACAGTGGCGGCTGGTCAATGGCTGCGTACTCTCTCTGTTCTCGTTTCAACACAAAGTGAATCACGTCTCGTTCTCGCAGTTGTTGCAAAATCAAAATGTCGAGTCTCTTTATTTCTCTGTTTTTGTTCAGATATGGACTCTGGAGACTTCTTCGGCCACACTGAGGAAGAGGAGGAGGAGGAGCCAGCACAGGAGGGTCTGAGGGACCCGGATCACCAGAGACCTGTGGAGAGGAAGGGGGCTCCTCTGATCCTGCGGGTCGGTCTGCTGCAGGGCTCTCAGAGCGACTCGCTCACAGAAGACGGTGAGTCCAACAGGAAGTGAAACGCCCGCTCAGCACGTGGACTTCATGCTGCAAACACAAAGCAACACACGGAACATGATGAAATATGCATGTTGTGTTGGAGGAAACGAGTCTATTAATATGAATAAATCATCAACTCACATAACAAATGCATCTATTACGAAGACGAATGAGTCAACTGTTGTAAACTGTACGTTTCTCTCTGCTGGTTCACTGGAATCAGAAGGATTCATCAGCAGGAATAAGTGAAGGAATGTGTTTGTGGTTCAGAGGTGAAGGTGCAGGAGGTGAGGTGTCCCCGAGGCCAGCAGGAACCAGACTTCCTGGACCTGCTGAGGTCCACCTTCCCTCAGCTGACCGGACCGTTTGACGCCTTCACGACCGACGCGGACGAGAACCTGAGGCCACTGAGCCTCCAGACGCTGAGGCCGGAGGAGATCCAGAGGTGCATCGGGGCCACGGGGAGAGCAGCAGCAGCGCTGTACATCAGAGCGAAGGTCCGTGTGTTCTAGCTCTCAGCACACGGCTCCAGAGGTCCAGAGCGAACCTTCAATCGGCACATCTTCATCATTCAACAGTCGCCTCTTCTTCCTCCTGCAGGCTCCTCCGCACATCGAAGACATCGAAGACGCAAGAAGTGATGAGAACTGTCCGCATGCCAGGTGAGTGGAAACGATTTCTCATTCAGAATCCTGCACCGTTCTATTCCTTTCATTTCATTTCACCAAAGATTTATTCTATATTCTTTCTTTTGTTGTTATTTCAGATTGGTTTTGTTTTTATTTTTTATTTTCTGCTTTCTGTTGCCACTTCTTCTCTCACGCGCGACAGACTATCCTCTCCAGAACCGGACGCAGCACCATAAACACTTCAATATCAAACAAATCTGAGCTTTCTGAATGTTGCTGATGTGTCGGGCTTCACAGGGTTAAGTTATACAAACAGAAAGCTTCATGATGTCACAGATGTTCATTACACCTCAAGGAGGTAAACCGAAGGTCCAGAGCCCACACGTCAAAGGCACTCTTCCTCTTGCTGAAGATATTCAAACATCACATGTTGATTTGCATCAAACCTGAGTTTCCTTAAGTCTCGTATTCACGACTGGATCCGTCTCTGAAGTCTCTTTGGCTCCTCAGGGATGTAGAAGCTCAGAGTCGTCCAGGTTTTTATGCTGTTAAGGCTGCTGAGATTTCACTGGCTGGTTTCGTCTCGCTTGATCAACAACTGAGTATCGTCTGCATAACAATGAACGTGCTTCCTGATAAGATTGCCTAAAGGAAGCACGTATAAGGTGAATGAAATTGGTCCAAGCACAGAACCTTGTGGAACTCTGTTTTTTAAAACAGGAATTTTGTTTGATGGTTTTGTTCTTCACCTGTTTCCCCGTAGTGACGATATTTCGGGGGAGTCTCTCGGTTCCACAGAAGAAGCTCACTCTCTCTCTGTGACGGCATCAACATCGGCGGATTGCCATGAGAGAGGAGGTTTGGTGCATTCAATGCCCAAGGTAAAGTATTCTGGTCTCTGATGATGATGGTGAAATTATCATACATGAGTCTGTGCTCAAAGTCACCATTGAAGTTGATTTGCTGAGTTGAAATATCTGTGAATTACTGTTTTAGCATTTTTGGAATATCCATAAAGATTACATAAAAGAAAAGAAAAATGTGATTTTTGCCCAAAATCTAGAATGTGAAATAAAATGAAACAATTCAACTTTAATTCAAACTCAATTAAAATAGAAAATGAATTTGAAATATGAACAAGGGAAAAAATGTAATACATCTTAAATTAAAAATATATTCCCCTTTTTATTCTAATACGTTTCCATGCTTATATTTATTATTTTGTATGTTTAATGATCCATTATGATGATCCGATCCGTGGCGATCGGTCAAATAGCTACAAAGGCGAGTGTTGATGTTATTTATGGTTTCAGATAACTGTCTCTCTGTCTGCTTCTCTGTTGCTACAGAAACTGAGAGGAGCGGTGGGACTCAAAAATCACAGCTGTAAGCACTGTGATAAGTCCTTCACAACATCGAGATATTTAAAGATCCACGAGAGGGGGCACTCTGAAGAGAAACCGTACGGTTGTGACCGGTGTACCAAAGCCTTCACCACTCCGTTTGACCTGAAGAAACACCATCGTGTTCACACTGGAGAGGAACTACACGGCTGTGATCAATGTGGGAAACGTTTTTGTCACGTTAGTAGCCTTAAAGCCCACCAGCGCACGCACACCGGAGAGAAACCATACGGGTGTGAACAATGTGGGCAAATGTTCACTCACTTACCGCAATTAAAAATCCATCAACGCAGCCACACGGGAGAGAAACCATACGGCTGTAACCAGTGTGAGAAAGCGTTCGCAACTCCAGGTGTTCGGAAAATCCACATGCACGTTCACGCGGCAGAAAAAACGCATATCTGTGAGTTTTGTGGGAAAACTTGCAAAACATCAAGTGACCTTAAGATCCACCGACGTATTCACACTGGAGAGAAACCGTACAGCTGTGATCTGTGCGAGAGAACATTCACCACTCGGGGTCACCTGAAAATCCACAGGCGTGTTCACACGGGAGAAAAACCGTACGCTTGTGATCAATGCGGGAAAGTTTTCGCTGCTCAGAGTACTCTGAAAAGCCACCGACGTAGTCACACCGGAGAGAGACCGTACAGCTGTGATCAATGTGGGAAGTCTTTCACCATTCCACGGCACCTGAAAACCCACAGGCTTATTCACACCAGAGAGAAACCGTAGAGCTGTGATTAACGCGACGGTACTTGTTTCACCACTTCAGTAGTCGTGCTCTTCTTCATGTGGACGGCCACATAAACACGTAAAAAACTCAGCAGAGTAAATCATTTAAAAAGGAAGTATCCTGGAGGTTTGCTGTGGAACATTGTGGAAATTTCAAGTACACGTGAAAATAATCGGACAAAAATAACAAAAGTGTAATGATTGTATTCTTAAGTTTGTGGTATTTGCTGTGCTACTAAAATCATAAATGTACTCAGGCCCGGCGCTATACAGAACAATACACAAGTTGACCTACTATGCTACCATAGGCTGTAAAAAAACAAACAAATAAAACGTGCCCCCCCCCAAAGCAACGTAAGGCCCCCCCCCCCAAATCAGTGCCTGGAGCCGGGCCTGAATGTACTGCATAGTTGTGTTTAATGGGGGGGGGCAGCAGCAGAAGGAAGTGACAAACAGCTGTTCACCGCTCGCTGCCCGGTTCTTGTTTTAAAATGTCCGCTGAATAATACATTTTAAAAATGCGTTAACGCGCAATAAAATAATTGGCGACGTTAATGAATTAATGCGTTGACGCGATAATAACGCGTTAACTTGCCCAGCACTAGTTGACATATATATATATATATATATATATATATATATATATATATATATATATATATATATATATATATATATATATATATATATACATAGTTTTTTTCTTCCTTGAAGAAACTCAGAAGCAAATACAGCAACATATAAGAATGAGAGAGTTTTGTTTTCAATTAGATTTCTTTTATTAAGTTTTTATTTTATGTTTTAACTTTTTACAACTGATGTGTTTGATTTGGTTTTCTCAATTTATTTTGGAATATTGTATTTTAGATTTTCTTATGTTTCATTTTATGTCATGTTTGATTATGTTTGATTGAATTTTACTGTTTTTGAAATTTAAATTTAAATTTCTTTTAGATTTTAGTGCCACACTGTTTTTTCTCGTTTACTTAAACTAGTGTTCACGTTGGCACCTGTTTTAGATCTTGTCTTGATAAAAATGTTGTTTTTTATCGCTGAAAAGTCATTACATTTGAATAAACATTCAGTGAAAAATGTTTTCTCTCTGAATTTTTGTCTTTGAAGATCATTCCGTCTCATCTTGGTCCAGACTTCTGGATCAGTCTGATACTTAATGACCTCAATAGGACCCCGGGGGTCAGGGGCCCCGGGGGGTCAGGGGCCCCGGAGGTCAGGGGCCCCGGGGGTCAGACGATGGACTTGGTTCTCTCTCTAGTGTCGATGTTGCGTCATGAAGCTGCCGGTTAGTGGGCCGAACTTTGCCTGAGACTTCTATAACGAAGAGCTGTCACGTTCACGTCATTGTTCTGATTCATTTATTTCAATAATAAATAATGATTAGTCAGCTGATGTAGAGTTCTACAGTCAACAAAAAAAGTGGTAAACAAACGAGAGGATGCTGTTAGTTTTATTTAATCTGAGTTCATATTGTCATTGATTCATTTTTTTAATTTTTTGATACATCCTCACAGCCCTTTACTTTTTTCTCATTTAAATAGATTGCATTTTATTTATCTTTCATTTATTTAATATTAGTTATATTTTATTTAGTAATTTATTTATGAGTAATTCCTCACAGCCCTTTACTTTTACCTCATTTAATATGTTTAATTTTACCGTGTGTAATTTAGAATATATATTATATATTAATGTAAAATAGGTCACCACTAAAGGTCAGAGGAAACGCAGTGAGTGAGTTGTTTGTCTCCGTGGCTGAATAAAAGGAAACACTACAAACAAATCATTTTTATTTGTTTGTGGTTTTGTTACCTCCTTCATAGCTTTTTATATTTTATTTTATATATTTGGACCACTGGAACCACACTTATGAACTGAATTACTCACATGTACCTGCAAGACAAAGCAAAGATGTATTTTTAAACTCTTTTTCATTAAAAATCTTTAATTATGGTAACACAAGAACAAAAAGGGGTATTCTTTACTTTTCATTTAATTTAGAATTGGTATGTATTTATTTCATCTTTATTTTTTTTTTTATTTAATGTTTTATTATAAGTTTTATCTCATTTTAAATATATTTATTTCATGTTTTATTTGATTTTACGTACATATACGTATCTACATGTAGTCCCGCCCTCCGTGCCTCACATCCACGCGCTGATTGGCTCACAAGGCTTGGTCTTCGTGCCAATCAAATCCTCCGCCAGTTTGTTTCCAGGTAGACGTAAGTGACGTCACGTTGTCGTTGACTGTTAATACTTTATTAATATTTTAATTTTCTAAAAACGTGAGACGAAATGGCGGCAGAAAACAACTCCGGTAAGAGTTTATTTATTTAGTTATAACTTTAATGAACGTAAATTAAACAAGCTAACTGTTTGCTAGAAAAACGGCTGTTCAACATTAGCCGCTAGCATAAATGTTGCTAACTCAATGGCGGCCGCTGTGCTAGTTTTTTAGCTCGCGATGTTGTATTTGTGGAGGATTTTTGAGCGAACGTTATAGGCTAACGTCCTCTCATTACTGTTGCTCAATGATTGGGACCGGGGAGCTTTCAAATGTCGTTGAACCGGTTCATAGGGGTCCACAGGAAATGGAGTCAGTTAGCTACGTCACCTAGCTATTAAGTCCGCTAACTGTTAGCTAGCTATTACGTCAGCTAACGTTAGCTATTACGTCAGCTAACTGTTAGCTATTAAGTCAGCTAACGTTAGCTATTACGTCAGCTAACGTTAGCTATTACGTCAGCTAACGTTAGCTGACTTGAAGAGTAGTTTAACTGTAGTTCCTCCTTTCAAAGTCTTATATAAGTAACCTTTGGCCTAGAACTAGATGAGTATTTTGATGATTGATATCTCCATTTAAACTATTAGCATTAGTGAAAATTCTAAATAAAGACACTATTAATAGCTACGTTAGCCAGCTAAGCTAGCTAACGAGGCTAAACATGTATATAAACATGTATATATTATATTTCCCAGCAGCAGTAGTAACCCATGCAAATAAACAAACACCTGTTACAGTACAAATAAAACTTTAAATGTCAGAAAGTCAGATTCATTTCTTAGACTTGGAGGCACATTTTAAGTGTTTCTTTGTCGGAGCTCTTGCCGACCGTATGTTTGACAGTTAACTTGTGTTTTTGTTTTTCTTCCGTTGGACAGACTGGGGCTGTGACTCTGACGGAGACATGGACGGAGACATGGACAGAGACTCCGGTAAAGTCAGCCCTCTGGTGGGCGAGGACGAGTTCAATGTGTCCTGCGGCAAAGAGATGGCTCTGCTGTCTCTGATGGAGAAGACGGGATACAACATGGTGCAGGAGAACGGCCAGAGGAAGTACGGAGGACCGCCGCCAGGTGTGTGTGTGTGTGTGTGTCCATTGTCCGTTTGAATGAAGTTCGGTGCGCATAATTCCTGAATTCAGCTCTCCAGATGCGGCGATATCGGTCCAATATTCACTCAAACAGCTTGGTTTTCTGTGACAATTTGTTCAGTCAATCAACAGTTTAATGAATAACAATTCAGCACATTTATATCGACGCATTTATGTGTTACACTCTGTTTTACAAAGGTCGCTCTGCGTCACGCTGTTTGACGGCGTGCGTTTTCTCGCTGTGTTTTTTGACGCACTGTGTTTTGACGCCCCGTGTTTTGTGCTGCAGG
>NC_136656.1:1016001-1028501 GCF_949748355.1 Melanostigma gelatinosum
CTCCCTCCCTTCCTCTCCCCCTCTCTCTTGTCTCTCCCTCCCTCCCTCCCTTCCTCTCCCCCTCTCTCTTGTCTCCCCCCCTCTCTCGTCCCTCACTCTCCCCTCCCTCCCTCCCTTCCTCTCTCTTGTCCCCCCCTCTCTTGTCTCCCACCCATCTCTCTTGTCTCTCCCTCCCTCCCTCCCTTCCTCCCTCTTGTCTCTCCCTCCCTCCCTCCCTTCCTCCCTCTTGTCTCTCTTGTCGCTCCCTCCCTCCCTCCCTCTCTCTTGTCTCCCTCCCTCCCTCTCTCTTGTCTCCCCCTCCCTCCCCCTCTCTCTTGTTTCTCCCCCCTCCCTCTCTCTTGTCGCTCCCTCCCTCCCTCCCTTCCTCCCCCTCTCTCTTGTCGCTCACTCCCTCCCTCCCTCTCTCTTGTCTCTCCCCCCTCCCTCTCTCTTGTCTCCCCCTCCCTCCCTCCCTTCCTCTCCCTCTCTCTTGTCGCTCACTCCCTCCCTCCCTCTCTCTTGTCTCTCCCCCCTCCCTCTCTCTTGTCTCCCCCTCCCTCCCTTCCTCCCCCTCTCTCTTGTCTCTCCCCCCTCCCTCTCTCTTGTCTCCCCCTCCCTCCCTCCCTTCCTCCCCCTCTCTCTTGTCTCTCCCTCCCTCCCTCTCTCTTGTCTCTCCCTCTCTCCCTCCCTTCCTCTCCCTCTCTCTTGTCTCTCCCCCCTCCCTCTCTCTTGTCTCCCCCTCCCTCCCTCCCTTCCTCCCCCTCTCTCTTGTCTCTCCCTCCCTCCCTCTCTCTTGTCTCCCTCCCTCCCTCTCTCCCCCTCTCTCTCTCTTGTCTCTCCCTCTCTCCCTCCCCCTCTCGCTTGTCCCTCCCTCCCTCCCTCTCGCTTGTCCCTCACTCTCCCCTCCCTCCCCCTCTCTCTTGTCTCTCCCCCCTCCCTCTCTCTTGTCTCCCCCTCCCTCCCTCCCTCCCTCCCTCTCTCTTGTCTCTCCCTCCCTCTCTCTTGTCTCCCCCTCCCTCCCTCCCTTCCTCCCCCTCTCTCTTGTCTCTCCCTCCCTCCCTCTCTCCCCCTCTCTCTCTCTTGTCTCTCCCTCTCTCCCTCCCTTCCTCTCCCTCTCTCTTGTCTCTCCCCCCTCCCTCTCTCTTGTCTCCCCCTCCCTCCCTCCCTCCCTCCCTCTCTCTTGTCTCCCTCCCTCCCTCTCTCCCCCTCTCTCTCTCTTGTCTCCCCCTCCCTCCCTCCCTCTCTCTTGTCTCCCTCCCTCCCTCTCTCCCCCTCTCTCTCGCTTGTCCCTCCCTCCCTCCCTCCCTCTCGCTTGTCCCTCACTCTCCCCTCCCTCCCCCTCTCTCTTGTCTCTCCCTCCCTCCCGCCCTCCCTCCCTCTCCCTCCCTCTCCCTCTCTCGTCCCTCCCTCCCTCTCTCTTGTCTCCCCCTCCCTCTCCCTCTCTCGTCCCCCCCTCCCTCTCTCTTGTCTCCCCCGTCCTGCAGACTCGTCCTTCCTGAGCTCTGCTTCCTGTGACTCCCCCAGGAGCCCCTCTCCCTCTCTCTCCGCCCCCCCCTCCTCCTCCACCAGTCCCGGGTTGCTGACCTACGGAGGCAGAAGCTTTACCTCCTCTCTCCCCCCCCCTCCTCCCCCCTCCCCCTTCACCCTCTCCTCCCTGTCCACGCTGTCCCCCCCCACCTCCCAAACTCAGAGGCTGTACATCAGCTCCCTGTCTCCGTTCTACTGACGGTGAGACGCTCCCCGTTCTGCTTGTTGTCTTCATGAGAGCCGTTGAGATGAAGACACCCTTAAAGGGGCGGGCTTAAAGATGAAGACACCCTTAAAGGGGCGGGCTTAAAGATGAAGACACCCGTAAAGGGGCGGGCTTAACGAGAGACAACAGGGGAAGTAAAGACGTGAACGTGTCGTTACAGGAGGTTCAGCAGCGAGGACGGGACGGACCAGTCTTTACTGTGATGTCTCCTCCAGACATGTCCTCGCGTGTTTATTCACATGTAATCTGGGACGAGGGGGAGACGGCTCCTTCTCTCTATCGCCTCTGGTTTAGAACAAACATGGCCGCCGTTTAGAGTCCACGTCAGACTGATAACATGTCTCTGGTAAATGTCAGCCGCCTCCTCCTCCTCCTCCTCCTCCTCCTCCTCCTCCTCCTCCTCTCTGGTTTCATCTTCCTGCAGCCAAAGTTCACCTTAAAGTACCCAGAATGCCTCAGCAGCTCACTTTTTATAGTTTCTTCCATTTGGTGTTGAGTTTTTAGGTGAAAGATATTCACATGTCGAACAGATCTCCATCGGCGGGAGAAGAAGGAGAAGAAAGACCTCTCAGCATGTTCTCGAGTGTTTGAGCGTTTCTCCTCTTCTTACGACACAGAGAAGAGAGGATGAGGAGGGTCCACTTCTTCTTCTTCCTCTTATTGTTGGTTTCCACTTTGTCTTCTTCTTCTGTGTCTATTTATTCTTCGAGTTCTTTTTCACGCTCATTCCCTTCTTTTTGTCGTTCTTTTTCTTTTCATCCTGTTTTTACTTCTTCTTCTTCTCCTTCTTGTTTATCTTGTGTTTATACTTCTTCTTCTTCTCCTTCTTGTTTATCTTGTGTTTATACTTCTTCTTCTTCTCCTTCTTGTTTATCTTGTGTTTATACTTCTTCTTTATCTTGCCGTTCTTGTCGTCGTTCTCTTTCTTCTTCTTGAGGAACGTCTCCGGCTCCCTTTCATGTTGCAGATAACCCGACTTATGTGAGGGGAGGACTCGAGCTCCTATCGGTCCGTCTGATTGGACCTCACACACTTGTCCTTCCTGTGTTTGGGGTTTGTTGACGCCTCCCGGACACAAATCCTAAAGCGCTGGAAGAGAACGTTTCTTCCACGCGTCCTAATTTGACCGACCCACTTTAGAGGATGAAGAGGGAAGATGTTTTTACTGCAGGCTCTTCTTCCTCGTTGGTGTTTGAGTCCAATTTAAACCACATTCACTGATGAAAGAGAAGAAGAAAAGAGCCAGAACACCAGTCGAGCTTTTATTTAGATTTCTACACTGTAAGAAATAACAAAGCGTCACATCGGAGTTAATGAGACTCGTCAGTGTCATTGAACACTTTAAAATCCTTTATTTGTTTCTGGGGAACTAAGTATTTATGTTCTACGTTTATTTAAAATGCTGATTAAATTAATTCATGTTCATCTACTTTAACGATTTAATGAGTAAAACAAATATTAATTTCCATTTTTTCTTCATCAAATAAATGGCATTTAAAGCTTTTATTTTGAAGAACATCTCCAGGAAATGAAAATGCTTTTTCCATTTAGTGTGTGAGAGCTGAGGAGGAGGAGGAGGAGGAGGAGGAGGAGGAGGAGGAGTTGTTCATCAGAGGAGCAGGCATGAGGAGCTGAACGTGTTCTCACTCATCACTGTTCCTCTTCCTGTCTTCCTCTTCCTGTCTTCCTCTTCCTGTCTTCATGTTTGTCGGTTTGTTCAAGCAGCTGATTGGACGTTCAGGTTCCGGCTCGGTGGAGCTTTTGAGTTTCAAATGTTTTCGTGTATTTCTACACAGAACGGTTTCTGAAGTTGAGTTCAGAGTGTTTCACGTCCGTCCCGACTCTCATCTGTTTTTAACATTCTGGACTGTAATCAGTTCACTGATGCAAATGAACCCTCAAAGAGTCTCTCAAGAAAAGTGCCTATTTATGAACACAAGCTCATCAAAGCAACACAGGAGCAGCTCCAGTCAGAACCCGTCGACCCGCTTTAGAGAGGCGGGATGCAGAGCGTGACTCCAGATGAGACCTGTTTAGAACGCCGAGTGATGAAATGTTGACGACTGAAGGACTTTTACTGTTGAGAAGTCTTTGTTTGTTGTAATGTGCAGCTTTTCAACCGTATCTACTCAGTAAAGTATTTGTTGTAAAAAACACGGCTGATGTTCTCTGTGTCCCAGAGGAAGAACCACAGGGTTCCACTGCAGAACCACGTCCTCACGTTTCAGAACAGAGAGAGGAACGTGTTTCTGATCAACAGGAAGACCAGCGGAGACCGTTCATTTAAAGTGATTCATGCTGAGTCAGCGCGTCTGGTTCAGCAGAGAAGATTCAGAAGATGTTTGAATATTTCTTTTATTTCCGCCAGAGGACTTCAGTTGTTTTCAAATCCTCAAACTGTATTTTCTTGCCGTTTTCAGTATATTTCTCTTTAGAGAAAACATACACTTTCTCCTCGTGTTGACAGCTAGGCTAACCGTTAGCATATTGACTTACAGGAGTCATAGCAACACCGATTTGTCTGTATGACACACATACTGACAAATCTGTGTTTAATGCAGACGTGTGGTGCTTCGTGTATGTTTTATATTTGGTTAAGTTCAAAATAAGCGCTGAAAACACGTAAAACATTGTTTGTGTTGATAAACCAGGACTGTCTGCTAACATGAACATTCTAACATGCTAAACATCGATTGCAAACATGAGCATGCTAAAGTTAGCATAAAACAAGGCCGAGCCCAAGTTCAACCTAAAATTCAATTTAGCATTCCAAGCTATATGTTAGCATGCTAGTGTTAGGCTCAGCTGTACTTTGAGTTTAATGCGATCCACAGGTGAGGGTAATGGTAGCATAGCATGCTAATATGACATAAGCATGCTAATGTAACATAAGCATGCTAATTAAAACATGTAGCATTTTTACACGCATTGTTTTTGTATATGATTTATGGAACAAAAAACATCGCTGTGTGTTAGCATGCTATTGTTCAGTAAACTCAAATCAAGCACGAAACGAGTGCAGCTGAGGTTGATGCACATTAACACATCAAGCTAACATAAGCATGCTAATGTGTGACTCAACGTTTATTAGCTGAAATGCTAAATTAAGGTGAATTTGCTAAATGGTATATTCTATCGAACTATTATTAAACTGACGGAACAGTTGAGTTTAAGAGAAGCTACGATTAATCTGGACATACTGACGTGGTAATTGTTGCATGCTAAACATTAGCATGCTATTCGCAATCATCAAATCCGACCAATCACATCCCTCCCTCTCCGTCATGAATTCCCAGACTTCCTTTGGAAGTCGCAGCTCTTCGTCTCTTCTCTAGAAGGTGTGGAACGTTTCCTGCGGCGTCTCGTGTGTGAACAATAAATCCCCCAAAAATACAAATGACTCCGAAACAACCAGACCGTGGAGCAGTGGTTCAGCGGAGGTTGTCTCAGGTGGACGGATGAGGGATGGTGGTCGCCCGAGGCCTTCTGCTCATCAGTGTGTGCAGATGTGGAGGCAGGACAGATTCACAACAGAGCAACCACACGGTTTGTTTTATCGGAGAGGGGAAGCAAAGAAGATGAAGACTGCCTTCAGGGTGCGAGGGATCATTTGATGAAGAAGAGGAGGCGGATGTGGAAAAAAGATTCTTTTAGCTCGATGCCACGCTGTTGTTAGATTTACTCTTTGAGTTCTTTTTTAACTTCCTTTCATACGTTCAGAGTCAAACATTTATTTTTCCCTCTGGTGTGTGACACCCTGCCATGATGTTCTGAAGGCTCTGCAGAGGACAGATACACACACACACACACACACACACACACACACACACACACACACACACACACACACACACACACACACACACACACACACACACTCTCTGTCTCTGTCTGTCTCTCTCTCTCTCTCACACACCTACTCTCTCTCTCTCGCTCTCTCTCTCTCTCTCTGTCTGTCTCTGTCTCTCTCTCTCTCTCTCTCTGTCTCTGTCTGTCTCTCTCTCTCTCACGCACCTACTCTCTCTCTCTCTCTCTCTCTCTCTCTCTCTCTCTGTCCTCTGTCTCTGTCTCTGTCTCTCTCTCTCTCTCTCTCTCTCTCTGTCTCTCTCTCTCTCTCACGCACCTACTCTCTCTCTCTCTCTCTCTCTCTCTGTCCTCTGTCTCTGTCTCTGTCTCTCTCTCTGTCTCTCTCTCTCTCTCTCTCTCTCACACACCCACTCGCTCTCTCTCTCTCTCTCTCTCTGTCTGTATGGTGCATTTAGCCGCCGCTCCTCAGGGCGACTTCCAGCCGCTCTGCCAGCAACACGTCAATAAACACCAGAGACCAAGAGCACAAATTCAGATGTTTTTCGGAGCCCCAGCTGACCGGACGAGTGCGACTTTATCAGACACGACTGACGGGAAGGAAAAGTGTTTGGCTTCTACCGTCCATTCATTGACCCAGATACCGCCCACGGTGTTTGAAGACACCCATACCCGACGGTCCTTTCCCTGAAACACTGTCAAATGTCTCCAAACCAAACGACAATCTCATGGGAATGTTTGTCTTTCACATCAATACATCAAGCAGGTCTTGTTCTCCACATACCGGTCGTATCTGTGCTGCTAGAATAGATCCTCTTTGTGTACTCTAGAATCCCTGCCACGCTCTTATCCCTTCATGTAATGTAAATATCTCTCAGCCAGAGATACAAGGACCAGTTTGGTACATTTACAGGACTCGAGCGGTGGGTTTACGTTCAGAAGTGTTGCTTCACTCTGTGGGCAGAAAACCCTTCAGCTCAGTCTCCTGGTGTCCCCGTTCATCTGTGACCTCACACGAGCGTCCTGCATGGGCTACAACCGCCTTCAGACGCTAATACCTCGCGGTGCCCCAGAGCAGTGGGTCACAGGCCTTTTCTTCTGGGGACCCACTTTTTTTTATAAATCTTTGAAAACATCTTCACAGAGTGAATACTGATGAGTCCCTCATGGGACTCAAAGGATCATTCCACATATGAATGTTAGATACAAACGATTATGGAGGAAATTCTACCAAGTTATTTGCTGACCTTCATGAAATCTCCTGCGACCCAACAGTGGGTCCAGACCCAGAACTTTGGGTTTCAGGTCTGCTTGCAGAACTTTGCCTCCTTTTCGGCAAAAATAACTACAAACAGACCACCAGCAGAGCCGCCATTGAAGACTGGGTCTGGTCTTCAGGTGTTGACGAACTGCTACAATATGTGACACAATTCAAAAAGCTATTAAAGTCTTCGTTACGTCTCCGTTAGCCAGCTTATTCCTTTACATCCCACTCTGCATGTTCATGAAGCCGAGTCAACACACCGGATTCAGAACAAAGGAACTACAAAGAGTCCTAAAGACCACGAGGTCTGAGGGTAACAGGGAAACCATTGCTTTTGTCAAACAGCACTACGAATGAAATGTGATTCACTTTCTATTGTATTACTGTGGAGGCAGAGATGTCAAAACTCCAGTAGAAGTGAGAAAAAACATGTTTCTATCAGCGGATATCGGGAAACAATGACTCAAATGGTTGTTGTGTCATTTTTGCCAGATTTTCCTGCAACATGTTGTTTAGCTTGATGGCGCTTGATGGCGCTAACACAGTCTGCACATGCTCATTGATGCCTCTATCTACTCCAACAGTGGGCCCGGGTTTGATCCCTGTGGAACACCAGAAGAATAGAGCTGGACGAATGAAGAGCCTTTGGTCCAATCAGGTAACGTAAAACCAAGTTTGTTTAGATTATTCAGAAGTCTTCTGCGGCACAAGCAGGCCCTTTAGCCTGAGTATAGCCAGAGTATAGCCAGAGTATAGCCAGAGTATAGCCAGAGTATAGTTAGAACTAGAGTGGATGAATTGCTCCCACGTTCATGGCCTCTGGAGGAAGACTCCTACAGAGTTTGGTCTTATTATTTGTGAAATATCTGAAAAACTCTTTGATAGATTGCCATGAAATTGGTTCAACTTGTGCTCTTATGTGTTGACAAAGACATGTGGAGACATGTGAAGCTTGTTGTTCTTTTGTATTTCGGTTTAGCAGTAGGTTCTGGTAAGGTTCTGTTTCTCTCGGCGATAAAGAGTTGAAGAAGTTCCTCACACTGCTGTCGGTGAAGGTTCCTTTGACAAAGTCAGATAAACCAGATTGGGCAGCTGTGTGCAGCTCCCGGGAGCGGATCTGTCCAATGGAGTTTTGTCACCTTCTTCCTCCACAAACAGAGATAAACCGTGACGGACTGCATTCCACTGCAGGTGATACACGTTCACCGTGTGTTCCGGGGTTCGAATCAGCTATTCGGCAAAAAATAGATCCGGCCAAGTGCAGAAAAAGGCTAATAAGGCGTCAGCAGGACATCAGTAACGACTATCTCTTGATTACTGCTGCTGTCCGTTTGTTTCTCACAAGGACACACACACACACACACGCACACACATTACCATTTGAATGATTTATTAAAGGTTAAACTCCACAGACTTAGTTGGTATAAATGTAACTTTTTAGAAATCTGCTTTATTCGACTTTCTTTCCCAGGATCTCAGTTCTGGTGAATGTGAGTGACACTAATTCAAACCAGGAAGTCCAATAGTCCATTGAAGTACTGTCTCTCACAACAGTACTTATAATCAACGTTTCATTCTCTTTCCTCCAGTGATCGTCCCTTCAGACCGGAGGGGGAAGCTGACCGACAGGAGCCGGTCATGTCTGAGACTCTCAGTGACTCGGGGTGGACGTTAAGCTTCAGACAGCACCATGACTCAGACTGAGTCATGGGTTTCCAGCCTAGAAACAACTTCCTTTATAGATGTGAACCCACGGAGACTCACACAGCACTTCCACCTGGAGGAATCATCGTCTGATGCACAAACTAACGACTTCCCAAGTAAGCACTGAAGGGCCATTTAGCTGTTTGTTGTTTCTTTGAACGTTTTCAATCCGATTTATTCCAGTTTGAGCCTGAAGCCCTCTCAGTCTTTACAGCTGTTCAGACATCTGTTCTGGGTTTTTGTCTGTTAGTTGGCAGACAATCTCAAAAACAGCTGAAGGTAGTTCAGTTCAATCTGATGTCATGTTTAATTATGAGGTACGCAAGAAGTGGTTTGTTTTTGGTGAGGAACTGTCGGCATGAGCTTACAAAAGGTTGCTTACAAATGCTGGTTACTGCACCTTCACTGATGACGAAACAGTCCTGGAAAATGATTGGCGTACTTTACTGAGAAGGCTAGATTCATTGAAAAAATAGTGATTTCAGAAAAATACTTTAATGCAGCACGATGTTTATTTCGTAAATCATGGTCCGATATCGTAAAATCACCCGAGTTTCCATCTGGAAGCTGGTTGGAATTTGGTTGCAGCTGTCAGAGAAAACTCACTTTCAACATGTTGCTGAACAACCTAAAACCACCACTTGGATTCTCATTCTATAACAGATTCTCTTCCATCAAAGCATCACAGCTTCCTGCTGACTTAACAGTGAATAACATGACACCAGAAGATCACGGGAGAATGATTTCATCAAGTCCTGCTTTGATGTGATGTTTTACAGACTGAATCTTCTGGATTTTTACAAAACAAATGTAACATTAGGAAGCCAGGAGGACAGTCTGTTTACAGAGAAGATGAGGCCATAAAAGAATAATTGAGTGTGACTGTTGATACATTGGCACCTCCACAGATTGTATCCTCAGTGTTTTAGTATTCAGGAATGCAGTTCAGGTAATGATAGTTTTCTCTCAGCGTCAATGGTCTTCATTTCTTCCTTCGATTCATTTGGGACACGAAGTCATTTCCTAACAGTCACAGATATTAATGATTCCTAATGACAGCAGGTGTGAATGTCTGATCAGTATGCAGGAGATGCTCTCACTGTTTCACAATGTGTTTCTGGAAGCTTTCTTTCAGGTTTAAATGGTTCATTATGTGTAACGATGAGCAGCCGGGTGTCACCTATGATTGGACGCCTTCAGTACAACTGCCGTTGTGAAAATATTAATGTATATATTTAGAATGTGTGCAATCCAGTTAAGATTGATTTTCCTTAAGAATATTGATCATTTACAGAGAAATAAAGCCCAATAGCTTCAGATCCACAGTTTAATCTGAGCTGGAGCAGCTTTCACCGACCAGACTTTCTATGGATGCATATCCGTCAGTGTACCTCAAACATTCCCGGGTGATCTTTGACACTATCAGGCCCTTTGAGTCCAGTTGAGGTTGCAGACCTCCAAACCTTTACCTGTCCCGACGACCATAAGTTCTAATCGGCCGAGTCATCTGCTGGTGCAGTTTTGTAGTGTGGTCTGTAAATTGTTCACTTTCAAGATCAGACTCTTCCGGCAGCTCCCTGGTTGGTGATGCTGTTGCTGCTCCGGCATACATGCTCACTCAGGCCTTGTTGAGACTGCCAGCCCAAATGTCTGACTCTGTCTTAAAGCTCTGATTTCAGAAACAAACCAGATTTGAATGTAGCCTTTAGAGGAACATCTTCACATCCAAAGCAAGTGTGGAAGTGGATTTTCTGTTGCAGGCACCTGTTAATGTTTTATTAATGTAGAAGGACAGAAGAAGGCCGTTTTTGGTCACAGTCCATGTACATCACATCGATCCGAATAAGGAAAGAAATGTCGAGAGAGGAAATCACGCATTCATGTTCCTCAATCTGTCTGCCCGTCTGTCCATTCTCTGCCCTCATGTCATCTTCTCAAATGAATAAACCTAATTTTCTCTCCATAATTGAAATCCGCTCAGTTTTCCTCCCTCTCTGCCCGGTTGGCTGTTCATCCTTTCCTCAGCTGTCCTTGGTAATCACTTATCTGTGCATCTTTTCCTCCCTCCACCATTTTAACTCCTGTCAATCTCCCTTTCCTTCTCACCACCCCTACCTGTCACCACACTCTTTATCAATCTTCTTTCCATTGCTGATTTCACTCTTTCCCATTCATTTATACACTCCATCACTCTCTTTCCCTTCCCATTTTGATCGCCCCTACTTATTCCACTTGTTTCTCAAAAGCCTTTCCCTCTGCATCCAATTTGTACACCCTCCCCCTCCTCATTCTGTTCTCACTTTCCAACTCAAATCAACTTTCCAACATGCAGGTACCTCTATTGCTAACGGCCTTTGTTCAAGAATCTAAGTTGTTTGCATCCAATATAAAGGAACCAACCATTTCTAAATAGATGTAATAAGAGCTCTTGAAGTTGCCGATTTAAGTTAAAAAGAACAATAAAACAACAGGCTGTTGCCGGCACATGAAATCTTGCACATCTTGACTTCTCTCTAAAGGATAATTAATCCTTGGAGAGCAAGAGAACCGCACGAGTGACCCACTGAGGTAGACCGTGTGCCTCGGCCCGACTCTACAGAACTCATCTGAATCTTCAAGATAATTCGTCCTGTCTTCTTGAGCTCAGTGTGATTCAGTTCAGTCCTCTGGATCTCTACAGGATCTAGTCCTAGTCTTCTTGATTGAAACTAGTCCGGTTGTGTGTAACTCATCGATATCTCCAAGATTGTCCTGGCAACAGAAACTCATCTGGATCTTAAAAAGAACCTAATGTTGTCCTTTGAAACTCATCGGTAGTAACAAGGCAACTAGTCTGTTCTTCTGGAATTCATCCAAAAAAGAATCGAGTGGTTCCCTCTGGAACTCACCTGGGTCTCTCTGGAAACTAGTCCTGTTCTCTGGAACACATCTGGATCTTGATGGAAACTAGTCCTGTTGGGTGGAACTGAACTGGACCACGATGGAAAGCAGTCTTGTCGCCTGGGACTCATCTAGATCTTGACAGGAACTAGTTCCGTATTCTACACCTAATCTGCATCTTCATTGGGACGACGCCTTCCTTCTGAAATGATATGGATCTTTATGGGAACGTGTCTTGCCCTAAACTCTTGGCCTTAGCTGTCACAATCACAAATGCAGATATCTCCTTTCAGGTTATGAGGGCTCTGAATATTTTAACGATTAAAGAAAATGATTATAATTATTAACAATGGCCTTCGTAGTGTTTGACCTTATCTGCCACTGGTGTTCCTCCAGTCGAGTTCCTCTGGCCTTTATACTCCATAGTGAGGTGCAGTGAATCTGTTCTGGAGGCTTGTAAGGGACTTATTGATTTAGAAGGGCTCACTTGAGAATACCTGCACTTCTACTAGAATATGCAGGTGGTGATCTCTAAACACAATATGCAAAATGAGGCTCATTAACATGAGACTCCCATGTAAGCACTGCCATGAGTGACCTCCAGTGTTTTCACCTCTGTGAAGATGACAGACTGTAAGAGGCTTCAGGCTGCGTTAATGGGGTTCTAAGCGCTTTAAAAAGTGCAATTTTCATCGTGTTTCTGAATTAATGAATTACGCTTTGACACAAATGTTGCTCATTAACATTCTACAACGTTGGACATTAGAGCACTTCAGTGTCGTTCTGTGGGTGTGTGAGTGTGTGTGGTCATGGTACGTAGCTGTAGCTGTAGGGTGGGATGAGGTGGCTGTGGATAATTTGGTGCAACATTGTCGGGCTTAACGAGATGACAGACCTTCATCCCCTTCTTCTTTTCCTTCTCTTTAACTTTGCTGATCCCATGATGACCCATTATATTCACACATTCTCCCCCATATTCCACATTTTAACTGTTGCTATCCCTCCCCCTCATTATGTCTCCTAATGATGTTCTGCCCACCTCTCTCTTCTCGTTTCGACTCTAATTAACCCCACATTTTAGCACTCTCTTTACCTTCACCCACTCATTTCCATCTT
>NC_136656.1:1038501-1111001 GCF_949748355.1 Melanostigma gelatinosum
GTTAGGGTTAGGGTTTGTTTCCATGAGAGAAGATGAAGAGGACCTTTACAGTGAGCAGAAATCAAATGGAAGCGACTGACTGAACTCAGCCGATACTGTAAACAAACTTTCTACTCAAACAGTTCAACTTAAAACAGACAGACAACGAGAGGACATGCAGGTCAGAGGCTCGAGCACAGAACCTCTTTTCTTTCTGGGCTTCATTAAAGTCATCCGATCTGTTAAAACGATCGCACAATGTCTCGCTTTGTGTTGTGAGATCTTGTTGCTGTCGAGGATGAATTTCATCGTGGAGTTTGTGTTCAGTTATCATTGTCCTGCGGTCACTTGTTTTGGAGAATTAACCCCCAAAAAGTGCAAGAATCATGCGAGTACATCAACGTCCTCCAATGTGCTGAACTGCTTCAATGCTGCGTTCAGAGACGGAGGAAGAGCTTTTATTTTGTGTTTCATGGGACAAGATGCAGGAGGACGAGTCTCAATATCTGCTTTTACACAGACGGAGGTGTCAAGGAAAAAATACTGATCTCAAGTAAGAAATATTGTTACTTCATGAATATGTTGATGAACGTTTATTTCACGATATTCATGAGAAGAATGTAGCTCAAACTGTAACCAGAAATGTGGACATATATAGTCGTATGCTCACTACATTTAGTAAGCAGACTTCTTCGATATGTGACTCCTTGTGGACGTGATGAAAGACGTCCTCCTGCCTCTGGCGCTCCGGCTGAGCTAGAAGAAGCCGCCGAGAGGAAAGAACAGAGCAGGCGAGGAAGAGGAGCAGGAGCAGCCTGACAGATGTGATGTGAAATGTGCAGGAAGGTAGAACGGCGGCAGCCAGAAAGTCGTCGCTTAAATTACCCGGAAAGCACAAACAGGAGCTGGCTGCCCCTCCCTCCACGGCTCAGCTCTTTATCGGACAGCTCAGATGACACCATGCTGTTCACAGACACCTCGGCTACGAGGAGTGACGTCCTCCTCTCTGGAGTAACAAACGGGACACTGGATCTGGTCCTCACCAGAAAAACACGAGTCCTTTGTTTAAATGTCTAAAACAGTCAAAAGAGTCAACACATGTTGAGATGACGAACCTCTTCTGGTCAGACGGAGAGAAAGAAGAAAGTAGCTGTTGTAGTTCAGGCTCGTCCAGCGTTCGTAGCTAATCATACGACAAATAACGCGGCGTGACCCGTAGACATCCCACCAAAAATATTTCGTATGTCCAGAATGTCCTGAGCAAGTATTTAATACTCCTCGTGCCGTAGCAGCATCAGCAGTTTGCTGTAGAACTGCACATTATTCAGGAGATAATTCATAAAAAGATCATCAGCAGCAACAGAAAGTCCAAAGAAGACGTCACTAAACACCAAAGAGCATCAATGCCAGAGATGTTAAACACACACATCTGTCTGATTCCCTCAGGAGGACGAATAACTCATGAATGATGTGTCATAACTTGTGAACTTCCTGTGTTGTGTCTGCAGCCGACCTGCTGGTGAACACGCTGTGCCTCCCCTTCACCCTCGTCTACACGCTGCAGGGAGAGTGGAAGTTCGGCAGCACGCTCTGCTTCCTGCTGCCGTACGCCCAGGGCCTCGCCGTGCACGTCTCCACAGTGACGCTCAACGTCATCGCCCTGGACCGCCACAGGTGGGCGGGGCTTAGAGGGAAGGCGGGGACCAGTGATCACTGGACCGCCACAGGGGGGCGGGGTTTAGAGGGAAGGCGGGGACCAGTGATCACTGGACCGCCACAGGTGGGCGGGGCTTAGATGGAAGGCGGGGACCAGTGATCACTGGACCGCCACAGGGGGCGGGGCTTAGAGGGAAGGCGGGGACCAGTGATCACTGGACCGCCACATGTGGGCGGGGCTTAGAGGGAAGGCGGGGACCAGTGATCACTGGACCGCCGCAGGTGGGCGGGGCTTAGAGGGAAGAGAATTTATGAGGAAATTAAACTTTAATATCCTCTGATGTTAAAGGAGTAAATATCCAAGATTTTGTTTTACTAATTGACAAGAAATAATTTCGTTCTTTGGCTTCATAACTATTGCATCTCCAGGAAGTTTTAAGTTTGTAAAAACAGAAGAAAGAAACTAATTCAGGCTGTTGTGTGAACTTTTTCTTCTAATTGTTTCCTTTATGAGATTTCCTAACATATCATATCTCGTATTAACGTTCATCTTCAGCTGTAGCTCGCTCTGGAAAACATCGTCCGCTCGCTCGGCTGAACTGTGAAGTGTAATTGTGCAAAAGTTGAGCGACGTGACATTGAAATGTTGGAGGAAGAGTTTGGGTCATTGTCACCTGAAAAGGAGGATTATAATGAAGAGTCACATGCAAGTGGAGGCCGCTGTGACGCTGCTTTGAGTGTAGGAGTTTACAGCTCGCCCTGTTTGACCCGAGGCCCTGATCTCAGAGCTGCTGGAATCCAACACAACTCAGCACAGAACATGAATGAACTACGCCGACAGCTGCGCTGAAAGTTTGCTTCAAAGGCAAAAGATTCAGGATTTAAATAAAGCAGCGGCCTTGAAACTCTTCTTCTGTGAACGTATTCGGTCCTTTGAGATGTTCCTGGAGCTCTCGCCAGCGTCCTCAATCTGTTGTCGGTGTTTGTGGGTTTTGTAGTCCATCTGTCCAGAGGCCGCCGGCACAAAGCTTCTTCACTCGCTGTGAAAGTTCTGTTTTTGGCAGAAACATTTCACGATGTGAGCATCTGTGTGTAGTTTATTTGAACCAGGAAGTCTCTCGAGGTCATTTCCTTTTTGGAAGAGATGCGACCAAAGTGGCAGCTCGTAAAACATTCACAGGAAGGCGAGAGGTATAAATAGCGGTGCACTTCCTGGAAACAAACAGGGATGTGTTCCCTCCTCCATTATTGATCCAAACAGCCGCCCGCCGATCCTTTACAAGTCAACCGATGGACAGGAGGTGTGTGGATGTGTTTCAGGTGCATCGTGTACCACCTGGAGACCAGGATGCGTAAGAACGTGTGCTTCGGGGTGATCGCGTTGACCTGGGTGCTGAGCGCCGTGCTCGCCAGCCCTCTGGCCATCTTCAGAGAGTACGGCTCCTTCACCCTGCAGCCTGGACACACCATACAGGTACACACACACACACACACACACACACACACACACACACACACACACACACACACACACACACGCACACACACGCACGCACACACACACACACACACCTCGCCTCTCTCTTTGATCTCTCTGCTGCCTCTCTATCTCTTCCATCTCCCGTCTCCCCCTCACTCCCTTCATCGACGCCCTTCATTCTTTTCTGCTTCCGCTTTGAAGTCAAAGGTTTTCATCACATTTCCCTGATTTGTATCATATTTCACACCTCTGCTCATTTCCTCCCTGAACAAGCTCGTGTTGTTCATCTCTTCTTGTCCTGGAGTCCAGAAAGTAGAACAACGTTTGGAGCCCATTGGCTCTTCATCGGGTACAGATGAAGAAGAGCCTGATGAAGAAGCAACCAGGGCTCCAAACGTTAACACTAAAGACATTTAAATCAATATAAACTATGCTCACACCAACCTATGTATGAAACAAACGGAACATCTTCTTGTGGTGTCTCAGGTGTGCACGGAGAAGTGGCCCGGCAAGAACACGGACGGCACCGTCTACAGCATCTCCATGCTGATCCTCCAGTACTTCCTGCCGCTGTCCATCATCTCCTTCGCCTACGCCCACATCTGGTCCAAACTGCGCGGCCACGTCAGCCCGGCGGAGAGCGGCGCCGGCAGCAGCACCGCCACCGCTGAGCGCCACCGCCGGCGCCGCAAAACCACCAAGATGCTGGTGACCATGGTGGTGGTGTTCGCCGTCAGCTGGCTGCCCTTCCACGCCTTCCAGCTGGCCACCGACATCGACAGCACGGTGCTGGACATGCGCGACTTCCGCCTGCTCTACACCGTCTTCCACGTGGTGGCCATGTGCTCCACCTTCGCCAACCCGCTGCTGTACGGATGGATGAACCGCAACTACCGCGCCGCCTTCTTCGCCGTCTTCAAGTGTCGCAGGGGGGGAGGGGAGAGGGGGAGGAGCGGACGGCTGGACAGCATTCACCCCGTGGGGGGAGGGGGAGGAGGAGGAGGAGGGAGGGCGAAGAAGATCGTGCTTGAAACCCAGGACGTGGTGTCCACCCACCTGAACGCCACCGATGTGTGAGCGCCCCGAAGGGAGGGATGGGAGGAAGGGAGTGAAGGGGAGGAAGGGAGTGAAGGGAGTAATGGGAAGAAGGGAGTGATGGGAGGAAGGGAGTGATGGGAGTGAAGGGAGTGATGGGAGGAAGGGAGGGATGGGAGGAAGGGAGTGAAGGGAGTAATGGGAAGAAGGGAGTGATGGGAGGAAGGGAGTGATGGGAGTGAAGGGAGTGATGGGAAGAAGGGAGTGATGGGAGGATGGGAGGGATGGGAGTGAAGGGAGTGATGGGGAGGAAGGGAGGGATGGGAGGAAGGGAGTGAAGGGAGTAATGGGAAGAAGGGAGTGATGGGAGGATGGGAGGGATGGGAGTGAAGGGAGTGATGGGGAGGAAGGGAGGGATGGGAGGAAGGGAGTGAAGGGAGTGAAGGGAGGAAGGGAGTGAAGGGAGTGATGGGAGGAAGGGAGTGAAGGGAGTGATGGGAGGAAGGGAACGACGAGGGAGTGAAGGGGAGGAAAAAGACAATCATTGTCAGGAAAACATTTGTTCCCCAGAAGACAATGAAAGAAAAGGAGATTCCAGAAACGGAGGGGAGATAATGACGGGAGAGACAACAGAGACAACAGAGCGAGAGGACGGCCACGGGGGGATTCAAACGTGTTTTTGGAAGCCAGAAATAGAAGAGGAGGCGCAGACGAGCGGGGGATGAGAAGCCTGACACCAGATGGAGCGTCATCCCCTTTGAGAACGGGAACCTTTATTTTGGAGGGGGAGGATTTGTTGAAGTGAAACTTTGCATGAAGGATTTGTGACTCTGACAAGTTCAGACAGGAGGAGTCGGCCTGAACAGAGAGGACGAAATGTCCTCGACGCTCAAAAACAACAACAGCTTTGGACTTTAATCCTTGTTGAAATAGGGCTTTACTCCACCTTCATTCCACGTGTGAAGCATTTAGCTCGTACCTTTAACCCAGAGTGGCTTACGAAGGGGGGATGGGGGGGGGGACATTTGGAGGGCCGTGCAAAAGGTATTTGTCAGGTAAAAGAAAAGCAAAGAAACAGCGTATCTGTGAGTTGAGGAGCAGGAGGTCATGATGCAAGCTTTGTGAAATGTCAGCAGTGTTTTTGTTATGAAAATGTGTTTCTTGTATAAAACAGAGAAGACATCATGACTGAGAGGATTAAAGGGTGATGCTCCTCTCAGGAGACGAGAGGAGCAGTGGGAGGAGGACTCAGACATGTGGGTTAACGAGGAGGAGGAGGAGGAGGAGGAGGAGGAGGAGGAGGAGGAGGAGGAGGAGGAGGAGGAGGAGGAGGAGGAGGAGGAGGAGGAGGAGACTTCAGAGGATTCAGTGTGAAGCAGCAGAGACGACGTCCTCACTGGTGGACGCGGGAATGTTGCATTCAAAGCCGCGCGGAAAACAAACTCCAGTTCAGATTTCACACCTTTTGAAAATGTCTCTTGTTAAATTTGGGCTCCTGCAGGTTTTACTTACGCTTCAATTTCAGCTTCATTAGTGAATTCATTAATGAAAAGATATGAAAACAGAAGATCATCCAAATATGATTCACAGTAACGTACTAATATTCACACTACGTACTAATATTCACACTACGTACTAATATTCACACTACGTACTAATATTCACACTACGTACTAATATTCACACTGCGTACTAATATTCACACTACGTACTAATATTCACACTGCGTACTAATATTCACACTACGTACTAATATTCACACTGCGTACTAATATTCACACTACGTACTAATATTCACAGTAACGTACTAATATTCACACTACGTACTAATATTCACACTACGTACTAATATTCACACTACGTACTAATATTCACACTACGTACTAATATTCACACTACGTACTAATATTCACACTACGTACTAATATTCACACTACGTACTAATATTCACACTACGTACTAATATTCACACTGCGTACTAATATTCACACTACGTACTAATATTCACACTGCGTACTAATATTCACACTACGTACTAATATTCACACTACGTACTAATATTCACACTACGTACTAATATTCACACTACGTACTAATATTCACACTGCGTACTAATATTCACACTACGTACTAATATTCACACTGCGTACTAATATTCACACTGCGTACTAATATTCACACTACGTACTAATATTCACACTACGTACTAATATTCACACTACGTACTAATATTCACACTACGTACTAATATTCACACTACGTACTAATATTCACACTGCGTACTAATATTCACACTACGTACTAATATTCACACTACGTACTAATATTCACACTACGTACTAATATTCACACTACGTACTAATATTCACACTGCGTACTAATATTCACACTACGTACTAATATTCACACTACGTACTAATATTCACACTACGTACTAATATTCACACTGCGTACTAATATTCACACTACGTACTAATATTCACACTGCGTACTAATATTCACACTACGTACTAATATTCACACTACGTACTAATATTCACACTACGTACTAATATTCACACTACGTACTAATATTCACACTGCGTACTAATATTCACACTACGTACTAATATTCACACTGCGTACTAATATTCACACTATGTACTAATATTCACACTGCGTACTAATATTCACACTGCGTACTAATATTCACACTGCGTACTAATATTCACACTACGTACTAATATTCACACTGCGTACTAATATTCACACTGCGTACTAATATTCACACTACGTACTAATATTCACACTACGTACTAATATTCACACTACGTACTAATATTCACACTACGTACTAATATTCACACTACGTACTAATATTCACACTGCGTACTAATATTCACACTGCGTACTAATATTCACACTACGTACTAATATTCACACTACGTACTAATATTCACACTGCGTACTAATATTCACACTGCGTACTAATATTCACACTGCGTACTAATATTCACACTGCGTACTAATATTCACACTGCGTACTAATATTCACACTGCGTACTAATATTCACACTGCGTACTAATATTCACACTGCGTACTAATATTCACACTGCGTACTAATATTCACACTGCGTACTAATATTCACACTGCGTACTAATATTCACACTACGTACTAATATTCACACTGCGTACTAATATTCACACTACGTACTAATATTCACACTGCGTACTAATATTCACACTGCGTACTAATATTCACACTGCGTACTAATATTCACACTACGTACTAATATTCACACTACGTACTAATATTCACAGTAACGTACTAATATTCACACTACGTACTAATATTCACAGTAACGTACTAATATTCACACTGCGTACTACTATTCACACTACGTACTAATATTCACACTGCGTACTAATATTCACACTGCGTACTAATATTCACACTATGTACTAATATTCACACTGCGTACTAATATTCACACTACGTACTAATATTCACACTGCGTACTAATATTCACACTGCGTACTAATATTCACACTGCGTACTAATATTCACACTGCGTACTAATATTCACACTACGTACTAATATTCACAGTAACGTACTAATATTCACACTACGTACTAATATTCACACTGCGTACTAATATTCACACTGCGTACTAATATTCACACTACGTACTAATATTCACAGTAACGTACTAATATTCACACTGCGTACTAATATTCACACTACGTACTAATATTCACACTGCGTACTAATATTCACACTGCGTACTAATATTCACACTGCGTACTAATATTCACACTGCGTACTAATATTCACACTATGTACTAATATTCACACTACGTACTAATATTCACAGTAACGTACTAATATTCACACTACGTACTAATATTCACACTGCGTACTAATATTCACAGTAACGTACTAATATTCACACTACGTACTAATATTCACACTACGTACTAATATTCACACTGCGTACTAATATTCACAGTAACGTACTAATATTCACACTACGTACTAATATTCACACTACGTACTAATATTCACACTATGTACTAATATTCACACTACGTACTAATATTCACACTGCGTACTAATATTCACACTACGTACTAATATTCACACTACGTACTAATATTCACAGTAACGTACTAATATTCACACTGCGTACTAATATTCACACTACGTACTAATATTCACACTGCGTACTAATATTCACACTGCGTACTAATATTCACACTGCGTACTAATATTCACACTACGTACTAATATTCACAGTAACGTACTAATATTCACACTGCGTACTAATATTCACACTGCGTACTAATATTCACACTGCGTACTAATATTCACACTGCATACTAATATTCACACTGCGTACTAATAGTCACACTACGTACTAATATTCACACTACGTACTAATATTCACACTACGTACTAATATTCACACTACGTACTAATATTCACAGTAACGTACTAATATTCACACTGCGTACTAATATTCACACTGCGTACTAATATTCACACTGCGTACTAATATTCACACTGCATACTAATATTCACACTGCGTACTAATATTCACACTGCGTACTAATATTCACACTACGTACTAATATTCACACTGCGTACTAATATTCACAGTAACGTACTAATATTCACACTACGTACTAATATTCACACTGCATACTAATATTCACAGTAACACTTGAGTATCGTGTGTTCGCGCTGCAGATTTTGTTCGGGTGACAAACGCCCGGATTTAAACTACATTAGCCAGAATTTTCCCAGCATGCATAGCGTCCGGGTGCCTTGAGACTGGCCGTCAGTCTCGTGAGATTTATGAACCAGGATATTATGTCACTTTTTCATGTTTTAATATGTTTTAATATGTTAACGAGTCTTGTTTAAAGCAAAGCCTACATTACCCACAATGCAGTTCAGTCCCGGGTGTGTTTGGCTAGCAGAGGTGACTTTAGCGTGGGCGTTCACTGAGCCGGGTTCACACGTCACACGCAGCAGCTCCTCCACCGCCGCAACACTTTGAAAAGGAAACAAAGACATTTTGACAAAGAAGCAGAATGTCAGAAGCAGCTGCTGCTGTTCCACTCGTCCGTGTTGAGACGTGATGAACGACGACGAGGACGCGTCATGAGGTCGTTTCACGTTGATCTGAATATGAACGGCTGCATGTCAACGGGAATATTAGTGGAATATTCATTTCCATAAGCCATGTAAACAGATTATTGAGAAGATCCTCCGCGGAATAAGGGAAGCGGAATATTTGGTGCACGTAAAACACGAGCTGCAGAGCCGAGCTGCCGTCTCCGATGAGTTGGGAGAGAAACGAGGGAGAACCCTAAACGTACAGGTTCTAAAAGGTTCCTGCGGTGGAGAAGAGCCATCATGAAACCTGGTTCCACAATAACTTGTGTTCACAGTGATGTGCTCCGTCTCTCCTTTCTGTGCTTCCCTCCCCGCACTATCTGCCGATCTCTCGCCCCCAGCCTTCCCATCATGCTCCGGTGCAGCTGCCGCCTGACGGGCTGAGCTCGGTCGGCGTGAGGTCCGTGGCGGGTCAGGAGACGGTCTGTACCCCGGAGGTCTGGTCCTCCCGGGGGGGGGGGGGGGGGGGACTCTCCATCTTCACTCAGCTAAAGGTCTTCATGCTTCACGCTGCAGATTAAACTCAGCGTTCATCATGTTCGTACAGATGTCGTTACATTGTGCGTTGGACTGTAATCGGCTGCTTGTGCTGATGCTGAGCAAACAGCGGGCCTGGAACACATCACAGCAGCTGCTGCTGACGCTCTGCTACACAAATGAAAGGGAACCGGAGACATTGGGCTGATGCAGTCCCTCCTGTCCATGGACTCGTCCTTTCCTCTTTGAATCCCACATTCCCTCTGTTCCCTCCCACTGAACCTCAGCAGCTCTTTCTCCGTCTCTTCTCCCGTGAATGCATGTCCCACACAGCTGGACATGGTGTCCAACAGAAGACAGACCGGAGAAACGTCCTTTACATTCAAAACACCATCCTTGTGTAATCTATGGATTCAATTGGATGTTTTTACAGTTTCATGTTGAACAGCATGATACTTTAATCGGAAGCCAGTTTGACGTCATCCGGGTTGCTCTAAATCCCACAATGCAGTGCGTGGATACAACATTGTCCACTCGGTGGAAGTCCTCCATCTCTGAGTCCCGTAACGTCGTCTAAAGGGGGAAACAATGGGTGTAGCTCGTGCTCGCTAGCTCACATGCTAACCTGCTAGTTAGCTCCGTAGCATCTACTAGCAAGTGAACAAGCTCGGTACTTGGAAAGAAGTCAGCTGCATAACAATGATTCCCATCGAGGGAGTGAAGCTCCGACGCGCCCGTGCCGCTCTGCTTGTTTTCTGAAGAGAATCAAAGCGATGTTCAGCTCCTCACTGAAGACGTTTGAGACGCGAGGACACGTCATCGAACATGAATGTCAACTGCTGTGTAACGTGGCTGTAATGTTGTTCATCGTATCCTTCTGTGTAAATGTGGCTGTAACCGAGCAGAGTCCAACAACAGATGTACTGTTCTCAAGCACAAACACGCCTCTGGGCTCTTTCTTACTGTCCGTCACTGTGTGAGTGTGTGTGTGTGTGTGTGTGTGTGTGTGAGAGTGTGTGTGTGTGTGTGTGTGTGTGTGTGTGTGTGTGTGTGTGTCTGTGTCTGTGTGTGTTTGATATCTGAGTGTTAACATTCAGAAGATTATACAATTATTAATTGAAATGACCAGAAAGTCATTTAACGAGCTGATCTTGTTCTCGTTGCTGAAGCATCAAAGCTGATTATCACAGTCGGTAATCCAAATATAATGGAAAGATATTTGAACTTCGTTGCTTCACCACCAACATCTAAAACACGGAGTCCATCTTCTGTAACGGCAAACTGCATCGTGAATCATTTAAAAACAAGAATTAACACAAAACAACAACAAAAGTCCCCAAAAATGATTGTATTGAAGATGTTATTACATTAATATTCATGAGAAGTGCAGTAGATCAACCAACATTTTCAATGACGGTCAACTAAAAACCTAAAAATATAAAATGTTCACCCGTAAATCAAACTGTTTGTATTCTCAATCTCAGTTGTAAAAAAAGACCTCATTACGACATGAATATAGTTGTGTGTGTGTGAGTGAGTGTGTATGTGAGGTGTGTGTGTGAGTGTACGTGTGAGTGTGTGTGTGAGTGTGTGTGTGTGTGAGTGTGAGTGTACGTGTGAGTGTGTATGTGTGAGTGTGAGTGTGTGTGTGTGTGTGAGTGTACGTGTGAGTGTGTATGTGTGAGTGTGAATGTGTGTGTGTGTGTGAGAGTGTGTGTGTGAGTGTACGTGTGAGTGTGAGTGTGTGTGTGTGTGTGTGAGAGTGTGTGTGTGAGTGTGTGTGTGTGAGAGTGTGTGTGTGAGTGTGTATGTGTGTGTGTGAGTGTGTATGTGTGTGTGTGAGTGTGTGTGAGTGTGTGTGTGTGTGTGCGTGTGTGTGAGAGTGTGTGTGTGTGTGTGTATGTGTGAGTGTGTATGTGTGTGTATGTGTGAGTGTGTATGTGTGAGTGTGTGTGTGAGTGTGTGTGTGTGAGTGTGTGTGTGTGTGTGTGTGTGAGTGTGTGTGTGTGAGTGTGTGTGAGTGTGTGTGTGCGTGTGTGAGTGTGTGTGTGTGTGTGTGAGTGGGTTTCAGGGTTCACTTGCGTCGGAGCTGCTGTTTAATTTCAAATCAAATTACTTTTATTTTTTTCTCAACGGATCCAAATTGCAAACTGCAAGTCATCGTATGCAGGTCTCCATGGCAACCGGAGCTCGGAGAACTTTCCGTCTTGACGAAGAACCTTGAAAGCAGACGGAGAACTCGAAACGACAACGTTCATATGTTTCCTCTCTGATCTGATTCATTATGTCCGATGCTGAACCTCCGCCCTGTTCACTGCTGTTGAGAGTGAAAGTGGAGTTTCTGTTGTTCGACACGTTTAAACCAACGTGTTGCTGACGGATCACACGCTTCATTCAAACCTTACACATCACAGGCTTCATTCAATCCTTACACATCACACGCTTCATTCAATCCTTACACATCACACGCTTCATTCAAACCTTACACATCACAGGCTTCATTCAACCCTTACACATCACACGCTTCATTCAATCCTTACACATCACACGCTTCATTCAATCCTTACACATCACAGACTTCATTCAACCCTTACACATCACAGGCTTCATTCAACCCTTACACATCACACGCTTCATTCAACCCTTACACATCACATGCTTCATTCAATCCTTACACATCACACGCTTCATTCAATCCTTACACATCACACGCTTCATTCAATCCTTACACATCACAGGCTTCATTCAACCCTTACACATCACACGCTTCATTCAATCCTTACACATCACAGGCTTCATTCAATCCTTACACATCACACGCTTCATTCAATCCTTACACATCACACGCTTCATTCAATCCTTACACATCACACGCTTCATTCAATCCTTACACATCACAGGCTTCATTCAACCCTTACACATCACACGCTTCATTCAAACCTTACACATCACACGCTTCATTCAATCCTTACACATCACACGCTTCATTCAATCCTTACACATCACACGCTTCATTCAATCCTTACACATCACACGCTTCATTCAATCCTTACACATCACACGCTTCATTCAATCCTTACACATCACACGCTTCATTCAATCCTTACACATCACACGCTTCATTCAATCCTTACACATCACACGCTTCATTCAATCCTTACACATCACACGCTTCATTCAATCCTTACACATCACACGCTTCATTCAATCCTTACACATCACACGCTTCATTCAATCCTTACACATCACAGACTTCATTCGCCTGAAGCTCGTCTCAGACCTGACGTTTGTGCACAAGTCTCTTTGAAATGCTTCACAGACAGCAGGAGGCTCGAGATCGAGAGAAAGTCGCTCTCGTGAATTTAAACTACGATTAACGAGCGTAGAGTTCATGCCGCTCTCCGTGGTGCTGAAGCAGTAGTAGTATATACATCTGTACGTATTTATATCCATAGATATATACGTATATATACTGTATAGATATATATATACACATATAACTATTCATGCAAAGACAGACCAATACATACATTACAAAACTCTGAAGAGGATCATTGACACATACTGTCTCATCAACACGTCCGCTTCCTGCAGTGGTCTGTGCTTCCTGCAGTGCTTCCTGCAGTGGTCTGTGCTTCCTGCAGTGCTTCCTGCAGTGGTCTGTGCTTCCTGCAGTGGTCTGTGCTTCCTGCAGTGCTTCCTGCAGTGGTCTGTGCTTCCTGCAGTGCTTCCTGCAGTGGTCTGTGCTTCCTGCAGTGGTCTGTGCTTCCTGCAGTGCTTCCTGCAGTGGTCTGTGCTTCCTGCAGTGCTTCCTGCAGTGGTCTGTGCTTCCTGCAGTGGTCTGTGCTTCCTGCAGTGGTCTGTGCTTCCATGAGGTTAAACACTCGTTCATCTGCGCTGTCATGTGTTGGGAGGGTCACCGCTGCAGGGCCGTCCCCTCCAGTGTCAGGTGCTTCATGTCATGATGAACAGCCACCTCTTTATTCAACTGTCACTTTCACAGTTTAACCCACGCTTTAGTGTCGAGCGTTTATCTGAATATTCGGCGCTCTGGGTCTCGTCTGGCGGCTCCTGGTGTGTTCAGCTCAGCAGAACTACTCACAATCAGCCACAGCTAGCGTGGCTCACCGTGCAGCACAACTCCACCATATCAAATGTCTGTACATGTGGAGGGGAGATCTAACGATGTTATTCACTTGAGGACCTTTAACTTGAGCTCAAAGCTCTGAGCTGTCACCGTGATCATGACCCGGAGGAGACCAGTGAGACCAGAACACTGGGACAACACACGCCTCCTCTAACTGCAGCTCAGACCAGTGTGGGAGTACGGAAGCTCAGCCCTGAATTTAATCTGATTAAAATCACTTTTATTTCATTAAAGACATGTTTGATAAATAGTGAATGCGGTTATAATTATAAGGGAACCTCCACGAAACAACATGTGTGATCTCCTTTAAACAGCAGCTTCATCATTTATGTCTCAATGAGACATTCAGTAGAGGACAAGATGTGTTTGAAATAGTGTCTTTATTTCATCATTTGTCAGAGTTTTGACAGGTTCATTATCAGTAAATATATATATATTAAATAATACGTTTAAAAAAATAGTGATTCTTATCAGAAAGGCTTGATTTTGTAAAACAAAATTTAAAAAAAGTTAAATATCCACAAATAAATCTATCCTGGAATTTTTTTACTTTCTAATTCTGATATTGATATTGTCGTTAAAAATCTAGAATTGGCCCGTCTCTCCTCCAAACTGTTATCACATTGACTTTGCTCATTTGAAAATATGTATATGCAGTAAATATGAAAATGCAAACTAAGCTTTTGTATTTACAGGTGAGGTGAGTTTATCCCTTCAACAAAGAGATTTTACACAAATGCCTCAAATAAAAGCAACGTAAGTTAATGTTATAAAACTACAAGTGAAATATGATGTTTGCTTTGAATTCAACTTCAAATGACTCCACTAACGAATAATAACCAAACGGTGATGACCAGACAATGAAACACAGAACTTCACTTCATCCCCACGTTTGTCTCGAGTCGTCAGCGAGCGTATCGCCAACGTGCTACAATGTAGCGTAACGCGCGTATCGGCGACGTGCTACAATGTATGAATGAAAAAGTGCAAACATATTTCTTGAGATCAAAAACTGTTTTTACTGCAAATAACGAGACAAAAGCAAATTGTTCACAGCTGTGAAATCGCATCATTTGTGTTTGAAAGCTTCAGTTTCAAGCACAGAATCCTGTGAGTTCAATGTGTGAGTAGAGTTTGTTAAAGGGCCACACGTACCAAGAGGAGCGACAAGGCCTCAGATGTGTGCTGTATCCTTCAAAGTGAACAGAAAATGAAAATACATCAAACGTGTCCCAGTTTGTTGCTTGAGTTGTTACACAGAGTTACAACGTAGCCTTCAAATAGCAGAAATCCATTTCCATCATTGCCCCCGGGTCGCTCAGAGGTGTGTTCCTGTTCCCCCGGCTCTTCTTAAGAGCTTTGTGCACTTTGTGTTCATGTCACATCTGATAAAAATAAATATTAAATAGTATTTAAAGGGACAGTGTGTTACATTAAGGGAGATCTGTTGGCAGAAATGGAATATAATATCAATACGATTGTTTTATATCGTGTATAATCACCTGAAAAGAATGTTTTCTTTCCTTAGTATGAGCCGTTTATACCCACATACGGAGCGGACGCCATGTTTCTACCGTAGCCCAGAACGGACAAACTAAACGCCGGCTCACGATAGCGACATTCCTGCTTTTACACGCTTACAGCACACTGGAGAAGTTTCAGTTGGTTGCAATCTGCACGCTCACCACTAGATGCCGCCAGATCCTGCACGCCAGATCCTGCACACAGCACCTTGAAGGTAAGTGATCGATACTCAGGCGGACATAAGAGCGCCATCTAGAGGAGCGTGGGTGTATTCTAGTCACGTTTGAACAAGATAAGATATACTTTATTGTCCTGAAAGGGTCCGTTTTGTTTGGGCAGTCGTGCTGCACACATCCATCAGACATTACAGCTACAAACCAAAGACGAGGTGAAGAAAAACATCAGGAAGAGACAAACGTCAGCGAACGTTCCCTCGGACGCAGCGGCACAACGGATCGGTTTGTGAACCGTTCGCTGTGATCGACGACCTGCAGCAGTAGAAGCTTCACAGCGCGGTGAGGCAATGTGACGGTGAGGGGAAGCAGAATGTTTATTCCACGCATTACTGCTGACTGTGCAGAACATACATTAACAGCCGGTTCATTCCTCTCCTCTTTCGTTACGTTCTGTTCTTCTCATTTGATTGGAAAGTGTTCACGGAGAATCACGGAGCGGTTTCTTTGGAACGAGATAAATCCGACAGACGTTCCTCACTCAACTCAACAGTGTCCATGTTTGCTGCTGCTGCTGAAGAGGTCTGCTTCCTCTCTTGTGACATTTAGATTTGCCCTTTTGAAAAAGAAGCTTTAGTGTCCAGACGAGACCCTGACAGGTCAGGTCCAGAGTCCCTGAACGCAGCTGCAGTCCGTCTTCAAGAGAGTCGAGGACGCAATGTGTCTGTTCGTCACACACACACACACACGCACACACACACACACACACACACACACACACACACACACACACACACACACACACACACACACACACACACACACACACACACACACACACACACACACACGCTTACAGTTCAAACCAGGTTGCAGCACTTGTTGTTTCCACTGTTTGTGTGAAAGGTTTTCAGCGGTGAGGCTCAGTAATCCTGACCGGAGGTTCACACCTGCACGCTCAGGTGAGTCTTCCATTGAAGGATCAGCCTGTTGGCCCCGCTGTCAACAAATCACATGAAAAGAACGCTGTTAGTCCGTCTCTCCGCACTTCCTGTCCGTGTCTCTCAGGCTCACCGAAGACGTGAATCTTTAAAAACACACGTAAATAGTTTCACCGGTAATCTCTTAAAACAGCTGCTCACTGTGCTTTTTATCAAACAAACAGGAGGAACTTTCAGCGGTGGATTAATCCACACGCGTGTCATAATAAACTACAACATGTGTGTTGCTAGCGATGAAGCCGGTGCATCAGCGCGGTCCTTGCCGTGTTTTAATTGAGCTCTGTGGAACAGAGGCGTCGGGCCAGAGGAGACGGGCATTGTGGGTTCACAGGAAGTCGCCGATGCAGCGCTGAAGGGAAAATTGTAAATTGCAGTTTTCATATGCTGGAGAGCTAAAAGAAGACGTTGTGTCCTGAGAGGGGGTCTGGTCTGGGTCCTCCAGGAATCTAAACCAATAAGATGCAAGCATGAATGACTTCCTGGAGGCAGAAACAATCCAAACATTCTGATCAGCTGGAATAGAGTTCCATCAGGCTCATCTCTCCGTCCTGTTGAGGACAGGCTGCTTCAAAACTGCTGGGGAGGAGAGAGGAGAGGAGAGAGGAGAGAGGAGAGGAGAGAGGAGAGGAGAGGAGAGGAGAGAGGAGAGAGGAGAGGAGAGAGGAGAGGAGAGAGGAGAGAGGAGAGGAGAGAGGAGAGAGGAGAGAGGAGAGGAGAGAGGAGAGGAGAGAGGAGAGAGGAGAGGAGAGAGGAGAGGAGAGAGGAGAGGAGAGGAGAGAGGAGAGGAGGAAACATGTTCATAACTTAATAACTAGAACATGAAGAGATCCATTTAGATTCCATTGTTTTACAATTTCTGTAAAATACGTTGTCAAAGCAATTCAACATGCACATGTTTTGTATTGATTGATGTCGTTGTCAGTGTGTTGTTCTGCACTAAAGACATGTTCTAGTTCTCTCTACTTGTAGCCATGATGGCTCTGTTTCCATAGAGATGCAGGACTTTTTTATATTGTATATCATGTGACAGGAGCAATAGACAAACACCGCCCTGAAGCTGTAGAGAGAGAAACACTGATCACGTGGCTCCACCTAGTGGTGGTTGTGTGGAACGACACAAAGAGAGCAGTACGCTTAATTACTGGTGTTTGGGTGAATACGTGTATTTTCTTTGCTTGTCAATGTTCCATCATGATATTTTACTTGTTGTGCTACTTTCTCCTTCCACGGCACCACATCTCAGAGGCCACTGTTGTACTTTTTACTTCCTTCTTCTTCTCTTCCTCCTTCCGCGTATTGTGCTATTTTTGTCCTAACCGAGGTGCCGTTTCCTTGTAAATAAGCGACACGGCGATTGGCGCCAGTTCTCTAAAACAACCCGCCTCCTCCTCCATTTTCTGTGCGTCCATTGGTTGACCAGACAGGTCCGTCACATAAACCCGGAAGAAAACAACCACCTCGGTAATTCACCGAGAGCTTCTCCTCTGCGTCTGTTTCGTACGTTTTGAACCGTTTTCGTCCTGTTTTAATGTAATGATCTTTATGAACAGACGGTTTACTCACTGGAGAGTTCGTAGTGGACATTTATTAAAGGTTCTATGATCGGAGGTTCGTCTGCAGCCGTTTAGCTCAAACGCAAGCCCGGAAGTAGAGACTCTACGTCCGTTGAGTAAGTTGTGAGGATGTTTCTCTCTCTGTGTTCTGTAAACTTATTACATATTATATCTGTTGTAGTTTACTTTTCACCAAACAGTTAACAACTTTAACCGGAACAGAATGAATCAGCTGATGGTAGACAGACTCCTTCTCCTCCTTCCTCCTTCCTTCCTCTTCCTTAGCCCCAGTTTGAAGCTTGAATGTAATGCTAAGCTAAAGTTAGCCTCATAGACAGACGATGTTATATGAGGTCAGACATTCAATCAGCAGGTGGTGGACTGTAACTTTATCTTTAGTCATTTATCTTTAGTAAAGGTCATAAGGTCCCTTTAAGCGCATTGAGACCCTAAACCTGGTGATGCTCGATCCTCATCCGTGAATACGAGTCTCACGGTTTGTTAGAAGTGTTGATGCAGAACGTGAACGAGCAGCAACAGATGTGTTGCTGCTGGCTTTGATGGTAACGAAGTACATTTCAAGTTGTCCCGTGTCTCTCAGGCCGTCTGTAGATGAACCTCCTCCTCCGTCTGTAGCTGAACCTCCTTCTCCTCCGTCTGTAGCTGAACCTCCTTCTCCTCCGTCTGTAGCTGAACCTCCTTCTCCTCCGTCTGTAGCTGAACCTCCTCCTCCTCCGTCTGTAGATGAACCTCTGACGAAGACATCATGGCGTCTCCGAGCAGCTCGTCTCTGCTCGGCTTCAAGCGTCTGTCTGTCCCTCTGGCGGACTGTCTGAAGACCCCAGCTGACCCCAGACCAGCTGACCCCAGACCAGCTGACCTCAGACCAGCTGTGAGGCCGGAGCCGGCAGGTGAGCGGAAACATGAGGTCACACAGGAGTTCATTTACCTGTATGTAGTCACCCTAACCCGGTTCTGCTTCAGTGAACAGTTCTCGTGTCTTCTCGTGTCTTCTCGTGTGTTCTCGTGTGTTCCTGCTGCTCGTGCTGTTTCCTTCACTATGATGTGTTCACTTCCACACTGTTCATTTCAACAAGATTCACTGAAGAATTATTTTATTCATGTTCACTGAGTCACTTTAAAGGAAGCAGACACAGCTGGATGGATCCTCCGTACGTCAGCCTCCTTCTCCTCCTTCCTCTTTCTACCCCCTCCTTCCTTCTCCTTCCTCCTCATCTTCCTCCCTTGTCCTCCTCCTTCCTTCTCCTCCCCCCCCTTCTCCCTTCTCCTCCTTCCTCCCTCCATATGAAGCCGTCAGTAGAACTTTGTGTCACGCTTCATATTTTCTCCCTCTGACATCATCTCTTGCATGTCGAGCGTTTGAATTGTGCTTCATGAATCCTCTTTCCTTCCCTCGGGCTCCTCAGTCGACTCCTCTGCCCTCGCTCTGAGGGGTCTCTCCCTCTGCCTGGTGGACTGCATGACACTCCCAGGACTCCGGCAGCTGGTCCACGGGGCAGCGGAGCAGAGTCACGTCGGCATCAAGGAGGAGGTCAAGGAGGAGGTCAAGGAGGAGGTGGTCGACTACTTTGAGAACCCGGAGCTGGGCCGCTACGCGGACTGGTGCAAAAGCGAAACCGGAGCGCCGATCGACCTGTTTAAAGTGGAAGTGGAGGACTCTGAAGACCCCGGCTGGCGGGGAACCAGAACCAAAGGACCAGATGAACTGCAGCAGAGTCGCGTGGCCTCAGAGGAGACCCTGTTAGTGTTCCAGGAGGCCGGCGGCGGCTCCTCGGACCAGGTGCCGTCGCTCATACAGGACCGCCAACTATCAGAGTCCCGCAGAGACGCCGCGCTCGGGGATCCGGAGGAACGTCGGCAGGAAGCAGAATCACAAAACGTCTCCACACCGGAGGAACGTGAAGCTGCAGAAGCCTCCGAGCCGGGAGGTCGAGGTAAACGTTTCTCGTAGAAAATATTCACTTTTACCACGTTTAACTCTTCTCCGGCCATCTAAAGATTAAAACACAGTGTTGTAGAAATGAGACATTTTGACTTTGTGTTTTTCCTTTTCCGTGTCTTGACTCGACCAATGATGACAAAGCAGCGGGGAACAAACAGGAAGCTGCGTCCGAACGCCGACGTCTCCCCTGTGAGGATTGTGGGAAATGCTTCGCAAAGAGGAGCAACCTCACCAGACACCGGTCGCACCACTGCAGCGCCACAAGAGGTACGATGAGTCAGGCGGAGCAGGAGACGCATTCATGCAACGATCGCAGATCCACTGTCAAATTGAACTGCCTGTTCTTTTTCCTTTCTCGCAACCGATGAAAAACAAAGCAGAGAAGAACCAGAAGGAACGCCGACATCTCCCCTGCGAGGATTGTGGGAGATCCTTCTCGAAGAGGAGCCACCTCACCAGACACCAGCTGCACCACTGCGGCGCGACGACATGTACAGCGAGCCCGCCAGAGTCGCAACGGGCGGCGCAGGAGACGTATTCGTGCAGCGAGTGCAGCCTGACTTTCCGCACTGAGCGCCACTTGCGGCTGCATGTGCGCCGCGAGCACCACGACGGTAGAGAAACGTCCGAGGAGGCGCCGCGAGAGAGACGGCACGCCTGCCGGCAGTGCGACAAGAGCTTCTACTTGCTGCACACCCTCCGGCAGCACCTCCTCACCCACACGGGGGAGAGGTGTCACCGCTGCGAGGTGTGCGGGAAGCAGTTCGGGAGGGAGGGCACTCTGAAGCTGCACCAGCTCACCCACACGGGGGAGAAAGCGTTCACGTGCGAGCAGTGTGGCAAGAGCTGCGCCAGGAAGGGGGACCTCAAAATCCACATGCTCAGCCACTCCGATGAGAGACCGCACGGCTGCAGCCGCTGCGCCAAAAGCTTCAAGCACCTGGCCAAACTGAAGCAGCACGAGCGGGTTCACACGGGTGAGAAGCCGTACCAGTGCGAGCTGTGCCCGAAGAGCTTCGGGGTCCAGATGTCCCTGGCGGCACACCTGTACACCCACTCGGGGGAGAAACCCTTCAAGTGCAACATGTGCCCCAAGGCCTTCAGCGGCAGGAACAACTTGAGGAAGCACAAGATGATACACACGGGGGAGAAACCGTACCGCTGCTCATACTGCGCCAAGGGCTGCCGGCTCATGCAGCACCTGCTGGTCCACGAGCGCAGCCACACGGGCGAGAAGCCGTACACGTGCGACACCTGCGGGAAGGGTTACACCAACCAGTCGGCATTGAAAACACATCGGTCCACGCACCAGGAGAAACCGCCGAGCCGGGACATCGCCGAGCCCGCGGTGCCGGCAGATCCCGAGATGCCGGAGAAACCGCACTGCTGCTCCCAGTGCGGAAAGTCCTTCACCCAGGCCATGAGCCTGAAGAAACACTGGCTGATCCACTCGGGGGAGAAACCGTATGACTGTAAAGCGTGCGGGAAGCAGTTCAACGACAAGAGCAACCTCGCCAAACACGTGCGCATCCACACGGGCGAGAAGCCCTTTAAGTGTGAACACTGTCAGAAGGGCTTCAGGCTGCTGCAGCACCTCTCGAGCCACCAACTCACACACAACAAGAAACAATAGAGACTGGATCTCTGGTTCTGGTTCCCCGTGTCCACGTGCCCTCGGCTAGACATTCAACCTCTTGGTCTAAAATCGAAATATGAAGCCACTACCAACAACAAACCAAAATCCACCAACAAACGCCTCCAAAACTCAAACATCCAGCATGAACTTTGTTATTTTTGTATCTTGAGATATAACGTGTTGATATCAGTGAGGGGGGGGGGGGGCCTGCGCAACAGCACCCAACCCAGCACCTGCCTGTTTGGGGGCTCAGGGTTCGTTTCGTCTTTTTATTCTTGTGTAGAATCAGAACCTTAAACTGGTGAGCTTTAGGTGCTGAGGGGCGGGTTTGTTTTTGGACAGAGCCGTGCTCGCTCATCTGCTCACAAATGGATCCAAACAATCAATCAAACAACTCAAATAATCTGGATCATCAATGAATTCATGTCTGTTATGTCATTTCTCCTTTTATTTTATATTTTTCAGTACAGATTGACTCAAAACAATCGAGAGTTTAACTTGTTTTAGAAATTATGAACAAAAATATGTTAAAATGATGATTTCATTCAGTCTTTAGAACTCTACAAAGGTTTGTTAGTTTGTTTTGGAACAAAATGAATAATTTAACACCCAGAAAACTCTTTTTAGTGTTAATAATGTGAGTCAAAGATTAATTAAACACATTCATGTCGACAGTCATCTGCCTGCTGCTGACTGGCAAATGATGGAATATATATTTATGAAAATGATGTTTCATCCTCGGCTACAAGCGGCCGAAATGAGCTTCCTCCTGTGGGTGGCCGGGCTCAGCCTTAGAGATCGGGTCAGGAGCTCGGCCATCAGGAGGGACTCGGAGTCGAGCCGCTACTCCTTCACGTCAAAAGGAGTCAGCTGAGGCGGTTCAGCATCTAGTCAGGACGCCTCCTGGACGCCTCCCACTGGAGGTTTTCCAGGCACGTCCAGCTGAGAGGAGACCCGGGGAAGACCCAGAACACGCTGGAGGGACTACATCTCCCAGCTGGCCTGAAGGCCTCGGGATCCCCAGAATGAGCTGGAACATGTTGGGGGGGGAGGGAGGTCTGGGTCGGCCTGCTGGACCTGCTGCCACCGCGACCCGACCCGACCCCGGGTAAGAGGAGGAAGATGATGGATGTTTCATCCTCTCGCCTCTCTGTTCACTTCCTGTAGTTCAGTCAGAGTCTCCTCCTTGTTGTCACATGACTGTTGGTCTCACATGAATCAATCATGACGTCATAGTTTCACTGAGGAGCTCACACTTTATTAGAGGAGACATTTCTAATGAGAACATGAAGAATAAAATGTTTTTGATGAAATATCACAATTTTCTGACGTTTTCTAGTTTTTGTGATTGTTTGAATAAAACATGCTTTTCAATCAATCTTTTGGTTTCAGTGATTCTTTGTTTGATTATTTCTTTCATAATGTTATGAATCATTTCTATGAACAGCAATAGTTTCCAAACTTTCTCCTGAAGGGGCACATTTTATAGATCTTCCATATTATCTTCAACTCATAAACTACGATCATCACAAAAGGTGAACACAACAACTGCAGGAAGTTTGGATGAATTCTCATCGATTACTTCCTGTGAATATTTCATCATATTTCCTGTTGTTTTTATGACCTTTTGGATGTCTGCAGTTCTCTGCTCTGTTCTCTGCTTTAACAAACTTTCTTAATCGGCTTCTTTCATTGAAGCTCGTCCGTTCTTCCATCAGCTGTTTGGTCCTTTTAACGGCGTACTCTGCAGGACTGTACCTGTGTCTGTACCTGTGTACCTGTATATCTGTACCTGTGTCTGTGTCTGTGTACCTGTGTCTGTATCTGTGTACCTGTACCTGTGTCTGTGTCTGTGTACCTGTACCTGTGTCTGTATCTGTGTCTGTACCTGTGTCTGTGTACCTGTGTCTGTGTACCTGTGTCTGTGTACCTGTACCTGTGTCTGTGTACCTGTGTACCTGTGTACCTGTACCTGTGTACCTGTACCTGTGTACCTGTACCTGTGTCTGTGTACCTGTACCTGTGTCTGTGTACCTGTACCTGTATCTGTGTCTGTTGGCCCTCTGCACGGTGGAGCTTTGACAGCGTTGCGGCCACCAGGTGGCGCTGCTGCTGCATTCTGCTCAGCGGTCTCCAGCTCGTCACATGCGAGCAGCGAGCTCCACATCTCCTCAGGATGTTGTGAAGACTTTGATCTTAACGTCTGAGCAGAATAACGTGATGAGCATGTGAGATATAATTCATAACTTTCAGCTTTAATCACCACGTTTCTTCTGGTGTGTATTTACTTCGTTGTCTTTGAGAAGTTTCTGTCCTTACGACCCACATTCATCAGAATACTTCGTGTGCACGTGAAGTAAAAGGTCTCGTGTTTGTCGTCAGTGTTTCGTCACCGTTTGCTTTGAGGAAACATCAGATGTCAGTAAATGCTGCAGTGTTTGAGGACACGCAGTGCAAATACAACCGCCTCCGCGTCGACTTTGACCTGATGAGTCACAGTCGGTCAGACTCAGCAGGCTTCATAACGAGGAACATTCATCAGCCGAGAACGAGAAGAAGGAAGATGCAGAGACTCAACCTCCTCGTGTGTGTCGCTGCGATGTGTGCGGCTTCATCTCTGGTGAGTGACGTTTAAATACATCGAAACATTTTACCAATTACTCTCAGAAATATGACGTCTCGTTGAAAAATGTGCTTTTTATTTCTTTATGATTTAAACTTTCATATTATGTCCTGCTTTGTGACACTTGATTTAATCGTTCAGCCGTTTTTAGTAAATAAATTACTCGATAAATTAAGTAATATGCCTTTAAATGTACCAGAAATACTATTGAAAATAAAATAATACATAATAATATACATAATATATGTACGTAAATATAGTCGTTTTAAAATGAAAGCTCAGATGATTAAATCATTTTATTTGTCTCTGTAATTTAATTTATTCGTATATAAACAACCTGGTTCTTACTGTATCATAGATGCAATCAAATTATATTTTTTGTAAATATATAAATATATAACGTTGGTAACTTTGCACTCGTCAACTCAACATAATTCATCTCTAACTATAATCGTGTTTAAATTATATTTGTACACTTAACGCTGCATTTACCAGCAAGTAGGTTTATTTATGATGATCACGATGTTCATGTACTGAGTCACAGCAGGTCTAACATATATAAATATATGAATATATGAATATATATCAATATGTATTCATTGACTGTTATTACTCCCATGAACCTGCTGGTATTGAACCACGATGATTTAACGTGTTATTTGCTCGATTTAAATAAATGTGAAAAAGCCCCAAAACCATAAATGAATTCATACATATGATGGGTTTCTTTTGCTCACGGTGCTAAAGTGAACTAAATTGGAGAAGAATCCTGAAATCAACGTCTGTGTTGTGTTGGTCTCTGTTGGTCTGCTGGTCTCCAGGCCGCCCTGCTGGACCCCAGAGGAGCCCGACCGGTGGAGCAAGGCACCAGATCGGACAAATGTGCCCCAGAGAAGGAGTGGCCTTTCTGCACGGACGACCAATGGGTGAGCAGCTCCATCCAGATGTGATCCTCTGGGTCTCTGTCCTGCTTCCACCTGCAGCCCAAAATACTCATTCTTAGAATATTCTTCTATTCCCATCAGGGCCCTAAGTGTCCGTCGGGCTGCAGGATCCGGGGTCTGTTGGACCGGTTCGACCACAACTCTCTGACGAAGATCGAGAAGATCCGCAGCCTCCTGGAGCAGAACAAGGCCAAGCACCGCTCCACCGACCAGGTGACCAAACAGACCTACGACTACCTGAAGGACAGACTCACCATCGACGCCGGTCAGTCTTCTTTTCTCATCCTTTCATCTCCTCCTTTGAGTTGACGCTCGTTAATTAACCCTCTGAACCCAAAACCGGGGAAAAACTCCCTGAAACTGCTTTGGGGTTCAGAAGGTTTACCGATGGGGAAATGAACATTGTGTTGAATTTACAGGGAGGCTTCTGACTTCTGTCTGCATATCTTTCTCCACCAGGGAACGATAACAACTACTACAACCTGGCCCAGACTCTGCGTCAGAGAATCACAGACATGAAGATCAAGATCGACCGACAGCTGGGGATCCTGGGAGCCCTGAAGGACCGGGTCAAAGACCAGGTGGTGGAGATGCAGAGGCTGGAGGTACGGAGACACGGCAGGGACAAAACACGTGTTTACACTCAGCGGACACTGGAGTAACTTAGATTTACGGCTTTTAGGTTATTTGACCTCAGAACGTCGTTGCACCTCAAACATCGAAGGGTTAAATCGTTGTTATCTGATGCTTTTATGATTCTTATAGCTGTTTTTAATTCCTGTTTATTGTGTTCGTTCTGTGTGCTGATTGCGTTTGTGTGGATTGAAAAGTGAAGACAGTGAAGTGTTCGTGCTTGTTTTCTTTTAACGATAAATGAAATATATCGGATCATTGATAGTCCATCATTTACTGACCAGAGTTAATCTCCGTAAATCAACACAACAAACCGAGTTAGCTTTAGCAGGAGATGAGCTGTAGCTGTAGCTTTTAGCTTTAGCTTCAGCTAACGTTAGCCGCAGCGATCTCACCAGCAGAGAGTGCAGCTGCTGCAAGGAAAGAAAAGGCAAATTTCTCCTCAAACATACATTTCTCTGGCAGAATATGTCTTCATACAGTGAATCAAACGTTGTTTAACGTGTGAACAAACCCGTTCACCAAACAGGAAGCATGAACTACAACTTCCTGTCTCCTCCGTCAGGTGGATATCGACATTAAGCTCCGTTCCTGCAAAGGATCCTGTCAAAGCTACACCAAGCACGAGGTGGACCACGAGAGCTACGAGGCACTGGAGAAACAGGCGAGAACGCACACACACACACACACACACACACACACACACACACACACACACACACACACACACACACACACACACACACACACACACACACACAACGTAGACTCCACGAACCACATTTAGTTCCTGGCCCCCCAACTCTGTGATACTTCTTGCTTCATGTCTCATATTCCACTGGTTTTAACCAGAAATAAAGCAAATTAAGAAAGTAATAATGCAATTTCACTGCACAATTTTGAAATTAAAAACTTAAGTGAGACGATTTTATGCAAAAAACATCTGCCAAAGGTAAATTAATAGATGTGGTAATGGTTTATTGTATAGCTTTAAAAAAAAAATCTGAATCTACACTTGTGTTTTAGTCACTTATTGTCTTATAAGTTGTGTGTTGCGAGAGACGCTCCGTCAGGTTTCTCCCACTCGCAGATGGATTTCTCGCCCATTTTTAATAAATCTAGACCTAAAAATCATGTTTTGCATTCTCGCACTTTCTCTCCCCGTCTCCAGGTCAACCAGCTGGACTCCCAGTCGGCCCAGAACATCGAGTCCGTGGGAACGCTGTACGTGATGAAGAGCAGGCCGCTGAAGGCCACCGTTGTGAACAACCTCCAGAAGTCCAAGGACGTGGACGGCGGACAGCAGAGAGACAACATGTTCCCCGATGTGAGGGCCTCTTTGTGTTGGTTTACCTTTTTGAGATCTTTTGGGACATAAATGAACTCAAGCTGTCGCACCTTAAGCTTGATAATGTGCGGTCGACCGCCGAGGGAAGGGAGGGCGATGTCTGTCATCTTATTCGGCTCATTGTTTCTGTTGCTATCGACCAAAGTGACCATCAAGGGAGGCGCCTTTTTATTCAGACGGGTGGAACAGAACAACTGTCTCAAAGTCCCACATCACCGAGCTAGTAAGGTATCTTACTGCTATCTGCAGCCACTTCTCCAGGTCTTCCTCCCATCATCACTTAAGATACGACCATAGACTGTATGTAAGAAGTGGACGTAATCATTGTGATGTCATTCATTGGTTTGTGGACAGTTGTTTTGAAGCCTCTAGTTTGGCGATTTCGCTGTCGCCATGTTTAAACAGGAAGTGACCATATGTGGACTGAGGAGGAGTGACGTAGAGACCTGTCAATCAGCGTGTAGCCCCGCCCTAAAGCATCCCCTGCTTTATGGTCTGTGTGACTCTAAATGGACCATAATGTACTAAATGAACATCATGCTGTATTGAAGAAGACTTGAAACTAGAGATTGAGACATAAACTCATGTTTACAATGTTCACTGAGGGAATAAATCAAGAGAGAAGTAGAGTCATTTTCTATAGACTTCTATACAACCAGAGGAGTCGCCCCCTGGTGGACACTAGAGAGAATGCAGCTTTAAGACCGTTCCACATCGGCTTCACTCGCCAGAACCGGAGGCTGGTTATGACGGGTTGTGTTCTAGCCCGGTCTCCTCAAAATCCCATAAACGTGCATCAAAACTGCTAGAAATGTGTTTGGTCGTGGATTATGTTGCCGTTGACTTATCACAAAAAGGTTTTGAATGAGTTCGTGGATGTCTGCATGGGATCTTGACTGCGTCCAAAAAACACAGCGTTTTGTTAGTTTTTTTACCCAGGAGACAAAGTACTCACACAAATACAACATGGATATCAACACTTCTCCTTATTGACATCATTTGAATAAAAACACACGCGTGCTTAAGTTCTTCTTCTTCTTCTTATTTATCAGGTGCAGATGGTCGAGTTGATGCTCGAGCAGGAAGGCTCCATCTCATCCCCGGCAACCATCTCCAAGGTCTCAGGTACTTCGTACACTCAGTCTACACCCTCATCGGGGTCTTCTTCCTCCTCCTCCTCCTCCTCCTCATCTACATCCATCACCGAGCTCGGGGGCGATTTCTTTGACATGGGCGGCGGCCTCGACCAGCCCAGCACGAGCCACGTGTCCACCAAAACCATCACCTGCACCAGGAGCGTCAGGAAGACCATCGTCCACACCAAGGACGGGCCGGTGGAGAAGATGGAGGAGGTGATGGAGGGCGGCCCTGAGTGCCAAGGCATGATGGACAGCACCAAGGGTGGAATGGGCTCTTTGTTCCCTGGCTTAACATCCTCCTCCTCCTCCTCCTCCTCCTCTTCGTCTTCTTTGACCAAGACCGTCCACAGCGGCAGCACCAAGGGAAGCCACTTAGATCTGGGGAATCCATTTGGCGATGACCTCGGCCTTTTCGGGGCGGCCGATGCCGACGATGACCTCCCCGACTTCCACGCCCGGAGTGTGAAGAGCACGCGTATCGAGCGGCACGCCGATTATGTAGGAAAAGGTACCGAAACATCCGACCTGCAGTGAAAATCTTCACGGCCCAGAACGGCACACAGCTAGGCGCCGTGCGTTAGCATCAGCTAGCTAGCCTTATGTACCAAAAAACAGGAAGTGAACACAGTAATTGCCATTGTTTGTCGCTAGAGCTTAAAGATTTTCACAATCAGTGTTGTTAGTTGAGGTATTTTGGGTCATTGAGTAGAAAGAAAGACAATTATGAACTTTAATGCTACGTTCACACAAAGCAAATTTCCGAGTTACTCGCAGGAGTTCAATCGCAGCATCATTTGTGTTTATTCGCGTCATTCGCCCGAATCGCGCCGTAGACGTTCCATCCATCACGGCTGAAATAACCACTATTTCTGCTTTTTACATGTTGTGGAAGTCCAGATATCCAGGAAACTAAACGTCGTCTTGTCTGGGTTCACAACATCATCCGGAGGTGCTCTGTAAATTTGATCGAGTTTAATTTGCAAGACACTCGTCAGCTGGTTTACTAGAGCTGTATGAACCCAAAATCAACAGATTTAGCTGTGATTTAATTGCAATAAACAAATGCCAAAATAACTACATAATTATGCAGATTTGTAAAAAGTCAGAATTCAGGCTTTGTTAGTTCTCTCCGCAAGACGACGAACAAATACGTTTTAAAATACTTGTTTTCTGAATGGAGCGCGGCCTGATCGGTGCTATGCTAAGCTAACATTGTAGCTGCTCCATCAACACTCAAAATAAAAAAAGATATAATAAGATACATAAATAAGTTTTGTCCGGTCTCTCCAGCAATATTAACGATCAAAGATCTGAACACATACGGAACACACACATCTGGAGAGGAATTCTCAGTCCAGGTGATATTTCAAATGCAGACGTAAAAACAGTACATTTAAATTGTTTCTGCTCGTTACCGTAGCCACACACGAGGTCACAAGCTAAGCGATGGAAAGTAGCCATTGGCCCTTTGAGATTTTTCGACATTGATTGACTTTGACAAATACATTTCATGATTTAATTTAAGACCAAATTTGCCAAACTGAATTTCACTCGCACCAAGATTCATCAAACAACAAAGGGTTTCCCTGGGAAGTGACCATTAGCGCTTTTATCACTGCAGTAGCATTTCAGCTTAGCTAGTCCCAAGCTAACTGGTGGTCTGCGGTGTGCCCCCCCTCTCTGTCCGCAGATTGTGTCGAGGCCCACCAGAACCACCTGAAAGGGGAAGCGAACGGCCTGTTTAAGATCAAACCCGGCGGCACGGACTCCGCACGGGTAGTGGAGGTTTACTGCCAGCAGGAGGGGCTAATGGGCGGGTGGTTGTTAGTCCAGCAAAGACAGAGCGGCGCGCTCGGCTTCAACCGCTCCTGGGCCGAGTACCGCGACGGCTTCGGCTCGGTCGACGCGGGGGGCAAGGGGGAGTTCTGGCTGGGCAACCAGAACCTCCACCTGTTGACGAATCAGGGCGAGAGCATGCTGAAGGTAGAGGTGGAGGATTGGGAAGGGGGCGTGGCCGGCGCCGAGTACACGATCAGGGTCGGCTCGGAGGAGGAGGGGTACTTGCTGCACGTGTCCGGGTACACCGGGGATGCCGGCGACGCCCTGGCGATGCCCAACTCCAACATGGCGTCCCACACGGGCATGAAATTCAGCACCTTCAACAGAGACAACGACAAGTCGGAGGAGAGTTGTGCGGAGATTTACGGGGGTGGGTGGTGGTACAACAACTGCCAGTCGGCCAACCTGAACGGGATTTATTATAGAGGCGCGTACGAGCCGGAGAAAAACACGCCGTACGAGGTCGAAAACGGAGTCGTGTGGGTGACGTATAAACCGGCCAATTACAGCCTGAAAACCGTCAGGATGTTCATCCGACCGGCTGCTTTTTAATAGGACACGCAGAAAGTATGATCCAGTCATATAAGATATACACTTTCCTGTATTTAAACCCAAAGAAACAAAAAGACACAAAGAAACAACAGCCTGAAAACTGAAAAACTTAAAAGTTGCTTCCAGACCTTCAGACTGTCGATCTGTCGGTAAATCATTCTGAGATCTCAGAACTCAAACAGCGTCGGTGTGTCGCCGTGTGTGTGTGTGTGTGTGTGTGTGTGTGTGCTGTGTAAATGTCACTGACCTGTTTATCTCACCAGTATTCTTGGAACGAGACCTGAAGTTGCCAAACTTGTGTACGGAGCAACGACTGAACTTTGCTCACTCAATAAAGATTCAATGTTCACTTCAGCCGCTGTGGTTTGTGCCGTTCTTTAAGTCCAAATAACACATTTACTAAACGATAAACACCAGATCATTGAGTTATTTATGTTGGAAATGTTTGTATTAAAAATGTAAATGTGTGATTACAAAGTTTAAAAAACATTAAAATATAAAACATTCACCCCATGTAAAGTGTTTGATGTTTTATACATACAAAAAATAATGCTGCGTTTAAGACTCTTTAATGTCAACATAAAAACTTATTGTGAAAAACTTGACATCTGGTGACATATAAACACATTTTAATTTGACATATTCAGCCTTTAAAATTGTCAGAATTACCACCATGTCTGCAGCAAAGCAGAGAATCAAATACAAACTTACTTTATATTTATTATTTATGACAGAAACGAGGACATTTCTCATTTATTTTGGACGCTTTAATAATGTTTGAATTTCACTGTGACTGAAATCTTCCTGTGAATAGAATCATAATTCTTATAATAAATTCTTATAAATGCGTTTCATGCATCATATTTACCATAAAACTGTATTTTTGAAAAGATAATTTGATATTCAGCAGCAGCATCGAAACAAAGTTTGTTCTTGCAATCAGTTTATATTATTTCACATTTTAACACATTTATTTAACGTGTTTGAGATATATTTGGAATAAACAGAGACATTGATTCATGTTTCGTTCGTCTGGTTGAATGTTTTAGTTTTGTAATGAATCTCAGCCGCCCTATTCATGGTTCCTGTTTAAATACTCACGTCCAGTGCAAAACTCAGATTACATACAGCAGCATTTCACTTTATTTTCCTTTTTATTGTATATTTTGCTTTCATGCACATTATTAAAAAAACAAACGACTTGCTACGCGGAGGACCAGGAGCCCTGAGGGTCCGGGGTTAATCCAGCCTGGTTCTAAGGCAGTCTGAGAGTTCCTTCCTAAACATCACGAGTAGATGAAGGATTCATCCATGTTGACGAGAACAAATCATGAAAAGCAGTTAGAGAGACGGATGTGAGAGAACGTTTGTCAGATCAAAGTATTTTAGGTGTTTGTGTGACATCAGAGAATCTTGTTAGAAATGCAACAAATCGTCGTGTTTTTAAGCGATAAAACCTCAACATGAGACCTTTGTCCTCTGAAACCCTCACCCTCCATATCTCTGCAACGCCGCTGTTTGATCTGGAGCTGAGTTTAAAGTGGACTGACCTCAGTTCTGTTTGTCTGCAGTTTGTTCGAGGCTGAAGCAGCAGAATCAAGATGGCCGACAGCCCTCCGGTCACAGCCAGACGCACAGGAAGCAACGCTGTCGAGCGACGGCGGCCGTTCCTCTGTGTTCGGACGACGACTCGGTGAGAAACATGCACAACAGAACGTAAAGTTACAGAACTTTAAACTCCACTGATGACCAATCAGCTGAAGAACTGGAGTAATACTACAGTACTACTACTGAAGAACTGGAGTAATACTACAGTACTACTACTGAAGAACTGGAGTAATACTACAGTAATACCACTGAAGAACTGGAGTAATACTACAGTACTACTACTGAAGAACTGGAGTAATACTACAGTACTACTACTGAAGAACTGGAGTAATACTACAGTACTACTACTGAAGACCTGGAGTAATACTACAGTACTACTACTGAAGAACTGGAGTAATACTACAGTACTACGACTGAAGAACTGGAGTAATACTACAGTACTACGACTGAAGAACTGGAGTAATACTACAGTACTACGACTGAAGAACTGGAGTAATACTACAGTACTACTACTGAAGACCTGGAGTAATACTACAGTACTACTACTGAAGACCTGGAGTAATACTACAGTACTACTACTGAAGACCTGGAGTAATACTACAGTACTACTACTGAAGAACTGGAGTAATACTACAGTACTACGACTGAAGAACTGGAGTAATACTACAGTACTACGACTGAAGAACTGGAGTAATACTACAGTACTACGACTGAAGAACTGGAGTAATACTACAGTACTACTACTGAAGAACTGGAGTAATACTATAGTACTACTACTGAAGAACTGGAGTAATACTATAGTACTACTACTGAAGAACTGGAGTAATACTACAGTACTACGACTGAAGAACTGGAGTAATACTACAGTACTACTACTGAAGAACTGGAGTAATACTACAGTACTACGACTGAAGAACTGGAGTAATACTACAGTACTACTACTGAAGAACTGGAGTAATACTATAGTACTACTACTGAAGAACTGGAGTAATACTATAGTACTACTACTGAAGAACTGGAGTAATACTACAGTACTACTACTGAAGAACTGGAGTAATACTACAGTACTACGACTGAAGAACTGGAGTAATACTACAGTACTACGACTGAAGAACTGGAGTAATACTATAGTACTACTACTGAAGAACTGGAGTAATACTATAGTACTACTACTGAAGAACTGGAGTAATACTACAGTACTACTACTGAAGAACTGGAGTAATACTACAGTACTACGACTGAAGAACTGGAGTAATACTACAGTACTACTACTGAAGAACTGGAGTAATACTACAGTACTACGACTGAAGAACTGGAGTAATACTACAGTACTACGACTGAAGAACTGGAGTAATACTACAGTAATACCACTGAAGAACTGTAGTAATACTACAGTACTACTACTGAAGAACTGGAGTAATACTACAGTACTACTACTGAAGAACTGGAGTAATACTACAGTACTACTACTGAAGAACTGGAGTAATACTACAGTACTACGACTGAAGAACTGGAGTAATACTATAGTACTACTACTGAAGAACTGGAGTAATACTACAGTACTACTACTGAAGAACTGGAGTAATACTACAGTAATACTACTGAAGAACTGGAGTAATACTACAGTACTACTACTGAAGAACTGGAGTAATACTACAGTACTACTACTGAAGAACTGGAGTAATACTACAGTACTACTACTGAAGAACTGGAGTAATACTACAGTACTACTACTGAAGAACTGGAGTAATACTATAGTACTACTACTGAAGAACTGGAGTAATACTACAGTACTACTACTGAAGAACTGGAGTAATACTATAGTACTACTGAAGAACTGGAGTAATACTACAGTACTACTACTGAAGAACTGGAGTAATACTACAGTACTACTACTGAAGAACTGGAGTAATACTACAGTACTACTACTGAAGAACTGGAGTAATACTACAGTACTACTACTGAAGAACTGGAGTAATACTACAGTACTACTACTGAAGAACTGGAGTAATACTACAGTACTACTACTGAAGAACTGGAGTAATACTACAGTACTACTACTGAAGAACTGGAGTAATACTACAGTACTACTACTGAAGAACTGGAGTAATACTACAGTACTACTACTGAAGAACTGGAGTAATACTACAGTACTACTACTGAAGAACTGGAGTAATACTACAGTACTACTACTGAAGAACTGGAGTAATACTACAGTACTACTACTGAAGAACTGGAGTAATACTACAGTACTACTACTGAAGAACTGGAGTAATACTACAGTACTACTGAAGAACTGGAGTAATACTACAGTACTACTACTGAAGAACTGGAGTAATACTACAGTACTACTACTTAGCCATATAAAGCTGAAGATGATGATGTCAGTGGTGTGTTAGCATCTTGTGCTCCCCTCTAACAACCTGCTCATGCAGCTTTAGAAGGTTGGAAGTGAACTCAACTGTTGGATTCAGTGCTGCTCGATACCTTCAGAGCGATGGCAGCGCTTTGCCGGCCTCTTCAGCTCATTTTTAAACTCGAGCGTACTCTTGCTAGTTTCTCAACATTACCAATCCCAGCATGAACCCAAGCCAAGATCTTCTCCTGAACCCAACCAGGTAGTTTTGTTGCCCGAACCGAAAGTTGTTTTGTTTGAATTCCCAACGTGTTGGGTTTAGTGTGGCCGCCTGCAGCACCACCCACACACTGGTAAACCCTTGTGCTCCTCCTTTAGGTTTCTAAATGCCCCTCTGGCTGCAGACTGCAGGGTTTGATCTCGCAGACGGAGAGCGAGGTGGAGAGGAGCCTGAGGAAGGTGTGTAAGACGGCAAAGATGTCCGAAGACGCGGCTGAGAAGTCCATGACGGCGATGACGCACATCTACAGCCACAACCGGAGAGTCATCGTCAACAGACACAGTAAGACTGACTTGTTCATGTATTCTGGACTCAAGCAATGCTGGCTGATGAACACAGGATTCGTCTCCAGTGTCAGAGCTGAAGTTGGTGGAACACTCTAAAGGGTTGGCGAGGAACCTCACGTCCCTGCGGAGCCGGTCGTCCCGGCTGTCGCTGCAACTCCAGGAGCTGAGCGCCAGCGTCCAGAAACAAATGGAGGACATGTATCGAACAGAGGTGAGACCAGACGAGAGGTCGTGTGTCCCTCAGCGCTATGCAGCGTTTTAGCATCTTTCAGCCTTTTGTTTTGGTTTATAGGCAGCGTCACTGCTCCGCTTCACCTCGGCCAACACGCACTACCTGCTCAGCAGCTAACAGTAGAAGTCCACAGGGGAATAACAATATGAGTGTTGTTGTACGTCTCCAGGTGGACATTGACATGACGCTGCGAGCCTGCTACGGGTCCTGCCGGTTGGTGTTGCCGTTCAGCGTCGATCACCTCAGCTACCGGACGCTTCGGGCCGACGCGGAGCAGCTGGACGAGACTCTCGGCCGGAGGAGGAAGGCCGCTCCGCCTCCCAGAGGCATCCCACACGTGAAGCTGCAGCCTGTGGACGTCGGCCCGGCTCCGCCCCCAGAGTACAGGACCATCCCGGCGGTCCGGAGGGAGCTGTTGACCCAGTTTGAGGACATCGGACAGAACCGGGTCGTTGTGGAGGAGCTGCTGGAGGCTCTCCACCCTGCAGAGCTGAGGCAGGTCTGACGTGGAAGTAAAGAATGTGTGTTTCTTTGAAAGGTCCATTCCAATAAACACAATGACTGTTTCTAGTTCTGTTTGTTTACAGCACCACGCTCCCTTTAACGTGCACTCACTGTTACCGTCACCACCTTCAACTTGTTCTGTCCTGTTTTAAAGGTAAAGTTTGGTCGTCAGCCAAAGATTTACTTCATTTAAAATGTTTTACCTGAAACATCTCAAACAGGTTTTTCCCTCATTTTTAAATGAAATATTAACATCTATACTTTGTATTACTGTTGATATACATTATACTGTAACATATGTTATATACATACTATACTGTGTATTATCACATATTACTGTAATACCTTCGTGTATTCTGTACCGCTATACCATGTAAATATGTATAATGTTAACCACATCATATACAATATTATATTCCTGTTTTGAACACAAGTATCATGACTTCACAGTACACATTATTCTGGTGTACACTGTTTACATGAATACTAGTTTTGCATATCTTTTATATTTACGTCTCTATGTACCTATTTCTTATTTCTGTGTGTGCTTCTGTAAAGCTCCTCTGGGATCAATAAAGCTTTATTTTATCTTCTACGATCTTAAATGATCTTATCTTATCATATCTGACATCATCTTATCCGATCTTAAGTGATATTAATCACCTCGAGTTGTCTTATCTGTTCAATAACTCGACTCATGTAAATATTGATGCACGTAAAACACACTCCTCTTTTCTCTCTTATATTATTGATATCCACAGAAACATGTACTTTTAACACGCTGAACAGTCATTTCTGTTTGTACTGAACTCACTGCATGTTTTGTTGTTTGTATTATTCACAGATCAGTTAATAAAAGACATAATTATCTCTGCTCACTCTTGTCCTATTTTGCTTTATTCTTATGAAGTAGTTTCTTGTCAAAAGCTTCCAATAATCAGCACTCGTGGTCAGTTCTTACTTGTCTTGAAACTACATTTGCTCTTTGCATATTTCTACAAGATATGTTTTTATGAATCATTTTGGCAGGCTGCGCTGCAGGGACGTAAAAATGACTCACTGGGTTAAGAGGGTTGTCTGGCAACCGCAAGGTCGACGGTTCGATCCTTGGCTGGGACGTGACATGTGTCCAAGTGTCCCTGAGTAAGACATTGAACCCCGAGCAGCCCACTGCTCCCTCTATAGAGGGATGGGTCAAATGCAGAGACAAGTTTCCCCCTTAATGAGATCAATATGGTTTGATAGATGAATACATTTTCTTTTCTACAGTCCCTAAAGTGCAGTGAAAAACCAAAGGACCAGACAGAAAGTACGCTCCTCAATGTGTTTATTGAGTAGTGGAGACTCGTGCACGCTGAAGCCGACACACATTCACTCACAGCCAGGTTCTCTTTTCTACCGTCAAACCGTTTCTCATTTCCCTTTCTTCTGAAGTCAAACGCCGCATTGCTTTGTGAAAACAGTTGTGTGTAAATGTGCGTGTCCATCAACACAAAGGTTACAGCTGAAATAAAGGACACACATGAATATTAATCGAAGGCGACAAAGAGTTTTGAAGCTTTTCTAGTGGCTGCAGTTTGGCCCCCATTTACTTTGGTGTCTTTTATTTTGGCGGTTTCCTGTATGTGTTATGTGTGCGCGTGCTCTCCGACACGATTAGCTCGGTGCGGCAAAGTACGGCCTCAGCTTCATGCTCATGGCCTTCAGCGAATACCAGCTCCCCTTCCAGTTCATCCACACCATGCCGTCGTCGGTGCCGTGCTTGGCCATTTGGCGCGTGTAGGCTCCGCCCATGTAGTATCGGCCGTTGGGATTGGCCGAGTGGCAGCGGTTGTACCACCAGCCGCCGCCGTCCTCCCTGGCACACTGTTTGGAGGGATCCCCGGGGATCCTGGTTCAGGGAAACAGGGACAGAGAAAGGTGATATATGAAAAACCAGAGGGGATGAATTGATGCAGGAATTTATTGTCAAGTTGGGGGAAATTTTAACCTGTGAATTTGTGCAGTTGACCAATGGCAAAGTACCGTGATAGAGGAATTAAGCCTTTTTTTTAGCTAATTAGCGGTGCAGCAGCAGCTACTTTAAGTTAGTCCATCTCTGCTGGAGTGGATAAATGCTCCGCATCAGAGAAACATTTGTTAAATGAAAGGAGTCCGTGGTACAAATATGCAACTGTGTGAACTTGGCAATGGCGTGTTATACGTTAACAGCAACTAGCTGTTGATTTCTTCAAACCCCACACATCTTTTAGAGCTGTGAGAATGTTTCGTTCACATGAGGCTGAAGAGCCGGATCGCTTGGAGGACTTGTTGCTTCACTAAATTGCCAGTGTTTTGGGTTTTGTCACCAGCATCGGGACACTTACCAGTTGTCGTTGTCTCTGTCGTAGGTGCTGAACATCATGCTGTTGTGAACGGTCATCGTGCGGTTTTCACCGAACAGTTCTGAGGAGCCCTCCAGAAAACAGTTGCCAGCGTTGCCGGAATAACCGTTGACCGCCAGCAGGTAGTTGGCCGTCTCTGTCATGACGGTGAACTGGCGATACTGGGCATGGACCTACACGAAAGGTTGAGGAGTCGGAATTAAATTATCCAAAATACTAAAGATGTTAGTTTAGCAACAATGAAACGTTGGTTAATATTAGTACTAAGACTTTTATTGGCACTATTCAATGACGTCTTTATTACTTTCTTACAACATAGAATACTGACTTTAATATTTATTAGGACAAAATATACTATAATTTTATATGTTGTTAGTTACAACTTGAAGTACGATAACATCTTCTCGAAATGCTTTACGATGACTTTTTTTAAAAACTTTTTTCCACATGATGTAACATGACATTTTTCGACATGCAATACTATCACATTTGTTTTACTTTTTTCGACATGCTATACTATGACTTTCTTTTACATTTTTCGACATGCTATACTATGACATGTTTTACTCTGACTTTTATTTCGACATGCTATACTATAACATTTCTTCACTTATTTCGACATGCTATACTATGACTTTTTTTTTACATTTTTACGACACGCTATACTATGACTTTTTTTCAACATGCTATACTATGACTTTTTCTTTTTTCCGACATGCTATACTATGACTTTTTTTTCGACATGCTATACTATGACTTTTTTTACTTTTTCCGACATGCTATACTATGACTTTTTTTTCGACATGCTATACTATGACTTTTTTTACTTTTTCCGACATGCTATACTATGACTTTTTTTCCGACATGCTATACTATGACTTTTCTTTACTGTTTTCGACATGCTACACTATGAATTCTTTTTACATTTTTCGACATGCTATACTATGACTTTATTTTCGAGATGTTATACTATGACTTCTTTTTTTTTACTTTTTTAGACATGCTATACTATGACTTTCTTTTACATTTTTACGAAATGCTATACTATGACTTTTTTTTCGACATGCTATACTACGACCTTTTTTTACTGTTTTCGACATGCTATACAATGACTTTTTTTTACTTTTTCCGACATGCTATACTATGACTTTTTTTCCGACATGCTATACTACGACCTTTTTTTACTTTTTTCGACATGCTATACTATGACTTTTCTTTACTGTTTTCGACATGCTATACTATGACTTTTTTTACTTTTTCCGACATGCTATACTATGACTTTTTTTTCGACATGCTATACTACGACCTTTTTTTACTTTTTTCGACATGCTATACTATGACTTTTTTTACTTTTTTCAACATGCTATACTATGACTTTATTTTCGAGATGTTATACTATGACTTATTTTTTTTTACTTTTTTAGACATGCTATACTATGACTTTCTTTTACATTTTTACGAAATGCTATACTATGACTTTTTTTTCGACATGCTATACTACGACCTTTTTTTACTTTTTTCGACATGCTATACTATGACTTTTCTTTACTGTTTTCGACATGCTATACTATGACTTTTTTTACTTTTTCCGACATGCTATACTATGACTTTTTTTTCGACATGCTATACTACGACCTTTTTTTACTTTTTTCGACATGCTATACTATGACTTTTCTTTACTGTTTTCGACATGCTACACTATGAATTCTTTTTACATTTTTCGACATGCTATACTATGACTTTATTTTCGAGATGTTATACTATGACTTATTTTTTTTTACTTTTTTAGACATGCTATACTATGACTTTCTTTTACATTTTTACGAAATGCTATACTATGACTTTTTTTTCGACATGCTATACTACGACATTTTTTTACTTTTTTCGACATGCTATACTATGACTTTTTTACTTTTTTCGACATGCTATACTATGACTGTTTTTACTTTTTTCGACATGCTATACTATGACCTTTTTTACTTTTTTCAACATGCTATACTATGACTTTTTTTACTTTTTTCAACATGCTATACTATGACTTTATTTTCGAGATGTTATACTATGACTTATTTTTTTTTACTTTTTTAGACATGCTATACTATGACTTTCTTTTACATTTTTACGAAATGCTATACTATGACTTTTTTTTCGACATGCTATACTACGACCTTTTTTTACTTTTTTCGACATGCTATACTATGACTTTTTTTACTTTTTTCGACATGCTATACTATGACTTTTTTTACTTTTTTCGACATGCTATACTATGACCTTTTTTACTTTTTTCAACATGCTATACTATGACTTTTTTTACTTTTTTCGACATGCTATACTATGACTTTTTTTTGAGATGTTATACTATGACTTATTTTTTTTTACTTTTTTAGACATGCTATACTATGACTTTCTTTTACATTTTTACGAAATGCTATACTATGACTTTTTTTTCGACATGCTATACTACGACCTTTTTTTACTTTTTTCGACATGCTATACTATGACTTTTTTTACTTTTTCCGACATGCTATACTATGACATTTTTTTCGACATGCTATACTATGACTTTTTTTTTTTTACATTTTTACGAAATGCTGTACTGTGACTTATTTTTTTTTACTTTTATCGACATGCTATACTATGACTTTCTTTTACATTTTTCGACATGCTATACTATGACATGTTTTACTCTGACTTTTATTTCGACATGCTATACTATAACATTTCTTCACTTATTTCGACATGCTATACTATGACTTTTTTTTTACATTTTTACGACACGCTATACTATGACTTTTTTTCAACATGCTATAATATGACATTTTGTACATTTTTTCGACATGCTATACTATGACTTTTTTTTCGAGATGTTGCACTCTGACTTTTTTTTTTTTTACATTTTTACGAAATGCTATACTATGACTATTTATAGTTATATAAATAGCTACCGGGGCGACTGTGGCTCACTGGGTTAAGAGGGTTGTCAGGTAACCAGAGGGTCCACGGTTCGATCCTCGACTTGGACGTGTAGAATATGTGTAGATGTTTATATGACTATAGTATAGCATTTTGGAAAAAAAGAAAATGTCTCTATACAGGGATGGGTCAAATGTCATGGATGTGTATCACAATAAAAATGGTTTCTTCTTCTTTTACTTTTTTCGACATGCCTATGACTTTTTTCTGGTATAAAGTGATAGTATACAAAGACTTTTTTTTACATTTTTCGACATGCTATACTATGACTTTTTTTTCGACATGCTATACTCTGACTTTTTTTTCGACATGCTATACGATGACTATTTGTTTTACATTTTTCGACATGCTATATACGATGACTTTTTTTTCGACATGCTATACTATGACCTTTTTTTACTTTTTTCGACATGCTATACTATGACTTTTCTTTACTGTTTTCGACATGCTATACTATGACTTTTTTTACTTTTTTCGACATGCTATACTATGACTTTTTTACTTTTTTCAACATGCTATACTATGACTTTTTTACGTTTTTCGACATGCTATACTATGACTTTTTTTACTTTTTTCGACATGCTATGACTTTTTTTTACTTTTTTCGACATCCTATACTATGACTTTTTCTTTTACGTTTTTCCAACATGCTATACTATGACTTTTTTTTACTTTTTTTGACATGCTATACTATGACTTTTTTTTACTTTTTTCGACATCCTATACTATGACTTTTTCTTTTACGTTTTTCCGACATGCTATACTATGACTTTTTTTTACTTTTTTTGACATGCTATACTATGACTTTTTCTTATACTTTTTTCCGACATGCTATACTATGACTTTTTTTTCGACATGCTATACTATGACCTTTTTTTACTTTTTTCGACATGCTATACTATGACTTTTTTTACATTTTTACGACACGCTATACTATGACTTTTTTTCAACATGCTATAATATGACATTTTGTACATTTTTTCGACATGCTATACTATGACTTTTTTTACATTTTTACGACACGCTATACTATGACTTTTTTTCAACATGCTATAATATGACATTTTGTACATTTTTTCGACATGCTATACTATGACTTTTTTTCGAGATGTTGCACTCTGACTTTTTTTTTTTTACATTTTTACGAAATGCTGTACTATGACTATTTATAGTTATATAACTAGCTAACGGGGCGACTGTGGCTCACTGGGTTAAGAGGGTTGTCTGGTAATCAGAGGGTCCATGGTTCAATCCTCGACTGGGACGTGTAGCATATGTGTAGATGTTTATATGACTATAGTATAGCATTTTGGAAAAAAAGAAAATGTCTATACAGGGATGGGTCAAATGTCATGGATGTGTATCACAATAAAAATGTTTTTTTCCTCTTTTACTTTTTTCGACATGCCTATGACTTTTTTCTGGTATAAAGTGATAGTATACAAAGACTTTTTTTTACATTTTTCGACATGCTATACTATGACTTTTTTTACTTTTTTCGACATGCTATACTATGACTTTTTCTTTTACGTTTTTCCGACATGCTATACTATGACCTTTTTTACTTTTTTCGACATGCTATACTATGACTTTTTTTACTTTTTTCGACATGCTATACTATGACCTTTTTTACTTTTTTCGACATGCTATACTATGACTTTTTTTACTTTTTTTGACATGCTATACTATGACTTTTTCTTTTATGTTTTTCCGACATGCTATACTATGACCTTTTTTACTTTTTTCGACATGCTATACTATGACTTTTTTTTACTTTTTTCGACATACTATACTATGACCTTTTTTACTTTTTTCGACATGCTATACTATGACTTTTTTTTACTTTTTTCGACATGCTATACTATGACTTTTTTTTACTTTTTCCGACATGCTATACTATGACCTTTTTTACTTTTTTCGACATGCTATACTATGACTTTTTTTACTTTTTTCGACATGCTATACTATGACCTTTTTTACTTTTTTCGACATGCTATACTATGACCTTTTTTACTTTTTTCGACATGCTATACTATGACTTTTTTTACTTTTTTCGACATGCTATACTATGACTTTTTCTTTTACGTTTTTCCGACATGCTATACTATGACTTTTTCTTTTACTTTTTTCGACATGCTATACTATGACTTTTTTTTTACTTTTTTCGACATGCTATACTATGACTTTTTCTTTTACTTTTTTCCGACATGCTATACTATGACTTTTTTTTCGACATGCTATACTATGACTTTTTTTCGAGATGTTGCACCCTGACTTTTTTTTAAAACATTTTTACGAAATGCTATACTATGACTATTTATAGTTATATAAATAGCTACCGGGGCGACTGTGGCTCACTGGGTTAAGAGGGTTGTCTGGTAACCAGAGGGTCCACGGTTCAATCCTCGACTGGGACGTGTAGTAGATGTTTATATGACTATAGTATAGCATTTTGGAAAAAAAGAAAATGTCTATACAGGGATGTGTATCACAATAAAAATGGTTTCTTCCTCTTTTACTTTTTTCGACATGCCTATGACTTTTTTCTGGTATAAAGTGATAGTATACAAAGACTTTTTTTGACATTTTTCGACATGCTATACTATGACTTTTTTTTCGACACGCTATACTATGACTTTTTTTTCGACATGCTATACGATGACTATTTGTTTTACATTTTTCGACATGCTATATACGAAGACTTTTTTTCGCTATGCTATACTATGACTATTTTTTTAATTTTTACAAAATGCTATATGATGACTTTTATTTTTACTTTTTTTGACATGCTATACTATGACTTTTTCTTTTACTTTTTTTGACATGCATTTTTTCAAAATGCTATAGTATGCCTTTTTTTCGACATGCTATACTATGACTTTTTTCAACATGCTATACTATGACTTTTTTTCAACATGCTATACTATGACTTTTTTTCGACATGCTATACTATGACTTTTTTCAACATGCTATACTATGACTTTTTTTCAAAATGCTATAGTATGCCTTTTTTTCGACATGCTATACTATGACTTTTTTCAACATGCTATACTATGACTTTTTTTCAACATGCTATACTATGACTTTTTTTCAACATGCTATACTATGACTTTTTTTCGACATGCTATACTATGACCTTTTTTTACTTTTTTCGACATGCTATACTATGACTTTTTTTACATTTTTACGACACGCTATACTATGACTTTTTTTCAACATGCTATAATATGACATTTTGTACATTTTTTCGACATGCTATACTATGACTTTTTTTACATTTTTACGACACGCTATACTATGACTTTTTTTCAACATGCTATAATATGACATTTTGTACATTTTTTCGACATGCTATACTATGACTTTTTTTCGAGATGTTGCACTCTGACTTTTTTTTTTTTACATTTTTACGAAATGCTGTACTATGACTATTTATAGTTATATAAATAGCTAACGGGGCGACTGTGGCTCACTGGGTTAAGAGGGTTGTCTGGTAATCAGAGGGTCCATGGTTCAATCCTCGACTGGGACGTGTAGCATATGTGTAGATGTTTATATGACTATAGTATAGCATTTTGGAAAAAAAGAAAATGTCTATACAGGGATGGGTCAAATGTCATGGATGTGTATCACAATAAAAATGTTTTTTTCCTCTTTTACTTTTTTCGACATGCCTATGACTTTTTTCTGGTATAAAGTGATAGTATACAAAGACTTTTTTTTACATTTTTCGACATGCTATACTATGACTTTTTTTACTTTTTTCGACATGCTATACTATGACTTTTTCTTTTACGTTTTTCCGACATGCTATACTATGACCTTTTTTACTTTTTTCGACATGCTATACTATGACTTTTTTTACTTTTTTCGACATGCTATACTATGACCTTTTTTACTTTTTTCGACATGCTATACTATGACCTTTTTTACTTTTTCCGACATGCTATACTATGACCTTTTTTACTTTTTTCGACATGCTATACTATGACCTTTTTTACTTTTTTCGACATGCTATACTATGACTTTTTTTTACTTTTTTCGACATGCTATACTATGACTTTTTTTACTTTTTTTGACATGCTATACTATGACTTTTTCTTTTATGTTTTTTCGACATGCTATACTATGACTTTTTTTTACTTTTTTCGACATGCTATACTATGACTTTTTCTTTTACTTTTTTCCGACATGCTATACTATGACTTTTTTTTCGACATGCTATACTATGACTTTTTTTCGAGATGTTGCACTCTGACTTTTTTTTAAAACATTTTTACGAAATGCTATACTATGACTATTTATAGTTATATAAATAGCTACCGGGGCGACTGTGGCTCACTGGGTTAAGAGGGTTGTCTGGTAACCAGAGGGTCCACGGTTCAATCCTCGACTGGGACGTGTAGTAGATGTTTATATGACTATAGTATAGCATTTTGGAAAAAAAGAAAATGTCTATACAGGGATGTGTATCACAATAAAAATGGTTTCTTCCTCTTTTACTTTTTTCGACATGCCTATGACTTTTTTCTGGTATAAAGTGATAGTATACAAAGACTTTTTTTGACATTTTTCGACATGCTATACTATGACTTTTTTTTCGACATGCTATACTATGACTTTTTTTTCGACATGCTATATACGAAGACTTTTTTTCGCTATGCTATACTATGACTATTTTTTTAATTTTTACAAAATGCTATATGATGACTTTTATTTTTACTTTTTTTGACATGCTATACTATGACTTTTTCTTTTACTTTTTTTGACATGCATTTTTTCAAAATGCTATAGTATGCCTTTTTTTCGACATGCTATACTATGACTTTTTTCAACATGCTATACTATGACTTTTTTTCAACATGCTATACTATGACTTTTTTTCAACATGCTATACTATGACTTTGTTTCAACATGCTATACTATGACTTTTTTTCAACATGCTATTCTATGACTTTTTTTCAACATGCTATACTATGACTTTTTTTCAACATGCTATACTATGACTTTTTTTTCAACATGCTATACTATGACTTTTTTCAACATGCTATACTATGACTTTTTTTCAACATGCTATACTATGACTTTTTTTCAACATGCTATACTATGACTTTTTTTCAACATGCTATACTATGACTTTTTTTCAACATGCTATACTATGACTTTTTTTCAACATGCTATTCTATGACTTTTTTTCAACATGCTATACTATGACTTTTTTTCAACATGCTATACTATGACTTTTTTTCAACATGCTATACTATGACTTTTTTTCAACATGCTATACTATGACTTTTTTTCAACATGCTATACTATGACTTTTTTTCAACATGCTATACTATGACTTTTTTTCAACATGCTATACTATGACTTTTTTTCAACATGCTATACTATGACGTTTTTTTCAACATGCTATACTATGACTTTTTTTCAACATGCTATACTATGACTTTTTTTTTGACATGCTATACTATGACTTTTTTTCGACATGCTATACTATGACTTTTTTTTAGACATGCTATACTATGACTTTTTTTCAACATGCTATACTCTGACAATTTTTTTCTACATTTTTTCGACATGCTATACTATGAATTTAAAAAAAAACATTTTTCCAACATTCTATACTGTGACTTTTTTTTTACATTTTGTGACATCGTGATTTATTTCACTGAAACTAATTCTTCATTTATTTGTGAAATTAAACCCCCAAGGAGAACTGACTCAGAAAAGAAATTTCATATTCCTATTTGTTTTTGTCCTTAAAATAGTTTTTTATCCGTCAAAAATCAAAAAGATTTCTACTTTACTATCAGAAAAGATAAAGAAAAGTAGCAAATTCCTACATTTTAGAACCAAATACCTGAGAAAGTTTGGAATTTTTGCTTCAAATATGACAAACCATTACAAAAATATTTGTAGATAAACTTTCTGTTGATCACTTAATAATTTCTACTGTTAATAGACACACAGAGGACTCACTTTGGTTCCTGTCCAGTCCTCCATCTCAATGAGAACCTCAGTGGGGCCCATCTTGGTGATTTGACTAATACGATCATTGCCCAGCCAGTGTTCACCTGTCAGGTGACGGAGGAGAAAGGCACGCCAGTCAACCACAAATCACAAGAATAATGCTGCATATGAATATGTAGGTAACTGCCAAAATTAAGATTCAGCGACATGATTAGATAACAAAATGGTTTCAACCAGCGGTGGAAGAATTAGATATTTAAAAATTTAGAAATAGAAATGATGAATTTAGAAATACTCTGTAACAAGTAAAAGTACATTCTAACATAAACATTATAGTTGTGCAGAATGGTCAATTTTAGATTAATGTATATAATTATGTTGAATTACAACTATTGATGCATTAAGGTGTCATTTTAATGTTAGATGGTGATCTTATAGTTTACTATTTATAATGCTGGGTAGCTTATGAATTTCACCAAGGAATAAATAGCTTTATCTTTCTCAATAATAATAACATACATATAGTGAAGTAGTCTTACCAATTAATCAAGCAAAGTACAACTACCTAACTAAATTGTACTCAAGTACAGTTCTTGAGTAAATGTATCAGTTACTTCCCATGGCTTCCACTCCCTTCAGCACCCTCTAGTGGTATACGTTAGAAGTCTTACCTGGAGTCTCACAGCGACCCTTGCCAGCATCGAAGGCGGTGTTGCCGAAACCGCGCCGGTATTCGTCCCAGCGTCGGCCGAAGTCGACACTGCCATCAAGCCTGTTCTGGATGAGAACCCATCCTGGGGGGGGAAAAGAAGGTCTCTCAACCAAAGGCCCAAAATATCCAAAGTATTAACAAACTAAGTTTAGGTGGCCTAACTGAGTTCTACGCTCACCTCCGTTCTGAGTGGTCTGATCACAGAAGACCTTGTATGGAGGTAAGAAGGCGTCGGGCTGGATGAAGTACATCTGGGAGTCTTTTCCTCCACGACGAAAGATGTCCTCACACTCCTTACCTGAATCACACAGGAGAACAGCTTCACTTACTTTTGTGTTCTACCAAAAACGACAAGATTGGCGGTAGCCATATTGGTTTTTGGTCGTCGCATCTTGTTTTTTTTGCAACCAGTGAACAGGAAGTGACCATATGTGGACTGAGGAGGAGAGACATAGAGACGCCGTATACGTCTCTGGTAGAGACCTGTCAATCACAGTAAGCCCCGCCCTAAAGCATCCCCTGCTTTATGGTCTGTGTGACTCTAAATGGACCATAATGTACTAAATGAACATCATGCTGTATTGAAGAAGACTTGAAACTAGAGATTGAGACATAAACTCATGTTTACAATGTTTACTGAGGTAATAAATCAAGAGAGAAGTAGAGTCATTTTCTATAGACTTCGATACAACCAGAGGAGTCGCCCCCTGGTGGACACTAGAGAGAGCTTCACTTTTCAGACCTAGAAGTTGTCGCCTGTGTATATTGAACATTGCGACCTGTAGGGGTCACCACACTGACCAGACACCACCGGTATGGGACAGGTGGTCTTGCACGGTTCATTGCACTCCTCCCTCTGGCCCTGGATGGCCTTCTCCAGCTTCTGGATCTTCTGCCTGATCTTGTCCAGGACCCCCTGCAGCCACACAGCACACAGTACACAGTGCATTACATCAGTGGGTGTTGGATACACTATATTAGTATATTGCACACATTTATTTTTGTTTCAGTCTTTCTCTGCAATAGATTCAAGCTCATCATCTGTTTCTCTCCAAGATGATGCTTTACTTACAGCTAAAAACAAGAAGCATGTCTGAGACATGACATGAATAAAGTGTCAGCTCTTATTTACCTGTAGCACTCTGATGCTGGAGGGGAAGGTGGTGTCCACCGTCTCCTTGATGTAGGCATGTTGTTCCTCCACCCGATCAGTGTACTGACTGACCGCCCTGCTGTTGTCTGAGACGGGCAGAGAAACAACTCAGGAGGTGCACAAGGGAACAATTGTACAAAACCATTGAAGTGATCAATCAGTTTTGGCGTGCGTCGTTTGAAATGATGTTAAACTACGTTTGTATTGTTATGTTTAACTTATTATGTGGAAGTTTCAGGGAAAGATTGGAAAGAGGGAACAATGTTGAAAATCTTTTGTTGTGCCTGTAAAACACTTTGCTTCACAGTTTGTGTTTCTTCTCTTCACTGTATTTGACGTTTACAGTTTTGCCACAATGCTTTCACACAACACAACACTTTTGTAAACAAGGTCAGAAATTCGAGGAGTTTAAATGGGTAAATGCTACTCTACTCTAAACATATTCGACTCTACAGCAATGACCTCTTCTGTAATAACTGCCTGAGATTGATTAACTGTGAGCTGAACAACAGGATAACAAAGTGGATCAAATACTTTGTTAAACATTCATTGATTCATATAAAGTGACGTAACTATACCTCAAAAAGAAACATTGTTACAGTTTTACCCAAAGAAGAAGAAAATGTTCAGAAGAGCACTTGAAGGCTCTCGTTTCAATATAAACTATCAAAAGGATCATGAAGGCGTCCTGATTGGTTGAACCTTGACTTGCGGATCCATTTCGTGAACCATAATTTATCGACATTATCCGGCTGATCTGGAGTCAGACTCACCGCCGCCGAGCCTCTGCCTCTCCCTCAGAGAGTTGGAAATGCTGTTGACGTAGTTGTAGATGGTGTTGGAGGATCGGGACAAATCATCCACCTGAGGCTTGAGCTCATTAATGCTCTGTGAGAAGAAATGGAAGCAACAGGAAGTCAATCCACAATATGACAGCATTCAATTTAATCTAACATCTTGAGTTAGAGCCAACATATCCTCCATATTCTCTCATTGCTGAGATAAATAAAAGATGAAGTTCACTTTTTACCGTTTTGACGTTCCTCTCTTGCTTCAGCAGCATGGTCTTCAGCTCGCAGCCAGTGGGGCACAAAACACCCTGATGGACGAGAGAATCTCTGATTAGGTGTGTGTCAGTCACTGACTAAAGGGGGGGGGGGGGTCTCTCCAAGGCAGCCATTGACTTCCTTCTATCCATGAACAGATTTATGGATGAAAATCAATTGGCAGATATCAAACCTGCTCCAGACAAGTCAATCGATGTTTTTATTGGTTCAAACAAATGGCTTTTTCTGACATTGGAGTTTTGAGATTTGGGGAATTTGTTTCTTCCAAGAAGAAAGAGTTGCATACGGGCATCATAATCATCTGGACCAAAACAACAATGTGTAGGATTTTAAATACCAAAGTTGAAGTTTCTGCCTTTTGTTCTTTTGTTTTTATCCTGAAGTGTAAACCTGGAACAAAGGCATCTGCAAACGTGCGCTAATGCTTTCGACATCGTCCAGCAGAAACGTGACACAAATATGTGGAATGGGTGGAATGGGTGGAGTGGGCGGGTGGTTGGGTGGAATGGCTGGGCGGGTGGGTGTAGTGGGTGGGCGGGTGGGTGTAGTGGGTGGAGTGGGTGGGGGGTGATTGTGTGCTTGGTTGGGTGGGTGGGTGGAATGGGTTTGGTCGTGTGGGTGGGTGGGTGGAGTGGGTGGAGTGGGTGGGGGGTGATCGTGTGCTTGGTTGGGTGGGTGGGTGGAATGGGTTTGGTCGTGTGGGTGTAGTGGGTGGAGTGGGTGTAGTGGGTGGAGTGGGTGGAGTGGGTGGGGGGTGATCGTGTGCTTGGTTGGGTGGGTGGGTGGAATGGGTTTGGTCGTGTGGGTGTAGTGGGTGGAGTGGGTGTAGTGGGTGGAGTGGGTGGGGGGTGATCGTGTGCTTGGTTGGGTGGGTGGGTGGAATGGGTTTGGTCGTGTGGGTGGGTGGGTGTAGTGGGTGGAGTGGGTGGGGGGTGATCGTGTGCTTGGTTGGGTGGGTGGGTGGAATGGGTTTGGTCGTGTGGGTGGGTGGGTGTAGTGGGTGGAGTGGGTGGGGGGTGATCGTGTGCTTGGTTGGGTGGGTGGGTGATCGTATGCGTCCTCCTACCATCTCCTCTGCGGCGTGCGTGCATCCTCCTTCATCCGGCTGCTTCTCCTTCTCCTGCAACTGCTGCCCTGCGACTGGAGCTGGGGTGGGCCGGCCGCGATACCTGGGACGAAAAAGCACCAAAGAAATATTATAATAATAATCTGCTGGATCTGCAACAATGGAGCATATTTTTATAAACTGACCAGATATTCATTTTGAAAAACTATAGCTGCTAAAAAAGTGTATTGAAGTGAAGACTATATCACAATATCTGCTTCTGAAATGAAGTATAAAGTACTCTAACATGGAAATACTCAAGTACAGTACTTGAGTAAACTAACTGCATTTATCTGACAGCTGTGGTTTTTCCATCAAGTCATATACTCATCTTCTAAATGCACAGTTATAGATTAAATCATATAAAAGCATATTAAACACATTCATATCAGCTCACTCATTAAACAAAACAGTAATGCATCAGGAATGATAACTCAATAATATATTAAAACGCATGAAAATGAGCCATTTAGAAAAATAACTTCTGATACTTTCAGTAAATGTTGCTGCTGTTTCTGTACTTTTTTAAATGTAATACCGTTAATGTTAAATATGTATACATCAACGTGTCTTTTATTTCGTTCAGGTGTCCGTGTTTGAACGTACCTGCCGCCGCTGCTGATAGGGGGCGGGGTATAGCGGTTGCGGGTGTAGCTGTCCCCGCCCCTTGTTAGTGGGCGGTGACCACGAGCATCTACGGTCCCGGCTTTGGTCTGAGGGGAGACGAGAGGAAACAGGACGTGAGGAGGGAATACAAAAAAATATCAAAATAAATGTAATTCACGATTCAAATCAAGCATTTTCTACTCACTGTTTCATTCTTTGCAGACGATGGCTTGTTGTCCAAAGATAAAAGAAGAATATTGTGACATAGAAGATTAAAATCCATTTTTCTTTTCAAACTTGTGTTTGTGTAAAAGCTGCATTTCTTTGAGGACTCTATAATATGATCGTATACCATGTACAGTATACAATGTATACTGTACATGGTAGTTTAGGAGCTGGACCTCAAACTGAATGCATTATTACTGTACATGTAATCTGGTGATGAAGATAAAGATGTCACATCTTAGATGATGCACACTGTCATAAATACACACAAAAAACACACAAAATACACACAAAAAATAAATGTTTTCTTTCCACTAATCTGAAATAAAACGTGTTTTCACCTTAAAAATATCAATAATACACAACTACTAACAACATAATACAGGTCCAGAAGAGACGGTGAATTAACAATAAAATGTGCGTTAAAGATAGAAATGTGCATTTGGCCTTTTACCGGTTTTATTTGGTGAGTAAAGGTTTGTATGTACAGACAATAAAGTTAGAGATCCATACAATTCATAAAAAATGAAATAACATGGTTTGATTCATTGACTCATTTCATGGTGATGATTCCACTGTACGGTAACATTTAAATATTGTGATTGAAGGTGAAACGTTCAGGATGTCACTGAAGTGAAGCACTCACCGTATCGTACTCGTCATAATCCAGGTTGTCCTGAGCCCAGACGACGGACACACACAGACACACACACACACACAGCAGCGTCCTCATCCTGATGAAGTGACTCTTCTTCTCAAATCCTCGTCTTCAGGGCGCCTTCGCTCCTTCTCTCTGGCACTCACATCTGATTCCACCCGCTATTTATCCTGCAGGTCAACTTCTTATCGATCCGCTGGAAAAAAAGAACAGTCAACATCTGCCGGGGACAGTTTACCCAAACCTGAGTCACCGCTGCTCCCGGTCAGCCTGCTGGCGGAGGAACCAAAGGACCAAAGGACAAAAGGGCAAAAGGACAAAAGGACAGAAGGACTGAAGGACTGAAGGACTGAAGGCTTTATACGTCTGAGTCTGATGATGTGTGTAAGAGACAACGTGTCCAATAATTCAGCTTTTAACTTATGTTGTTGATTTTGACGTGAGGTTACAACACCTTTAAACGTTGACATTCAGCATCGCCGCAGCGTAGAAATACTCTTCAATGAGTAAAAGTATTATTACCAGCAGTACTGTCTGTCCAGAGGTAAGCGACACAGTAACATGGAACACATTCCGCTTCTTGTTTGAATGAAATGTTCCGATTGTTTCTTTTCTTTGCTTCTTAATCACAAATCCTCTAACATTGAAAAAATAACGTTTGAGTACAATAAAAGATATTTATCGATCAGCTGAGAGGTCACCTGTAATTGGCCGCTCATGAGAATATGTAACATAAATCAGGCAGAATGAGGCAGTGGAACGCGTTTTCATCCACTTTCTGGATTTTACAATCTGATAAACTTGTTACAATAGTTACGATCGAGTACACGTCCTCTGGATTTATTCAGATTTCCTTATTCTTTTATCTGCAACAACAATCTCACAGGTACAGATTTAGTTTGAAGGAAATACATGATTGCAAGTTTCAGCCCAGAGTCAATAAAGAGGAGTTGTGTCGTCTTTCCCGGCCGAGGACGCCATGCTGGGAAACGAGTGTGAGGTTACTTGATGACAGTCAGCATGCGTCACTGTGTGCACTGACTTCAGTCTGATTTATGATGAATATCTCTCCCATTATCAGAGGAACTCTGTTTAGTGAACACCAGTTCAGAGAGGAGAGATTCTCCTCTCGGTCAAAGCTGTTTTTTGTTTTTTCAGTTTGGTGAAATTTGAACGATTGAGCAACTGAAGTGTGTTTGAGTCCATCGGGTTGGTGGTGCAGCGTTGTGAAATGACAAACATTGAATTTACCTTCTGCACACATAACTCTGTATGTTCCTACACAAACACCAGCTGCCTCGTTTAAAACTAGAAACTAGGAACAAAGCTTTACGTTTCATCATCTCAGACAAGAAGAAATATGGAAACAAACACTTTTTTAATGTTTATATATTTTTTAATTTGCATTGTAATTTGAGGGCTACACATGGAAGAGAAGAATTAATCAAACACCTGCTTTCATTCATACTAACACAGCTAAGTGTGCATCGACAGCGTTAATGATCTCAGTGATTGACTCGATCCAACAGGAGGTCATGTGTGTCGCCATAGATACGAGATGGACTACAGGGAGTTCAGACGGGCAGACCTGGACCACATCCTGCAGGTGGACTCGAAACCTTTGATGCATCTGTTCAAAACGAAATGCAACTCCAGCTGTTGGATCCGGCTGGTTTCACATCATCTTGCCACAGATGAAAGGGAGAGACTTGTTGCACGGGGGCGTTGATCCACTTCTTGTGCACTGAAACACAAAAGATGATCAGAGAATATGGACTTCAGGGATGTCAAGCTGCACGTGCAAAGAAAACGTTTCCCGACGTACGGTTGGCGTAAATGAAGCATGTTTGTTGGAGTTGAATGTCAATTTAGAATTTAGTCGTGTTAGCACGCTGGATTTTTTAGCGAAACAGAAAATGACGCACGAACGTCCATTTAGAGTCAAACTGACCATAAAGCAGGGGGCGGGGCTACACAGTGATTGACAGGTTACCAGAGACGTATACGCACTTCAACCAAAATGTTTAGAATACAAAACCTTGAACGGCACCGAGAGGCTACAGGACGATATGATGAGAGACAAGCAGCTGATACTGACCGGTGGAAACAGCTGATTGTCTCTCATCATATGCATTGATCTTCACAACACAATCTTCAAAAACCAGAGCTAGGGTGGCATTTCCCAGGGTTGAAATATCTAAAAAACGTTAATGTGTGTGTGTGTGTGTGTGTGTCTGTGTGTGTGTGTGTGTGTGTGTGTGTGTGTGTGTGTGTGTCTGTGTGTGTGTGTGCGTGTGTGTGTGTGTGTGTGTCTGTGTGTGTGTGTGTGTCTGTGTGTGTGCGTGCGTGTGTGTGCGTGCGTCACTCCACAGCCGAGCAGTCAGCTGTGGACACGAAGACACAAACAAACATACGGCTATACAGGGAATACATCAGTTTCAAAAAAATAAGCAATTTTTATAAATTTAAAATTTGAAGGTTTTGTTGTTGGACCACAATGAAATCTTAAAGTTTGTATGTTGTAGTTTTGCCATTTAGAACAAATTCAATTCCAGTTCATTTCTCCAGCAACCGGTCCAGGTCAGGGGGAAGCTGTTGGTGCCATCTTCGGTCAAAGACTGGAGGAAGTGGTTCTGCTCATAACTGTGGATGGACGCCAGGTTGCCCCCTGCAAACATACAGTAATACTGGGGGGGGGGGGGGGGGTAGAGAGAGAGAGCTCACACATCTGGTTTGGTTTGAAACGTGTGAACCGTGTCGCTCCTCACCTCGGCTTCAATCCAAGTCTTGTAGCTGTTGATGAAGATGAAACACTCGTGCTCATAGTGGGTCCAGCCGTCCGGGCAGTAGGGCTCCATCTCCATCTCCATCTCCATGTCCATCAACATGTCCATGTCCATGTCCATGTCCATCTCCATGTCCATGTCCATCTCCATCTCCATGTCCATGTCCATCTCCATGTCCATCTCCATCTCCATGTCTACACCAGAAGAGAACACTTTTTTAACATTGCACTCATGTTCACAATAAGTCTTTTAACAACACAATCACCAGTTTCAAGTAGCTTGTGTTCATTTGCTGTAAACTGATTCATGTCATTACAGCGCTAGTGTTCTCTGTGACGATGCATTGTATTGTTGTCAATAACACGGCCAACAGATGGCGCCAAACTCAACGTGAAATTCATTCAAGTGCAGATAAACTCCTGTCTCTCTTAATCATGTAGAAAAAGTATTATATATATGTATATATATATATATATATATGCATATATATATATATATACGTATATATATATATATATATATGCATATATATATATATATATATATATACATATATATATATATATATGTATATATATATATATATATATATATATATATATGCATATATATATATATATATACATATATATATATATATATGTATATATATGTATATTATATATATATATATATATAATATACATATATATATATATATATGTATATATATATACATATATATATATATATGTATATATATGTATATTATATATATATATATATATGAATAAATAATTGTCGGTGTTAATTAATGAATGCGTTGACGCGAAATGAACGCGTTAACTTGCCCAGCACCAACATATATACATCAATACACACAAACAAACAATGTATGTGATATGCTTTCAACACAATAAAAGACCCTCAGTTGATATGAGAGGACACAAATGTTCAACACTAGAAAACAAATACTTTACAAGTAAAAAGTCCTGCACTCAGAAAGCACTGAAGTATTTGCAGCAGAATGTACTTTCAAGTCAGTCTGAGGACCTTTGACCTGCTCATGAAACAGTCTCAGTTCAGGACTGATGACTCCACATTACCTGCACCAGCAAACAACACTTCTATAGATCTACAGGAGGACGTGTTGCTGGACCCGCTGGAGGGAAGGGAGGCACGGGAGAACCAGAACCAGGACTGAGAGGAGCAGCCTGTCAGACCTGCTGCAGTAGAATCAGAGCTTCTCTAAAGGGAGTCTGGTGCTCAGTCACACTACCACTTCAGTCCACAGGGGGCGACAGAACCAACACTAAGAAAGTTTCCTGAAGTACAATTCATGAAGGACTCTCCAGACGTCAGAATGACTCGTTATGTTACTTTATCATCCTTTCACTGATGCATTCAGGTGTAAGCAGCATGTTAATGCTCCAGCTGACTTTATTACTTTATGTATCTATATCAATGCATCATGTCTGTTCAGATGGTCAAACGCTTCGTTCTGTAAAAACATTGACCGTATAAAACTATTACTATAAACTATATATTCTGATTTAAATTACTCTATTCGAATTCATAGTTTTTATGCTAAATTAATGAAATGAATTTAAAGTGGCTGGATCACTTCATATCACATCCTCCAGCTCGAGCAACACAAGCTGTGTGTCGTTGTTTGAGGGTCTCAGCTGAACCCTCAGAAGGAGCAGCTTCAGCATCACCGGCAGTAACCGAAGCCCCCCACCTCAAAGAGAAGCCCCCACGGACACGGAGATCATGTTCCTCTGTGTTCCAATGCAATTATGTCCACGTGAGAGGTCCGATATGAATGAATGAAGACATAACCAGATATAGAATGCTCACGCTCTTCTTCTCTGGTGTTCGACGAGGAACATATCCGTTTAAACACGTGTTTATTATCTTCACTTCATCCTGTGAGGAGCTCATTCACACTCTCAAAAAAGTATAAACTGCATAAAATTGGGATTTAGATTTTGCACAAATTTGCAATTCATACTTTTTGTGAGAGCATAAACATAGTTCCACCCTTGAGCCCTTTACAGGGTTAAAGCAGCAGAGTGCACGTGGAAGTTCTTGAGATCACAAATAACAGTCAAACGACGTGTCGATACTGTAAAATAAAGAATACATTATTCGACATCATTTCATATCTGCATGCTCTGAAGCTGTTTCTACGTTCAGCTCTGCTCGACTTCACGCCGTGCGGTACATTGTTAAACTCTTATTTATATGTTTGATATTTGGTGAAACAAAAGATGAAGACGATCACAAGCAGCAGCACAACAACTTCCTGTGCAGACAGGAAGTGCATAAGCCCAACAAGCGTTACACAGAACCATCATCCATCCGTCTGCTAGAGACATGGATGCCTTTTTCTTTTTCTGCATATTCAGTGAAATACATATATATACATATATGATATGATGATATATATGATGTATGATGATTGGCTCAATAAAAGATATTTTTACAAAAGTAACCCGAAGATCCAGACGAGAAGATAAACGATGTAACCCAAAACTCACGAGCGGATTATCTGCTAATATACAATAATAACAATGAATAAAATAAAAGTCTCTGCAGCTCTGCAGGCGTAAATCATCGTAACATGTGACCACAAAGTCATATGACACTGCGAATATAATATGACTGAATCATTGTCAAATCATATCAACTGAGCTTATTGAGCATAAAAGCATTTAAAATAAAAGCCGCACACACATGATTTAGAGATATACGTGTTGCAGCTCAGCCAATCAAATGTCTGTCTGTCGCTCTCTACACACATCCACACATGATATTCAAGGAAAGATCATCACTTTTCCCCTCTCACCCCCCCCCCCATTTCAAATTAAAAGCCCCACAGAATGAATTCTAACTGGAATGCTTGTGATGACGCCTCTCATTTTAGTGTCAAACATTATGATTCTGTCTCCTCTCCCCCACCCAGTCCCACCCTTTCAAAATAAAAGCCCCACGAATACAAGATTCAATCCAAGAGTATGAATCTAAAATGCAGAAAGGAGAGTAGCGCTGTCTCTGTTGAACCTGAATGACGCTCCCGGCGATTTCTTCAGGCAGTAGAAGCCACACTGTCAACATTCCTTTGGGAATTTTCTCGTTCTCTTTATGTTTTAAAGACGCCTGTAGATTACTGGGAGAACAGATCACTAGTTTGCTCAGACGAGACTCAAATCCTCGTGTGGGGGAGAAATGGTGACCGTAAGAAAATCACAGTTCGGAGGTGGAAACATCGTTTCTCTTCTGTCAAACCGAAGACGCTCTCGACAGTTTCTTCTTCAGAGGGCAGTGTGAGAACTAAAGGCCAGACTTTAAATCATATCGATCAGATGTTTTACAGTTAAATTATTCTGTAAATTGTGTCATCGTGGAGTTTATTCTGTGTTCTGTGTTGTAATGGTGGTTTTGTTGGCGTATCAGCTTGTGACAGCGATTAAAGGATTTAAAGTATTATCAGCTCCTCTGTCATTCATACGTTCCCTTTTCTTTGGCCTCTGAACGACGGTGGAGTTCTTCACGTGTGCTGGCGGTGAACCTTGATGTCTCTCTGAACGGGGTCAAAGGGGAAGTGTTGGCTGGAGCAGAGACCACAGCCTGAGCAGATGTCTGTGGTCACGGTGCTGAACCTACAGCGGTGACAGCATGCAACACAATACAACAATGAGCTTCTTCTATCGAGTCATAATCAATAAGGAGTTCAGCTTCAGATAGACATCACAGTTTAGCACAAAAGTCCTTCTCTTTAAACTGATATGTCCTCACTCTGATGTCATTGGACCGTTTATGAGTTAACGAATATGCAAAAGATCTTTTTCATGCACTGATGCATTTTTACCAACGCACATGTTTTCATGCTCACTACCTCTTTTCAGGCTTTCAGCCTCAACCTTCTACTTCCTCTCCGAACGGTCATGGAGCTGGTTCACTGCTTCTCTTGTCTTTTCTCATTTTAGAGAATCAGCAATCAACCGGTAACCCCCGGCAACCCAATGCAGACCTTCCTATAACAAAACATGAAGTTCATTGATTTAGTTTTTTAACATGCCTCATGTCTGAGAGTTTGACTGATCGATTGGTATCATTGTTCCGGTATATAACAGGAGAAGTCGTCCCCTTGTTTCACAGATAATTTACAGAATAAAGGAAACACACGAGGGCTATAAAACACAATGAATGCAGTGTGGGAACTCTGACACACACAAATATATATATATATACATCATAAAATATATATATATATATATATATATATATCATAAAATATATATATATAATAAAATATATATATATATCATTTATTTCTAACATGTAACAAATAAGAACAAATAGTAAATAATAATGATAATAACGTTTTTAGACCCTCATCTGATGGCTGCTCCACTAACGTGCCCCAGCGTTGAACAGGAGGTTTATAAGAGTCGTAATGAATGTTAAAGACTTCCTCTTTTGTCAAACCAGAGTTCCTCCCTGAGTTTCCTTCACTCTGCGTGTCTCTCCTCTTGATGCTCGTTCACTTTCTCTGTTCATCCACTCGGTCGCTTTCCTTCCCTGCAGGATGGGACAGCTGAGCAACCTTCACTCCACCTTCCTCCTCCTCCTCCTCCTCCTCTTCCTCCCCCTCGCCCCGTGCTGGGGTCAGAGGCCGTCCTGCGATCGCTGCGACCTGCGACTCTTCTGCAACTGCTCCCACGGCGGATTGACCCGCGTCCCCGCGGTACCAGCCGGCGCCCTGACTCTTGACCTGTCCTTCAACGACATCACCGTGGTGACGGGGGACGACCTGACGGGACACGCGAGGCTGGGGTCTCTGAGTCTCCATGGTAACGTTGATTAACAGAGAGAAGGATAGATCAAAGGCTTCTGTCGTAAAACATGACGCACGAGCAGCAGATTCACTTCTTCACCATGTTAGTTTACTTAAGGACACGTTTTATGACAATATTTGTGTTGAACTGGATTTCTACTCTACTAGTCAGACTATTTTTGACAAGATTATATATTATATATATTTATATTTATATATATATTTATATATATGTATATTGATATTTATGTATATAAATATATATATATATATGTTGGAGGTAAGTTTGTTTTGTCATTTACCATTAGTTTAACATTAATGTACAAATGAATTGATTTTTATTAATTATATTAGCGTTAAATATAACATTGACTACATTTAACGCTAATAATAATGAATAAAAGGTTTTGAGATGTATGAATTATAATATCAATGACAAAACAATCTTACCTCCAAGCTCCATTCAGCAGCTGTTCTGGAGCTTTTGATCATCTCACATGGTCTTCATCGGTCGTGGTGGAACTGAAGATGTTCACGCTCAGGACTTCTCCTCCCTGTTTTGCTGTGCCAAAGGTCAAGAATGAGCTTAGAAACTGCAGTTAAAGTCAAAGGAGGATTCAGGGGATCTACTAGCAGAAATGTAATCGAACATTCATCACTGTTTTCATTAGCGTATGATCACCTGGAACTCAGAATCTTTGTGTTTTCGTGAGCTTAGGATGAGCCCTTCACATCCACATAGGGAGCGGGTCCTCGTCACAGAGTCCACCATGTTTCCAGTGGTGTCAGTGTGTGAAATACCTGATGGCAATCGAGGGGACCCATCTCCCCCGATACCACTCGGACCCCCCTAGAGCCCCCTATTTCACACACTGGCTGTAGTCTACTTTTTGTAATTGACATTGGACAATGATGCCATATGACTGAGTCACTCATAAGGACAGGGATTCTTTAGCCCTCCTCCTGCTGACTCTGCCATCTAGAGGCTGTCGGGGTTTTTAAAAGTAAACATCGGAGTAAACACAGAGGACAAGGTGGAGAAGACAAGCAGCACCATCTCTGTGTCCATCTCTATGTTCATCTCCACCACAGAGGAGGCACAGACTCAAACGTGGAGGAATTAAACACCGCTTGCACTCCTTAGCCAGAAGGATCTTCTCTGCCAGGCATCACTGCAACAATAATAACATCAATGAGAATTGATGATAATCAGTGGTCCACTGATTGAACCCTGTGGAACGCCTAGAGTGCTGGATGTTTTTACATGTCGATATTACTGTCCTCCAGGTAACAAACTAGCTGTGATCCATCCGTCAGCGTTTGACTCTCTGTGGAGCCTGGAGGAGCTAGATCTATCGAACAACCAGCTCACTGCTCTCAACCACAGATGGTTCAGCAAGCTAGGAGCTCTACAGGAGCTCAACCTGCTCCACAACCCCTACAGGTACAGCACTCAGGTTACAGTTCAAAGGGCGAGCAGTGACAATGATAATCACATTTGATGTTTGTGGTTTGTGTGTCTTGTGTCCTCCAGCTGCCTGGGTTCTCCTCCAGTGTTTCAGAGGCTGGTCAGGCTGAGGAGGCTGGGGTTTGGAGGTCCTGCTCTGGAGGAGCTAAAGAGAGGAGATCTGTCTGGAGTCACTCAGCTGGAGGAGCTCACTGTGCACGCCAACAACCTGACGAGGTGAAGGACTGACACTGTTTGTGTGTGTTTGTGTTGTTGCACGAGAGTCAAATGTCCTAAAAAGGAAAAGAAATGTATGTATATATATATATATATATATATATATATACACATATATATATATATATATATATATATATATATATACACATATATATATATATATATATATATATATATATATATATATATACACATATATATATATATATATATATATATGTGTATGTATGTATGTATAGATATATTACACTGGCAGACAGCACAGAACATTCTTGACTGTGTAGCCACTTCAAATAGAATTGATTCACATGTTTTATAACATAAAATACCAAAACATGATAAGAGCTGATGCAGCTGATTCAGGAGTTTGAAGAGTCAAATTTGATGTGGTTCATATGGTTATCCTCTCGGCCCTGTCATTTGTGATACCATCACATTATCCACATTAAGCAAATTGATTATAAATGCAGATGATGAGGGAAAGTAAAACGTATAAGCAAGATCAAATATAAGGTTGGTGTCAAAATATTAAAAGGGCATCGGCTCCATGCGGTGGGGCACCAGCATGCAGAGAGTACGCTGGAGGGAACCTCATCACGCTTTTTCCATTGGACGAACATCCCACCTAGAGGGAACCGCACCATGTGTTCTCCACTGAGCATCCTAGAGGGAACTTCCTCACGTTTTCTTCACTGAAAGGGCGTTTTAGTGGGCTTTTCATCAGGTTTTCTTCAATGGAAGGGTATCCTAGAGGGCTCTTTATCACATTCTCTCCATTGGATGGGCACTCTAAAGGGCACTTCATCATGTTTTCTCTGATGGAAGGGCATCGTAGAAGGCTGTTTTTCATGTTTTATCAACCAGAGGGGCATCCAAGAGGGCACTTTTGCTGCAGTTGTAAATGTAAGGACTAAAGACTGAAGCACTGAATATTGAAGCCACAGTCTGTCCTTCCCTTTAAAAGGTCTTACTATTCCCCATCTTCCACTCAACCTCTCCTGTCTCTCTCGCTCTCTCTGCAGGTATGAAACCGGTACTCTAGCGGACGTTTGGCCGCTGGGTCGTGTCACTTTGAGCCTCCGCGGTCCATTTTTAACGAACGTAGCCTTAGCCTCGGCTGTGCTCGGGGACGTGTCATACCCTGAGACGTGGCTCATTCTGGAAGATCTCCATCTGATGAGGAATCAGTCTGTTCAGCCATCCCGAGAGGTGGCCAGGAGGAGAGTCAGGTCTCTTTTTCTTTAATACTCGCGGTCATGCAGAATTCCTAATGAAGCACTGATGAACACAATGATAGGGCTGAGAGGGCAGTCGATGTGGTAATTATGAGTGTGAAACTCTCAATAATAAGAAAGTGCCTGAACATAAGAGAAAAGTAATGAAGAGAAATAAGTGCAATGCTCTTAATGTACAGTATATTAGCAGTCACCAGCATGTACCTCTTACTCCTCTACTTTCTCCATTTCAATGAGTTACGGCTTCGGTTGTACAGCGGTACTGTCACTATATCCTGACAGTAGTACATGGGACAGACAATCTGTGAAAACAGTCAGGTTCCTCTGCCTTCTCTTAGTGCCTGAAGGAAAACACCCAATCAGAGTCAGGGATTCTCTAACGCAGCTGTCAATCACTGCAAGCAAACTGTCAAACTAGGAAGCATTGATCAAATTTGAGATTTGAGATATTTAAATGCAACATTTCAGTACATTTGTAATAGAAAAACAATTGTCTTAATGAATGTAATCAACAGGGGAAGTTTAAAGGAGTTATACATTTTTTGGGTGTAAAAATGTAAAATCGGTTTGGCAGACAAACCAACCAGTCGCTCCTCTATGATGTCACTCTTCAGGAAAATGACCTTACGCAACCTTTCTGTGTCCGATGAGGCCATGGCTGACCTCCTGGTGGCGGTAGATGGGGCGCCGCTGACCTCCTTGTTCGTGGACGGCGTCACAATGACAGGCGAGGGCAGGTAGGAAACCAGCACGGCAGCACGATCTAGCAAATTCAGTGACGCCAACTTACTTGCTAGATTTAGAGACTTTTTTGTCAAAAGGCGCCTAGCGACAGTTCTAGTGACTTTTTGGGACGGGCCTTAATTCGTCTCATTTGATGAACACCAGTGTTCAGGCGAAGAAGCAGCATGTTTAGTCAACCAATCAGCAGCCCGGCAGAAACATGAACGAGCTGTGAATGTACGTACCTACTGGGTAGTTTAATGGTTTGTTGTTTCTCTGTTGGTGTTAGGTGGGAGCGAGCCAGATGGACAGACCATAAAAGCATTGACGAGTTCTTCCTACGAAATGCCAAAGTGCTGAAAGTCTTTCAGTTTGCCTCCCTTCTGGGGCTGCAGTTTCTGCTGCAGTACCCCAGGAAGTTGTCCGTCATAAACAGTCAGGTGAGGACGGTGTTATCTGTCTCATGCGATAGCTACATCAATCCACTACATAGCTGGAGTAAGGAGTCCCGATTGTAAGATTGAAATTAGGAGTGTGATTTTAAAGTCAGACCTTTTACCCTCAGGTGTTTGTGTTGCCCTGTCTCACGTCCCGCCTGCTCGTGAACCTGCAGTACCTGGACCTGTCCGACAACCTGCTGACTGACCTGACTCTGGTGGAGACACTGTGCGACGGAGACGGCACTCTGAAGGACCTCCGAGTTTTAAACCTCAGCGGAAACGCTCTGAAGGTGCCTTTGTGAAACTATAAAAAACTGTCTTTATTTTTTGTGGATTTTCTGTTAATTCATACTTTCTAGCTAAAAAGAAGTCCAGCTAGCGGCACTTGAGAGACAATGTGTTGTTTAACCACAAAGGAGTAGTACTCCTACTGACTAGTAAACTGATAATCACAAGTAAAATCACTGAGGTGCCAATAAAGTATGAATCCAAGAATACGTAAAAAAAAAAGATTTGGAGAAGAATACCTGCTTCCTGAAGACTCGTCTGCCTCTGTCTTCTCTGCTGTCCAGTCTTTGTCCACGATGAACCGGCAGGTGACAAAGCTCTCCAAACTGACCCACCTGGACATCAGCCGGAATGGATACAGCTCCATGCCCCAGGGCTGCTCCTGGCCCTTCACCCTGCGATACCTCAACATCTCCAGGGCCAAACTTACTACCATCACCCCCTGTCTACCTGCAACTCTGGAGGTACTGAAAGTGGACCATGTAGCAGTAATCCCGACAGTCGACCTGACACACACACTGCAGCAAACACCACTTTTATCTTGTGCTTTATCACATACAGGTGTTGGATCTGAGTAACAACGACCTCAAGAGCTTCACCCTGATCCTGCCTGCCCTGAGAGAGCTCCACCTCTCTGGGAATAAGTTACTGAGGCTGCCCCCTGGATGGCTTTTCCCCAATCTGCAAACACTGACAATACAGGTAAGGACCAATCACTCATTCATACATTTCTTCTTCCAGTCCTCTTTGTATTCCCCCAGTGTGACCCCAGTGTGTTCTCCCACAGTCGAACACCCTGAACATGTTCGACAGTTCGGACCTCCAGTCGTACAGGCGGCTCCAGGACCTCCAGGCGGGTCAGAACAAATTTGTCTGCTCCTGTGACTTTGTCCACTTCCTCCAGTCGGCCGTTCAAGGAGGTGGAGGCGTGCATTTGACAGATGGAGAGGAGAGCTACGTCTGCGACTCTCCTCTCTACCTGCAGGGGGAACCGGTGGGTCGAGTCCAACTCTCTGTTGTCGTGTGCCACCGGGTTTTGTTTGTGTCCGTGAGCTGTGGGGTGGCGCTGGCTGTAGGGATACTGGTGTGTGTCCTGCTGTGGCGCCTCCATGCGTTCTGGTACCTCAAGATGACGTGGGTGTGGCTGAGGGCCAAGCGTAGCTCCCGGGGACGGCGGCAACGCAGAGATGGAGCGGAAACGGAGGAGTTGCTCTCCTACGACGCCTTTGTGTCCTACAGCGAGAGAGATGCGAGCTGGGTGGAGAACTTCTTGGTTCCTGAGCTGGAGGAGCCACGGTAATGTTGATCGATATGTTTAAAACATAATAACGTTCTACCGTTTGTTTATTAGTTAGCAGGGTATCTCAAAAGCTCAAAAAGTACTTACCAGATTTCAGTGAACCTTCGTAAAAAAGTTAGTTTGGCACAAGACGATGAGCAGAGCCCACATCAACTTTTAATTAAAAGACTTTTGGAAATTTCACATTTTTGGCAAATTACCATTCCAATAAATTTCATGCGATATTTACCAAACATGGCGCAGTTTAAAACATTACCTTCTCTGTGGTTTATACTCCAGGGAGACCGATGAAGACTCTGTGAACCACAGAGCCCCCCGACCTCTGACCCTATGCCTCCACAAGCGGGACTTCCTTCCTGGACACTGGATTGTGGACAACATCATGAGCGCCATGGAGCGCAGCCGGCACACCGTCTTCATCCTCTCTGAGAATTTTGTCCAGTCGGACTGGTGCCGCTACGAGCTGGACTTCTCCCACTTCCAGCTGTTCGATGGCAGTGCTGGCGGAGACGCGGCCATCTTGGTCCTGCTGGAACCGCTGTCCAAGGACGACATCCCCAAACGCTTCTGCAAGCTGCGCAAACTCATGAGCTCCAGCACCTACCTGGAGTGGCCTCAGGAGGAGGAGAGGAGTGGGGAGTTCTGGAGGAAACTCCGCCACGCTTTGAGAGGAGAGGAAGATGAGGATGACTGAGAGAGAAAGACTGGTTTCTTCCACCCTTTGTAGATTTAAGGGTTTGATCAACTCAACTTTGTTCAAATAATGATGTAATAGAAAACAGCTGATGAATGACAAAATAAAATAGTTTGCCTAACATAGATCCCATTGTCTTCTTTTTAGTAATACATTATTTTAATTAATAAAATCCTTTAAAACTTGTAATGCATTTAATATGTGTAACCTTAAAGATTGAGAAAAACACACCTTTGCCTAAACTGCACGACAATCAACCACCCTTCATAATTATCTAAATCAATTAAAAGTTAGAATAGACCTCAAACTTGCATTAAAAGTAAAGGTGTATTGCAGCTTCATGTGCTGGTAGTGTGGTGAGATGGTCACTTGGGGAAGCTGTTGGCTTGTGATCGCTGTTACAACCTGAGGACGTCTCAGTGGACGTGAAACTGATTTTGGGAACATTAAGAAGCTGCAGCACTTGAAAATGAAATGAAATCAGGAAAGATAACAGCTGTGAGGACCAACATTATTGTTTAAGTTAGGGTTGTTGGGAACAACAATAATACAAATTGATGACTGAGAAGAGAATCAAACGAGTGACATTTAATATAATGTAAACAGAATACATCAGAAGGCTGAAGGTCACATGGGTAAAACAAATACCAAAAAGACAACACAGTAATGAATGAATGAATGAATTTTATTTATATAGCGCTTTTCAGACAGTAGTATCACAAAGTGCTTAACAGAACAGACATTTAAAAGCATAAAAACACAATGTGACCCAAGGGTCAATGAATTATCGACACAGAGAAAATTAAAAAATAAAATTAAAAATAATAAAAAATTAAATAAAAATTAAAACGTATTTTAAGAGCAGGTCTAGGACATGGGTTTACTTTTACACAAACGCCAGCCTAAACAGGTGGGTTTTGAGCTGGCTTTTAAAAGTATCCACAGTATCTGCGAGGCGCAGAGTTGCAGGCAGAGCATTCCAGAGCCTCGGGGCCACTGCCTCAAAGGCTCGGTCACCACGGGGCCACTGCCTCAAAGGCTCGGTCACCACGGGGCCACTGCCTCAAAGGCTCGGTCACCACGGCTCTTAAGTAAGGCTCGGATACAGAAGTAATGATATAAAAGAAACGAACAATGAACAATACTACACCCCGTTCCCCATCACAGGGGACGCTATATTTACAGTAGCTGGTTAAAGAAACCAACATGTCATCCAGTTCACTATGTTCGAAAATACACTTAAAAGAAACAAGAAAGTGGAGCATAAAAATGTGTTGAGTTGACAAACAAAGTTGGATTTAGCGAGTCGGTCACTGGGAGAGTAATTGTTTTATGCACTACAAAAATAACCAATGCAGCCATAGAACTAGAATAGGAGTAGAGCTGTGTTCTGTGGTCACTGACAAGTACAAAAGAAAATGGCGATTTTTGTTGGTTGTTATGGTGACAACACAAGCCAGTGGGGCCAAGAGCAGATTCAGCTTGAAACTTATTTGAAATACATCAACAGCAATCGTAATCCACGATAAAATGCACTTTCCTCAAAACGTAAGAGGCGAGTTTACAGTTAAAAGTACTCATTCAAATAAACACATTATAGCTGGAGGGGATACATTTCCAGCATATGTGAAAAATCTGTACAAAAGAACAGGCACAAATTAGGAATCATGAAAATGTCAACTCGTAATATGATCCACTGGACAGGTGGGTTATGACAATTTCCTGCAGGAGCCCCTAATTACATGTTAAAATGTCATTGGCTCGGAGGTGTCCTCTGGGTCGTCACTCTCTGCTTGGTCGTCAGTGGAAGTTGCCTTCAGTACATCCTTCAGGTGTGGGTTTCTCTTTGCTTCTTTCGCAACTCTCTTCAACAGCACCCATTTTCTGTTTTGCTTCAGCTGACTCACAAAGTGTTTAAATATAGTCAGCAGAGGTTGGGCGAACTCTATCACACTTTCTTGATGGTTTGGAAACCCATGGACAAATCCTGCGGTGTGCAAACCAAACACTCGACCATGAGCATCAAACACTGGAGAGCCAGAAGAGCCGTGATACATGAAAGTGTTGTAGGTCACTACTTTGTCTGCTTTGTTTCCACTAATCATGATGTCGTCAATGCCTTGCTTTTTGATAAGGTGAGTGATTGAGCAGACAGTGAAAATACTGTCTTTGTATGGCTGTAGATGATCATGGACAGCCTGCTCCCGCTTCTCTTTCTCAATGATGCATGTTGGATCCATTTGTTTCAGTTGTCCTGCTGGATGACCAATAATACAGGCTTCACCATTCTCAGGCATTGGACCAAATCTCTGCAGGAGCCCTGGTGGCACCTTGATCTGTGTTGTTTGTGTTGCTTGGTTGCATTTCTGGCCCTGAGGATTGATCTCAAGTATGACATAATCAAGCTCAGCCTCACTGTAGCAGATGTCACGGTAAGCCAGCTGAAAGTAGTAGTACTTTGTGTGCGGCTCAGCATCTTCATAGTTAAATAAAAAATACACATCTATACCCTCCTTCAGCTTTCCTCCTTCTACACAATCTTTCAATAAGTGTGCGTTAGTCAGGATGAAGTTGTCAAACAGCACAAAGCCCGTTCCCTGAATAACATTCCTAACAACCACTTTGCAAACTGATTCTCCCAGTTCAATCAGCTTCCTGACTCTGTGAACTTGATTGAATAAGCGCTGGATCTTTCCAAAGTCTTCCCTCCTCAGCTCCAGTGCTTTCTGATAAGAATCATCAGGGAATCTACTCTCCATCAGTGCTTTCAGACCTGGGAACTGCTCACACAGTTTTCTATATATCTCCTCAGTGTTGACATGTTTGTCTTTGTTTGCCACTGCTGCTCCGACACTGGTTCCTCTCTGCTGTAGGACCTCTAAGACTGCCGTGTCACGCTCACGTCTCTGTTGTGAGATATCTGATGCACCCGGGGTTTCCTGCATGCTTTCGTTTGATCTCTTGTTTCGTGGAAGACGTATCTTGAACTTTTTTCCATCGAGGTTGTCAACTATTTCTGTGCATTTAGTGAAACAGCTTGGATTCTTATTGTCAGTCAGAGTGAAGTTTCTAAGACCATCGATGAAGCGACCGTCTGTTCTCAGAGCCTCTTCCACAGTCATCCCCTTCTCCCCATAGACACACAGATACTTGAACTGTTTGACCGCATTGCTGATAAAAAGCTTTTTTTGTTTGGTGAATAGTCCTCCCACTGTGTCAATGAAGAAGACAGAATACTCGTCTCTTGAATGCACCGTTTTGATCTGTTGGGCCTCTTCAACCTTTTCTGATTCATATGATATGACGAGAGATTCACCTTCACGGATACAAGAACAAGGGAAATGTGTTGCGACAGTGAATTCCTTATCCCGTTTACCCAACTGAATCACAATGTTTGCATTAGGCCTCAGCTCATTTTCTAAACTCGATTTTATCGCCTCCAGCACTGTGCGAGGTCGATCACAGGTAATACTGTATTGCTTGTTGTCGGTAGGACTGCATTTCACGGTGAAACGATGTAAATGTTCACCCTGCAGGAAACCAGAGTGAGAAAACAACAGTTAAAATGTCCTTGTTGATGAAATGAAAATGCAGACTTTTTGTGCATCAGTGTACTCACCGTGGAGTCGCCATCGTTCTCCTTCTTCACTCTCACTTTGCTGCGTGTGTCAGTCTGCAAAATGAGAAAAGGATTTCGCTTCACTGGTACAAAGATTTGAACTAAAAGGTTACCCTGTGGAGTTTTTGACCACCTCGTTTTGTTTGCGTCTGATGCTCATACATGAGAACGCACACATGCGTGTAAAGATGGGTGACGTGACACAAAGTGCTACTCGTGGTTTCAGGTTATTCCAAAGATAAACAGTTGGTGACAGTGTAACCTAGAAACTGAGTAGTGTCTACTTTCTGACACCTCTTGTTGTCTTGGCGTTGTCAGCAGGATACCACAATCATTGAACACACCTTGTTGAATATGGAAAGACAAGCGGCAGCTTTTTACACTTAAAAAAAATTAGAATTTAACTTAGCTGAATTGGTAACATCAAAACAAACAAATTATAAAAGATACATTGTAAAAATAACTTTCTGAATAAAACAATTCATACCTCATATCAACAGAGACCGGACCAAACTATGTGTATGCATGTGTGTGTGTAAACCATACGGTACAAACAATAAATAGACGCTGCCGTATTTACGTCTACGTGACGTTATTGAGTGCTGGTGGAGCTGCTACGATGTTAGCATAGCCTAGCACCGATCCATCAGAGCTCCATTGAGAAGACCAGTAACCTACAAATCGGCATCATTACGTAGTTATTTCGGAGTCCCTTTTTGTCGGTTTATTGCCGTTAAATCACAGCCAATCAGTTTATTTTGTCGTCATACAGCTGTAGTAAACAGTGGCATGTGGCTTGCTAGACACAGGCATGACGGCGTTTAGTTTCCCGTGATATCTGTGACTTCCACAACACGTACTAAGCAGAAATACAGGTTATTCTTTCCATGGTTAATGGCGGACAGTTGAACGGCTTTCAGGGCGATAAGCCCCGCCCCCTCTCCGGCGCGTCCAGCGCGATTCACGCGAATGAACACAAATAGTCCCCATCGAGGCCGGCGGCGCGAATGACGCGAATATGCGGCGCGATGAATTCGCGTTTGGTGTGAACACGGCATAAGGACGTCTTGAAGGATCGGCCACAACAATACTCAAACATTATTTATCCTTAAACCATCTCAAAATCTTCCAAATGTATTTATTTTTCAGTCAACTCATGAACCTGACAGAAGATGACATAAGAGCTCACCTGAGATCCTGGAGCTTCACCCGGTGGAGATCGTTCTGCTCCGCCCGACCGAGCGCCTGCAGCTCCGCCCGACCGAGCGCCTGTAGCTCCGCCCGACCGAGTGCCTGCAGCTCCGCCCGGTTGTGTCTGCATGGCGGTCACGCTGCTGCTGCTGCTGCTGCTGCCAGGTCCCTTAAAAAATGAAGCACAGCATTCACACGCATAGAAATCAGTTGGACAAACTCATATGTCCTTCTTTCCCACAACTGTAACATTTTAAATCATCGGTCATTGCAAAGATGACGTAGTCAAAGGCCATGTCCACACTAGTCCGTGTCTCTTGGATGCAGAGTTGTCAAATAGAACCGATCTCCATCCACACGGGAGTTTTCAGCATTATTCTCAAGTTGATCTGCATCCACACGGCAGCCTTTGAAGGCGGACAGCACGTGACCATTAACGTGCACTGGGCATGCGCGTGACGTTGTAAACAGGAAGTGGATTGCTAGCTTAGTTTAAAAAAAAATACCAAAGTAGTCTTTAATAATGAAAGGTTGTATTTGATCTTCCTCTAAAATCTTCCTCTATGAACTCAAACAGACACTTCGTGGAAAGTTTGAGAAGTTTTATTTTTCAGACGTAGTTACAGCGCTGCGTCTCTCTCTCTCTCTCACATCAACTTTACTTTAAACTCAACACTTACACGGAAACGTTTACTCGATTATGGTCCATAAATGTGGTGAACACAC